>NC_141695.1:1727509422-1727971922 GCF_964263255.1 Lissotriton vulgaris
TCCTCTGGGCTAGGTTTTCAAGTGGAGAACACTCTCATACCTCCTCTTCTCCACTCCTGACAGAGGTACCAATTAGGTCTCGGTTTTGCGTTCTTCTCAGTAGTCACTTATGGGTTTTGGGCCACACTCCTCTCTCTTCCTGCTTTGGTATCCCGGCTTTTAAGGGAGTTGCTCTGTATTTTTATTGGTCCCGGAGTTACCTCGTGATCGGGGTCATTGGGTTTGCTTCCTGTCAGATGCTGTACGACAGTTTCCTGTGAAATAGAGTCTACAACAGGCTATGGCTGCGTAGAGTTAGCACTTTGTTCGGTTGAGGGAACAAGGGTGTATGGATGACATGCCACAGGATATCTTCATCCTCCTCTTTATCCTGCACCCGTTCACATATACCCTCCCTAAGATTTTCCCGTTCGGGGAAAAGAGGCATCCAGGAGAGGAAATCAGCGTTAGCATGTTCCTTCCCCTTCGGATGGCCGACCTCAAACTGGAATGGCTGGAAGGAGACGAACCACTGGAGGACTCTGGGGTTGTTACCCATGTTCCGGCACTTCCAAGTTAAAGGAGCATGAGCCTTATAGAGGATGAACGGGTGACCCTCCAGGTAGTACCTCAATTTTTCAACAGACACTCCTTTTCAATGGTAGAATATGTTTGTTCTCGGGGAAAGAGTTTTTGACGTATGAATATAATTGGGACATCTAACCCCTCACTATTATTGTGTGATAGAACAGCCCCACCCCACTATTGGAAGTATCAGTTTGAAGGAGAAAGGGTTTAGAGAAATCAGGAGAGGTAAGAATGGGACCAGAGGTAAGGGTATTTTGTAGCTCCTGAAAGGCCTTCATGACTAGTAGAGAAGGGTTTTGAAGGCTTCGCTTAGATACATTCTTCTTCAAGAGATCAGTAAGAGGAGCTGCGATTTTGGAATAATGAGGAATAAACCTACTACACTATCCTAGAAAGCTTATAAAAACCTAAATCTCCTTGCAGATTTTTGGGAAAGGCGCCTCTGCGATAGCACTCACCTTTTCCTCCTGTAGTTCAATCATTCCGTTTCCCAATATATAGACCCTAAGTATCTTACTTTAGTGAATCCCAGTCGAGATTTTTTTGCATTGATATGTAAGTGGGCGTGGTATAGCTCTTTGAGTGTCATGTGGAGGTGTTGTAAGTGCATCTCCCTAGTAGGGCTAAATATTGCTATATCATCAAAATATGCTGAGGCGTATGCTTGATGATTCTTGAGTACCTTATTCATTAACCTCTGATAGGTTTCTGGGACCCTGTGTGGGCCTAAAGTCAAGACTGTGAATTCAAACAGACCGTCTGGCGTGGAGGAGGTCGTTTTCTCCTGGTCTTCAATTTTTAATGGTTCTTGCCAATATCCTTTTGTTAAATTTAACATGGTGATGTATTTAGCTTCCCCTAACTTTTCAATGAGTTATTCGACCATTGGGAGGAGATAGGCATCACATTTAGATATTCTATTGACCGCCCGAAAGTCTATACAGAAACATATAGACCCATCGGGTTAGGGGCGAGTACAATTGGGGATGACCAGTTGCTTTTGGAGGGCTGGATTACTCCCATTTGCAACATGGAGGATATTGTTCTACTGACGGCCTCCCTTCTGGCTGCAGGTATTCTATAAGGTTTTTGTTTTACTACTATGTTTTTCTCTGTGGGGACAGTATGTGCTGCCACTTGAGTACAGTCAGGTGAAATGAAATGAAACGTATATTTGTAAAGCGCGATTGCTGCCCTGAGGCGTCCAAGCGCTAGCAACAGGTATGATTTGCTTAACAGAAAGAAAGAGCTAGAGAGTTACAGTGGGGCCTTAAAGAGAAAAGTTGTAAGCTGTTTCCGAAAGGAGGAGAGGTTTGGGTTGGACCTAAGTTGCAGGGGAAGTGAATTCCATAGCTTGGCGGCATTTTGAGTGAACATCCTGCCGCCTGTTCTTGCCTTTTTTATTCTAGGGACAATCGCCATTAACGCCTGGCTAGAACGAAAGTTTCTGCTAGGATGATACTGTGTAATTAGATCCCGGGTGATAGCCGGTCCTGTGTCTCAAAAGGCTTGGTGGGATATACACATAGCCTTGAAAACAATTCTTTGTCGCACTGGAAGCCAGTGCAGGCTGCGCAGTCCAGGTTTGGCTGACAGTATTCGCGGCAGCTCGAGCAATGTGCGGGCCGTGCAGTTTTGCACTATCTGTAGCTTACGCAGTGTGTATTCAGGGACCCCGAGATAGAGAGCATTACTGAAGTCCAAACGGGACTGAATCAGGCCCTGAATGGCCACCTGCTTTGCCTCCATAGGCAAGAGGAGGAGAACTGTCCTCAACATCCTAAGGAGACCAAAGCAGGTAGCTGAGAGTTTTGTGGGCTGGGTATTAAAAGATAGAGCTTTGTCCAGCCAGACCCCAAGGCTCTTTATGTTGTCCTTGGGGGTCGGGGGTGCCAAGGCATGGGGGCCACAGGGAGTTAAAGAAGGTAGGGTCAGAGGGACCTAGGAACATTAGCTCTGTTTTGTCCCCATTAAGTTTAAGGGAGGAAGAAGTCATCCATCCCTTTACCTCCTCCAGGCATTTCGTCAGCTCACCTGAGGCTGAGGGACCATCCACGTGCACCAAAGAGACCACTAGCTGAGTGTCATCTGCGTAAGAGATGATTTTGATACCAAACGGACGGACCACCTCAGCCAGTGGTCTCATGTAGATGTTAAAAAGCGCAGGGCTTAAGGAGGACCCCTGTGGGACTCCGCACCTCAGTGGCCTACTCGAGGAAACCGTGTCTCCGTCAAAAATTTGGAAGGACCTATTGCTCAGAAATGATTTGAGCCATAGCCATGCTACTCCTGCTATTCCGACATTCGAGAGACGGCTCATCAAGGTGTCGTGGCTAACAGTATCAAATGCCGCGCTTAGATCAAGGAGGATCACTGCCACTGATCCCCCTTGATCCAGGATCTTTCTGGTTTCCTCAGTGACTGCCAACATGGCGTTCTCCGTCCCATGTCTGGGTCGAAAGCCTGTCTGAGTGGCATCTAACAGCTGGTTATTCTCGAGAAAGTCCACCAGATGGATATTGATGTGTCTCTCGAGAATTTTGCTCACCCAGGGGAGTAAGGAAATCGGACGGTAACTGCTAAAGTCACCGGGGTCCAGATTGTTTTTTTTTAGCAGGGCACGGACCATGGCCCGCTTCCAGGCAGGAGGGACAGTGCCGGAGGTGATGGAGGCATTCAGGAGGTTCATGATGGTAGGTAGAACGACCTGAGATGCCAGCATCATAACTTCTGGGGGTGCTGGATCACATGGAGACCCAGATTTCACCTTGCGGGCTATTAATTCCAAAGTTTCGGGGTCTAACAGTGGAAAATTATCCAGAGTTATCGGGGGCTGAGACGGAATATCCTCAAGGTTTGTCTGTCCCTGAGCTGTGGCTACTGGTGGCATGGGGGGAAAGGATGAGTAAATCAGAAAAAAATATTGAGAAAGTTTGTAAAACCGAGAGCAGGGAGTCTTTTTGGTTTTACCTAGTTCTTCATTAAGGCCACTTTTTATGGTATAAGAATCCTCTTTTTGAAGAAGGTATCCTTTTTTCTGGGTTGTTCCTAACCATTTTATTAACAGGATTTTGTGGTAGGTTTAAGTTTTGGACGGACTTATTTTTATCCTGTAAATGTCTATTTTGTCTATTATTTGATATGGACCTTTCCATTCAGACTACATTTTCTTGATAGAGGTGGGATGTAAAATAAGAGCCCAGTCGTTTACTTGGAACTCCCTCCATTTTCTTCCTTTATCATAAAACTTTTTTTGTTTTGCCTGACTTGTGCTTCTGTCCCTTTATCCTTTTGCCAAGCTTCTCTGGTCATTTCAAGTAAGGTTCGCGGTTGTCGACCATATAGAAGTTCAAAGGAAGAGCATTCTAAACTGCTTTCAACCTATCCTCTGATGACAAAGAGAGCTAAGAGAAGGAGGAGGTCCCAGTTTCTCCCTTCTCCTAGCCGCATTTTTCTGAGTGTCAGCTTAAGGGTCCCATTATAACGTTCTACTAACCCATCCGTTTGGGGATGACATACTCATGTATTTAGATAAGTGAGACCTAGAGTAGTACATATTTCCTTCATTAGTCTGGAGACAAAAGGGGTACCTTGGTCAGTAATAATTTCTTTAGGGAAGCCTACCGTAGAGAATATTTTGATAAGGACATACGATATGTTCCTTGTAGTGGCTGCTTTAAGGGGAATGTCCTCGGGATAGCCAGTGGCATAGTGATGACTACAAGAAAATATGTGTTTCCAGTCTCATATTTTTGGAATCGACCAATCAAGTACATTCCGATTCTTTCAAATGGTTTGCAGACTATAGGTAGTGTCTGTAATGGAACTGTGGAAGGTCTATAAGGGTTTCTTTGTTGACAAACCTCACATGGCTGACAATATATTTTTTTATCTCCACATAAATACCTGGCCAATAAAAGTATCTCAGAACCATTTGTGGTGTTTTTTCTGCCCCTGGTTCCCAGCCAAAAGGTGGGAATGTGAAAAAAATAGGATTTGATCCCGGAAGTCCTTTGAGACCAGGAGTTGTGGATCATAGCAAAATGTTCCTACTCTATATAAAAGACCCTTTTTAATGAGAAACTGGGGGTACTGAGGTTGGGGGTTCCTTTCCTGTTCGGTGGTATCTCTCCGTGCGTTTTGTAGAGTAGCGTTGTTTCTCTGGGCATGGTGGAAATCCTTATCTAATTGCCATGGTTCAGAGGTAAGTAAGTTGTTTTAACATTGCAGAGTTTGGTTTCTTTTTTCTTGGGAAAAAGGTAATTGATTTAAGAACATGAACAGGAAGTCTGTATTATATGAGCCTGATATAATTTCTTTAGGAAGATTCGGTACTACCCCTACGTCCAGCCTTATGTTTTTCCCTGTTTGTGTGGTTACCAATATCTTAGCGACTGGATAATTTTTAACATTTCCGCGACACACCTAATCTTCACTTGTTTATAAGTTATACGTTGTGAAGGCTCTATTAAATTCTGTTGTATAACTGATTGTCTGCACCCTGAATCTAATAACGACATATGGGGTTGGTCTTTAAGGTAAAGACTTACATAGAAACAGCGACCCATTTCCTGGGAGTAATGGACAGTGTGGGTTATACAGCTGACGTCCATAGGTTTTTCTGTGGGTTTCTTGTGAGGACACGACCGAGACAGGTGACCCCACTTATCACAGTCAAAAGATTGAGGGCTCCTGAAGGGAGGTGTAATTGTTCTGAAAGTTCTAACCTTAGAAGGTTCCGTAAGACTCTTACTGGGTTTCTTATCATTTTTGTGTACATTACTATTACCCCCCTGATGGTCTTTGTGAGAAGTTCGCCTGGTATATGCTGCTACTAATTAAAGTGGGCCCCTTGCACCAGTCCAAACAACCCTTATGATGTATGAGGTCAAACCTTTAGAAAGATATCCTAGTGGTAGCTGTGGAGAGCAACCTTCAGGCTTAATCTTGAAGTAATGTAAAGCAGCTTGTTATACCAGAATATCAGCTTTAGTATTAACTAAATTAAAGGAGAATCACACAGTAGTTATAAAAATATGTATTTATTTATATAACACTCTCTAGTATCCTCTACATGAGGATACAACACAAAGGACACAATACTTTAGCAAAGAAACAGTTGTGAGTAGAACAAAACACAGGGGGCCCCAGGGGGAGATCAAACCTTATACTAAACTAGTGATATAAGAAGCACGACTTGAATAGAGACAGTGCCTAGAGCAAGTAGAATCGCTGGGACCCCAAGGAACCGCCCAAGGTGAGTAAACAGGGAACCCGCGGAGGACGGGTGCAGTGTGGGAACACGACTGCGTGCTCCGTACAACTCTATGGGAAGGTCGCAGTTGGAGTTTTAAAGTTAAGAACCCTTCTCGGTGGACTTCTAGGAAACCGTTTAGAATTTAGGAGATTGGAGAGCCACCCCACCAGTGGATACCGGAGTATCCGAGTTACCTATCCCAGGGGAGTCGGGTGCATAGGTCTGAAGTGGTGTCGGAAACTGCCATTGTTTTCAATGGAGGGCTTCGAAGAAGAGCTGCTGCTGGGAAGGAAGTAAGTGTCAGTTGGAATCCAAGGGTGGATTCATGATGAGAGGAACCTGAAAGCAGAGAGGACAGAGTCTGAGTGACTTCAGGGTGACCAGGGGCTCGGTAGACAAATGCCCACCAATGTCGGATACTTCCGGTGCGAACAAGGGATGCTTGACTGCAGCCACGAGGACCAGGAGACGACGAAGATGACCAGGAGCCGGATGCGAGCTGTCCCACGAAGGATGTCGAGTGCGGAGGGGTCAGTGTCCGGCGGTAGCACAAACAAGCCTTGTCAACAGCAACCCATGCAGGAAGGTCAAGCAGGTTACGGTGTGGACCAGCAAGGTCCAGTGGAATCACCAAGCAATGGGGAGTTAGGGCACATCTTTTGCAACCAGGGAAGCCCAACAGAATTTAAGACGACCCTCAGGAGGACCCACAGGCCGAATGACTATAGAGTCGTGAGGGGAACTCGAACAAGATCACAAAGTACCTGCACAGAGCCTGTATGGTGCTTGGGCACAGACAAGGCTTTAGACGGAGAGGGAGACGAAGTCGGGCCCAGTCAAAGTCCAGCGAAGTCTAGAGTGTCCAGACGGTCAAAGGTCAGTGGTTCCTTGTTCCAGAATCTTGTCCACATCAAATCTAATGTCTCACAGTCAGGTAAGACCTTATGTACCCACGGGAGAGGGTTGGACAGATTCAGGGAACCCACACAGAGGAGGTTCTGGACAATGGGGAGGATACTCCCCTGTCCTTTGTCCAGTTTTGCACCAGAGCAGGAGCCAACAGCCTCAGAACTGGTTTTAACTGGTCTATGAACAAGGATACCAATTGTGCCCGTGTAGACTTTCAGGCACTTTGGAAGGGCCCCCACCCACCCCCAATACACTAAATTCTGTCTGAGAGGTGGTCACACCTCCCTGTGACAGGATGCCTATTGTCCAGTCTTCCCCTACTCTGGCTTGGCTCAGCAACAGGAGGGCAGAAATGTGTCTCTTGTTGGCAGCAACCATTTTGTGTTGCCCGGGTCGAGAAGGCTGGCACCGGATAGACTAGTGACCCCACGAAGCTTGCTTCAGAAGGGTGGAATCATACCTCCCACACGAGTTACCGGTGTGGAAGTATGATTTCAAGGTGTTTGATACCAAACACAACATGTTTTGTTTCAGCTGTTTTCAAGATAGCATTTACCACAAGGTTATAATGCCCCTCTACCTATATGTCTGGCTGAGTCACAGATAACCCCGAAGCACGGTCTACAGAGGGGTTCTGCTCATGCAGGTGCACCCTCTTACATAAAACCCAGTACCCTGCCTTCAGGATTGTATAGGCCTACTATAGGGGTAACTTATATGTTTTAAGTGTAGTGACATATAGATATAGTAAACCTATATCTAAAGTAAGTGGTGCTAGCACCAACTTACACAGGCTGCAATAGCAGGCCTATAGTTCCATTTTGCATGGCTTCTTATGGGTGGCATAATACATGCTTCAGCCCATGGAAGGCCTCTGGGGTACCTACGTCATGCGTACATGTGTACCATATAGTAGGGACTGATAAGGGTACCCCAGTATCCAATCTGGAGTGTACCTAGTACATGCATACTGTTTTAGGGAGAAAGCAGATAGACTGGGGTCCTTATTAGCAGGATCACAATCGGGCTAGTAAAGAACCATCAACGCACCAGGCAAAAGTGGGGGAACTATCCTACCTTTCTACATAAGCCCCCCCAAACGAAAGGAGATAAGGCTAACCTTGCTCAGTTGAGACTTTATTTCCTAAGTGGCCATTTAAGGACTGGCATGGATACTCCCTGTCTTTTTTTTTTGTCCTCATATGCCCAAAGATATTCTCGAAGATCCTTCCCTAGTTAACAACCACTGATACCGAATGTAACCAGGAATGATCATATCCTCCGAAGATCTTATTAGAAGCACTTTTTGTAGATACCCATCCAAGATACTCCCTGTCTTATGGACCACTAAGAGGTTCCTCCCCTCTAGGGTCTTGGATCCTCTCAAAATCTTGGGGTGACTACCTGTCAGATGTTTAAGTCAAGAAAGAGGCTGATGGGGTGCCTGAGTTGGGAAGTGAGGCCCTAACAGGGTTGGTTTCAGCTTCCTCGGAGCACTGGCCAGCATGGAGGCCTTTCTTTCTATGGCTGATTTATATCTATCCCTAGGAGTCAACCTCTGGCTGCCTACAGCTTTTTGTTGGTCCCTTCTGGGCCCAGGTTTTCCTATGCCCATCCCAGTCCATCTGGGGGATGTCATTGCCCAAGGGCATTAGGGATCCCTCAGATTGCTGAGAATATCCACCTGTCTAGTATTACTAGGCTGGGGGTCCCTAATCTGGGGATTAGGAGATTCCTCCTGGCAGTGGGCCCTATGGGTTCCACTGACATCCCTGGCCTCTGCAGCCTTAGGCTGGGTTGAGAGGGGCAGGATACCTGCTCCAGACTGGGTACCTCCTTTGAAGGCTCCCCTGCCCTCAGTGGCTCTGCCAGGACAGGCCAGACCATCTCAGGGGCAGTTCCTCCACCAGGGGTAGGACCAGTTTCCTGAGGAAGCTGACCCTTACCTATAGTCTGAGGGGAGAAAGACTTTTCTTCCTCCCTTGGGCTCCCTGTTGAAGTAGAGTGGGCCATTCTTTCAGGCTCCACTGCTACTGAATTTTCCTGTGGCTGCTCTGAGGCCATCAAGGTCCTAGCAACTCTTACTCGGAGGCCTATCGTTTTTAAATGGGCCTGCTGTTCAACTAACTTCAGCCCAGGCTGATGTTTCCAAATCATTCCCCAATTGGAAATCTATGGGCAGGGTTGGGGATACTGCAACCCTCTTAGGGCTAGTGACCCCTCCCCAGCTCAGATTAACTAGGTACATGGGGTGGTTAGTTCTAACACCATCAGTATTAGTGATCTGGAATTGGTACTCAGTTAAGAGTTGCAGGGGGACGCTAGTTCTCTGTCACCATGGTGACACTAGCACATGTGTCTCTACAGGCTATAACCTTCTGACCATTTATCAGAGGCTCCTGTCTGTACTTGCCCAAAGTATTGGGACTAACTTTAAAAGTGGCAAACCCCATGCCACCATCATAGACTAAGGTGGCCTGTGTAGGGGATCTGGCTAGGCCAGTATCCACCTCAGTACCCCATGCGAACCAAACTAAACTTTTGGTTTCACCACTACCACCTGAGGGACTACTACTTTGGGCACTAGGGGTTGTTGTAGTAGTGGCAGTAGGTGATGGCGGGATGCCTGGCTTTCACCTTGTGGATACCCTGCCGGGGATATCTCACAGGGGAATACCAGGACGGGTTCCCTAAGCAAGCGCTGGGAAACCCTTTGTGGTTAGATGTGCGCTATATAAGCTCAAATACATTTACATTTACATTAGGTGGTATATTGTCCTTATTGTTGGCCTTTGGACAATTAGAGTCAAACTTCTTGTGGCCAGGTTTCTTGCAAACATGACAATTAGGTTTCTTGCCAAGGGATGAAGATGTTTTTGACCCACCTTCAGAGGAAGAGGTTTGTGGATCATCAGAAGATTTTTCTTTATTTTTGTCCCCACTTTTCTGTTTGGATGTATCCTTCTTGTGGCCACCACCACCCTGATTTTTCTGCTTAATCTTGGTTCTGACCCATTTAGCTGCCTTCTTTCCCAATTCTTGGGGAGAAGACAAATCTGAGTTCACCAGGTACTGGTGCAAAAGCTGGTTTTGACAATTATTATTATTCTGCTCCCTTATAATCAAATTGTACAATCCTAAGTAGTCATTTACCTTGCTGCCAAGCAACCAACCTTCTAGAGCCGTTGTAGCACTTTCCATAAGGTCTATCCAGTCCTGATTCTGTGCCTTCTGAGTGTCTCAGAACTTAATCCTGAATTGTTCAGTGGTTAAGCCAAACCCATCAATGAGAGCACTCTTCAGGACTGAACAGTTGTCAGCATCCTCTTCTCTAACAGTGAGGAGTGTATCTTTACCTTTGTCAGCAAAGGAGAGCCATAAGATAGCTGCCCACTGCTCTTGAGGGATCCTCTGTACTTTACAGGCCCTCTCTAAGGGAGTTATCCATTTATGGATGTCATCCCCAACATGGTAGGGAGGGGCAATCTTCCTCAGGTTCCTATTGTCAAAAGAATGTTACTTAACTCTAGGAACACTGTTGCTGGCACCATGGGACTCTAGTCCCAACTTTTTTCTAGCTTTTTGGACTTCTAGGGACTCTTTATCAAGGGCCAATTGCTCTTGCCTGAGCCTAAGCCTAGCTTTCTCAAGTTCAAGAAATTGGTATTGCCTATCAAAAAAGTGGTCCCTCTTGCTAGGTATAGAGGTCCATACAGACTGTCCTGAGTGATGTGAATCTGCAGAGGGCGATCTAAATCACCTTGGTAAAATCTGCACTCTTCCAGGAGGAATGAAGAGAGGGGCATTTGGGCCTTCTCCACCCTCTCCACCCTCTTTCTGAAGATCTGAGTTGTCCAGGTGGGAATCATCTTGATCCTCCTGGCCAGGGTCTGAGTCTAGGTCGTAAAAGGTGTCACCTCCTGACCTGTCTTCATTCCCGGTCCCACCCACTCTTCCCTGTTCATCTGACCCAGGGGTCTTCCCAAGGGCATCTAACAGTAACACCTCAATGAGACGGTGAGTGTTGGCATTTCTTCCTGTCTTCAGCTTCCTAGAAACACACATGGCTTTGAATTCTTGAAATGTGAATTCATTGTATCTAGAAGGCAGGGAGCCACCAGTGGCTTCACCTTTAGAAGACATACTAAGTGTGGTGTGATGTGTGCACCTACCTAACCTAGTGGGAACTAAACTCTCTGAGGTTGGAGAAAGGGTGTGCTGGACCCTTGACTTACCCAACTCTTAAGTTCAGTAGAACTTACTTATTCTAAGCTGGTATTATATGTACCTAGTACTTAGTGGTTTTCAGTTCATCAATATAAAGATTCATCTGGTAAAACAATGCAGGCTTGAATCCCAACCGCTGCACACCAATGTGAGAAGTTGGCCAGGCATATGCTGTCCACTAATTAAAGTGGGCACCGTGCACCAGTCCAAATGACCCTTATGATGTATGAGGTCAAAGATAACCTTTATAAAGCTATCCTAGTGGTAGCTGTGGAGAGCAGCCTTCAGGCTTAATCTTGAAAAAGAATGTAAAGCAGCTTGTTTTACCAGAATATCACCTTTAGTATTAATTAAATGAATGTATTGTGTGCTTTGTGTTGTATCCTCATGTAGAGGATACTGGAGCGTGTTATATAAATAAATACATATTTTTATAACTATTGTGTGGTTTTCCTTTCATTTAATTAATACTAAAGCTGATATTCTGGTAAAACAAGCTGCTTTACATTCCTTCAAGATTAAGCTTGAAGGCTGCTCTCCACAGATACCACTAGGATAGCGTTCTAAAGGTTTGCTTTGACCTCATACATCATGAGGGTCGTTTATACTGGTGCAAGGTGTCCACTTTAATTAGTAGATTGCATATACCAGGCAAACTTCTCACAGTCTTCACTGCTTCCCCAAAACAAAACCGGAGTTGAGCTATTGAAAAAGTAGTGGCCATTTCTACTTCTTGCTTGATGGTTAAACCAGTGTGTTGTTTGAGCTTTTTTTGGGTTGCTAGTGTTGGAGCCTTGGTGTACTGTTCTACATATGCCAGAGGAAGAGCCTCGGTGTACTGTTCTACATATACTAGGTTCATAATCTCTTCTTTTATATTCTCTAATGGGTTGAGCCACTTATATCCGCTGCTAGTTTTAACTTTAAAAAAAGAGTCTTGGGAGTATCTCTGTGTGCACCTTTCTCCTGTCTGAATTTCAGGCGGTAGGCTTCTGCATCTAGCCCTAAATGATCCAATATGACGCTCTTAATTTCTTCGTAAGATGTTGTACCATAAGGATTGGCTACTTGATACGCAGCTTGGGCTTCACCCACTAACAGGGGACCTAAAAAAAGGCATCTTCTCTAAAGGTACTGCGCAGCCCTTAGCAGCACACACAAAATTTAAGAGGAATGCGCCTGGGTCTTCCCCAGGAACATACTTCTGTAGGGAAATGTGTGGTTCTAAAGGGAAAGTACGAGAAGTATCACTACTGGAGGTCAATTGGAATTGATCCTCTGCCTCTTTGTGAAGACTCTCCACTTGTGCTTTCATAGAGTCCTTAAATGTTTCTCGATCCGCTTTGGTGGAGGACATCTGTCTCTCCAGGGCCCATTCTAGTTTCCTTTGCCCTTGAATAGGTTGGTGTACTACGTTCTCCGTTTTTTTTAAATTGAGGTTAACTTGCCCGCATTCTCCGCCACTTGTCACGATTTGTGGGAATGTACATATGATGAAAGTTTTTCCTTATGCTTTGCTTTATTTTCTTTTTTTCTTTTTTTATATATAGTTTTTTTACATCAGAAGATATGACAATCTCTTCTTGTCTCTCTCTTTCCCTCTTCTTTCTTCACTTGCTAGGTTCCGCATGCCACAGTTATTCGTGCTTCACACCCTGGACAGGGGAACCCTCAAAGGAAATAGAGTTGCCATGGGTAAGTCACTTTTCTTATTTAATGATTAGGAGAATGCTACTCACCAAAGATATCGATACCCGTGATTTGAATTTTATAGCTTGCCAGAAATACGATCCAAAACGTGAAAATAGCACGTCAAGTGAAGATAGACTTTGTTAACCGTCACAAAGTCGTTAAATGAAAATGGTAAATTAGAGTTGTAAACCGAGCTAGGTGCAGTATATTTTTTAAGGCAGCATTTGATACCAACCTGAGGGTGGTGTCTAGAGAAGGAAACAATTACTGTGAGAAACTTCAAGAAATCAAATTCCCCGTCAACCCAGTATAGACCACTTAAGTCTCCCTTTTCTCCCGTTTTCCCCAGATCTGGCCTGTACCTGACTGAGCCTCGTTATATGGTGGGGCTGTGCGTCCGACCAGGGGTTCAACCACAAACTATCTTTCCCGTCCGATCGAAGGGACCGTGGTCCTTAGATGGTGTTGGCCTTTTCTTTTTCTTCTCCTTCAGTTAGGTGCAACGTGTCATCTGGGCTAGGTTTTGTAGTGGAGAACCCTCATGTACCTTCTCTTCTCCACTCCAGAGAGAGGAACCAAGTCGGTCTCGGTTTCACTTTCTTCTCTGTAGTCACTTCTGGGTTTTGGGCCATAGTCATCTCTCTTTCTGCTTCTATATCCTGGCTTTTAAGGGGGTCTCTCTGAATTTCTATTGGTCCTGGAGTTACCTCGTGATCGGGGTCATTGGGTTTGTGTCCTGTCAGATGCTGTTCGACAGTTCCCTGTGAAACAGAGTCGGCGCCAGGCTGTGAAAGCACTTTCTTCAGGTGAGGGAGACAAGGGTGTATGGATGACATGCCATGGGATATCTTCCTCCTCCTCTATATCCTGTATCCGTTCACAATTCCCAATAAAAATTATATCTCAATAAAATAGATCCATTTTATCTCCACATCGATTACAACCATACAAAAGACAGTTTAAGATCAAGGGCACACTGAATGTGCAACGCTAATCAAGGGAAGGGACATAAAGATGGCACTTATTACAGAAGCATGGACTGACGAAGCTTCTGGCCTGATTTAGTGAAAGCCACCCCACCAGGGTTCTAATGCCATACTTTAAACAGGCCTAACAGGAAAGGGGGAGGATTGGCAGTTCTCTCATAACTCAATTAAAGCAATCTTTCGCTCTGCCTACAATTCAGCCTGTGAGGCATTGACTTTTAACCTTAGCCTATCCCACCATCATATTATTGTATAGACTGATGGGAGTTAGGAACCCCTTCATAGCATAAATTGGAAATTTGCTGGAAGTAGGTCTCTGCACATATGCCTATACAATTATGGGAGACCTTAACTATTATCTGGAGGCTCTCACAAACCAGATACAGCGACCCTTATCAATATGATGAATAGCGCGGACCTCAGGCAGCACGTAATAAGCCCTACTCATGTGGCAGGACATACCTTGGATGGTATTTTTTCTAACCACCCTTGCCTCTTGTTCACTGGTTTATTGCCTCTCGTTTGGACAGACCATGTCACTGTTCAATTTGAGCTGGCACTTACGGACCAGCGCGCGGGTGGGGAACGTCCTAAGAGACAGATAGAAATCAGAGCCTGATATATAGTTGAGGGCACTGCTCTACAGGAACTCCTCACCAAAACGGCGGTCCAAATGCCTTCAGGAATGGAGGAGGCTACTGCCGCATATACAAAATGGGTGGAGCAAGCCTGTTGCAAATTAGCCCCAGTAAAAACTTTTTCTCCCAAATGATTACAACTCTCCGCCCCATGGTTTACGGAAGAATTGAAAATTCAATAACTCACATGTAAGCGCCTTGAGCGGATCTGGAGGAAAGGCTACAAAGAAACAGAGAAAAAGCTATTAAAAACAGCCTCCTGATTTATAAACAACTCCTTTTTATGGCAAAACAAAAATTCTTCGCACATCGAATGGATTTAGCAAAGAATTTAGCGAAAGAGCTCTTTAGAATGTTGCCTAGCCTCCCTGTGCCCAGCTAAAATTCAGTCAAGTCAGGAACTTTGCCAAGACATCGCTAAGTTCTTTTTGAATGAAGTGGAGATGATTTTCTCGGCGTTTAGCGGCCCAAGTGCAGTAGGTATGGCTATGGTAAGGGAGGAACATAAGTCTACTAAGGTTTCCCCCCATAACTTTGATAAGTTTGTGACAGTATGCACGAACGACACTCTTAGGCTCCTCATGTCAGCAAGATCAGGGTTGCCCTTTGATCCATGCCCGGTCGCCGTGATCAAACTGGCCCCGGGTCCAGTTGCTCTATCACTCACATCTATCTACAATACTATGTTTGAAACAGGGCAGTTCCCTAAATTCTGGAAGGTGGCCTCGATACTGCCCCTTCTAAAGAAGCCTAGCCTGGACCCTAAGGACCCAAATAACTTTCGCCCAATTTCGCGTCTTCCACTTCCAGCAAAAATGATTGAAAAAACAATGATTCTATAACTTAGTGCCTTTTTTCACGAAACCCAAGCCTTGGATCCCACCAATATGGCTTTAGAGAGGAACATAGTACTGAGTCAGCTCTCATCGAAGCCACAAAGGAGATTAGGAAAGCCATAGATCTGGGTGGCAAGTCCGCCCTGATCTTACTGGATCTGTCCGCGGCCTTTGATACTGTTCATCATGACCTGTTGATGGATCGTTTAAAGGCATGTGGGAACCAGGCTAAAGCATGGAAACTTTTAAAATAATTTTTAACAGACAGATCACAAATTGTGTCTCTGGCTGAATACCACTCCAAATATTTTGCTCTGCCCTGTGGAGTCCCGCAAGGGTCATCGCTGAGCGTTATATCTCTGGCCCTCTTATTAGTGCCTTTGGTTTTGGCCTCACCTCGTATGCAAGTGACACCCAAATTGTGGTGTCTCTGCTACCAGGAAAGGAGGTGGGAATGGATAAACGCTTCCAAGACTGTATGGAGTCAGCCGGGAGATGGATGTCGGAAAACTGCCTAAACTTAATTTAGGCAAAACGGAAGTCATACTTTTTGGGAATGATGCCAAAGTCTAGACCCCAAACTGGTGGTCCGGACTCTAAGAGCACTCTTCCTACGCCCACAAAAAAAGTAAAAAATTTAGGAGTTATAGTGGATGACAGACTTAACTTTGGTGACCAAGTAAACGCAGTGGTATCAACAACAGTGTATGTTTTCAGAACAGTCAAGAAAATTCTGCCGTTTCTACCACCTGCTAGCCGGCAAACAGTGGTTACTGCACTGATCATGTCAAGGCTGGATTATTGTAATAGTCTTTATTTAAACATTCAAGAATGTTTTATGAATAAACTCCAAATGCTGCAAAATGCAGCCGCGAGACTACTTACTGGTACGTCCACGTTTTCTTCAATCTCTAAAGAAATTAAAAAACTGCACTGGCTCCCGGAGAGGAATCGAGTGCATTTTAAATCTCTCTGCATCGTTTTTAAAGCCCTTCAAGGAATAGCACCTGACCATTTAAAATGACACTTTCAATGGTACCCAAAAGAACTCTTCGTTCGCTGGGAGCCAAGTTGGTTAGAGTACCATCCACAAAAAAAGTAATGTGGGGTGGGAGAAGCTCTGTCTTCTGTGCGGCAAAAGCCTGGAATGACCTTCCCTTCCACCTGAGAAATGCCACTGATCTCTTGGCTTTCAGGAAGGGATTAAAAACCTGGCTTTATAACAAGTAAAGCTTCCGTTTATTGCTCTTAGGATGAGTAACTAGCGCCAGGACACCCTTGGGTAACCATGCGCTCTAAAAATGTCTCAAACATAACATAACCTAATACAAAAGTCTTTTCTTTACATGAATAGCTTTCAGAATAAAAAGGGCAACCCTGTACCTCAAAGGGTTTGCATAGTGCAATCAAATATTTCATAGCAGCTTTTTTTGATCTGATATTACATCTAACAAAATAGGTTTTAGATAGATTAAAAGTCAATAACAAGATGTGCGAGTAATTCCCGTATCTTGGAAAGTTAGTCACAATTACCTCTTATCTACTTCACGCTTCCCTATCAGAATGGAGCTTTCTAAAATTTCACATCCACAAACATCTGCGCATCCTATGGAGAATTAATATTCAAATTAGTGGACTCTCTAGCCAGAGAAGGATTTATTTTTATTGCGCACGTGCACCAATGGTGGTGATTTTGTACATACAGTCAGGACATTGTTTACAGTACATACATGTATGGAACGTGGCCCATAGCCAAAGCTTCAATCTCTCTATGGGGCTATCTATGTGGGACACACAGTTCACAGCCACAGGCCATGATCTTGTGTGCCATGTACATGTATTAAATGAAATCAACGATGCAAGCCATGTTTGATACGTTTGCGTGTTACACAGAGTGGACAGCTGTAGGTGAAGCACTGCGTGGAGCCCACACTGGCAGTAAAGATGGTGTGCAGCCACAGGCCGTCCTTTGTGTAACCTGAGTGTGTCACACAGTGTGCAGCCACTGGCCAGGCTCTGGTGTCCCGGGTGCATGGAATAAACACAACGAAAAGCACAGGCCATGGTTGATATGTGTGAGTGTTACACACAGAGGTGCCATTGTTTCAGGCACTCAGTGTACTGAACCACACACACGTACTACATCCTGGCTGAAGGCTAGCACCATCTATGGGGCCCCTTGAGAGGTTTGCCCATACCCTGTGAATGCTACAAAATGTAAAAAGACCCAGTGCTTGCCCGCCATACATAAAGCAAAGATGACTTAACAAATGATTAGCAGATTATATGATTATCAAAGCACTGATGCAATCACAAACAATATGAACAATGACATTCCTCACCAATGACATCAAATTTCACATCACCAATGATTCATTTGGTGACCAAGTACATCATTTCCAGAATGTCCACATCGACTATCAGGTTGTCAGTCCTCCAATCACAGAAGGGCTCACTCACTGGATTGTTTTCTCTCATTCCCCGGTTCAGTGATGCACCCACACATACATTCATTGACTGAAACATCCACTCGCTCGCTCACACCCAGTAAGTGACAGACAAAATTATGGGGAAACAGTTGGGTGAATGGAGCAACAGGTGGATGGATGGAGACACAGATAGATAGACAGGAAGAAGATGGAGAGACAAATCGGTGGATAGAGAAACAGACTGAAGAATTCAGATACAAATTAATTAAATGTATGGACAGTCGGATGGTGTGGCAGACTGAAATATGAGTCAGGCAATAGTTTTACATATCAGTTACAGAGCATAGAAATAGCAGACGTCTGATATAAAGGCTGTACAACCAACGGCATCTCCAGGTTGGCGCTAGGTGGGGTCGGTGTCCCAGCTGTATTCATCCTGCCTTCCTCTTATGCCCTATCACCTCCACAGAGAAAAAGTTATTGCCAAAGCAACCAACATTTAAAAGTAACAAAATAGAGGGTTTGAGTTGTTCAACTGAGCCTGCAGAAGGAGGTGGAGCTGAGTTGCGATTGCACGAATTAAGATAGTCGTCGACCGCTGAGCTTGTGCTGGGATTGTCCTTTATTGATAGTTTAAATGCTGATCAAGGCTGTTCTTACCGCTGCTTTCTGCCTCTGGTAATTGTCTGTGACCACCAATCTCCAGGACTTTGTTTGTTGAGGCTTGGTTATTTCATTTTCAGGACTCTCCTTCATTTGGTCTTCCACAAATGCTCTCTCTTAGGTATTGTTGAGGTATGCAGTCAGAGGGGCGGAGTCAGTCTGTGGAAAGGGCACAGCTAAGGCCTAGATTATCCCCTTGGCTAGAGTTAGCTGCTGCACTGCCTCGTTTTGCAAAGTATTACTTCTACTTGCCATCTTCTTTAAGTATTATTGCACCTGTCATAAATACAAGTTTGTCTTGATATGGAAGGGAAAGATGTTCATGTAATGCCTAACAAGCGTAAACATAATATTTCTCCTCTGCCCGTTAAGTCAAAATTGATAGAATCAAATGAACCTTCTTTATCCACACTACTTGACGAAATACAAGCTGTTCGTTCTAACACAGATAACATTGCATCAGAAATAAAAAAATATGAGCAAGGACATGGCTGGTCTTTCTATGAAAGTGTCTTTAGCTGCAAAAATAGAATCAATTAGTAAATTACTCCTCGATTTAGAAAATCATATCTGCAGTACAACTTGCAAATATTTAATTAGCAGAAGATGTTGAAGGTAATGACTGCAGTTTGTATCTAGAAAATGTACTACCTGGTCTTTTTGTATCAAATTTCCAGACACATTTGAAATAAACAAGGTGTATAGAATTCCTCCATATCATAGTCCTTGACAGAATAAACTTTGTCAAATAATATTTAAAGTCCTGCATCATCATCATCTAGTGTTAATACGGAAGGCGGCAAGAGAAATTCCATCTGTGATGGTGAATGGCAATAAAATATTCATCCTCCAGGACTTTGCCACGGAGACCTTAAAATTTGCAAAGAGTTGACTGATTTTCGCCAAGACTGAGAAGTTATGGTTATAAATATGTCCTGTTTGATCCTTCTACTATGCGTATTTGGAAGGATGGTTTTTGAAAGTCATTCTAGCTTCCTGAAGATCTTTGTCTCTTCTTAGATCACCAATCACAACTAGTCATGGAAATAAATGATTCCACTACTTGAGCATAAGTCTACTTTCCCAAGTTTCCTCTAAGGACATTTTTGGTCAGGTCAATCTTGTCATGCATGTGTAAGATTCAAGAGTATTATTTATGCTTATACGTTGTTTATTTTGTGTGTGTCTGCTTCTTTCCTTTTTCCTAGCTTTTGAGCTACTTATTCTCTCAGTTTTACTGGTTCCATCTTTTTCACTGTCTTCACTTTCCTCTGTCAATTAATAATATTAAAGGTATTGAAATTGTTTCATTTAATGTGAAAGGCTTACGTCATCCTGTTAAACGTACTAAGGTTTTGGATTACTTAGCTAGACATAAGCAGATACATTTTTATTGCAGGAGACTCATATATATGATACTGTTTTATCCTACGTGAATAAAAAATGGGTTAGTGTTAATATTTCTTCTCCTGCTCTCAATAGAAAACATGCAGTTACTATTCTTTTTGCAAAGAAATTAAAGCTTCAAATATTACATAAATATTCTTAATCGGATGGTCGCTATCTCATAGTTAAAATCAAAAGTAATACTACTGTTTTTCATCTAATTAATGTGTGTGGTCCTACAAATGATGATCCAGATTGTTGGTCACTTTTCACATTAGAAGTGTTAAAATTGGGTAATGTTCCACTTATTATTGGAGGTGATTTGAACCTTATATGTGATCCTTTACTGAATAGAACTTTTCAAGCTAAATTTCGTCTTCCAAATGCTTACTTTGCTTTGAAAGCCCTTTTAAAAAAATACTAAATTGGTAGATGTTTGACGTTTACATCATCACAGAGAAAAACAATTGACTTTTTTTTCTAATCCTCATAATTACTACTACAGAATTGAATATTTACTGATATCCTGTCACTTAATACCTTCAGTTTTTGATCCTACTATCAAGAATATTGACATTTCTGATCATGCGTTTCTATCATGCATTTTATGTCCGAACTCCTCTCAATAATCTCAAGATCGGTGGTGCATGAATACCAATGTTGTTCTTAATGAACATAGCAAACCAAACATTTTAACAGCAATACAGGATTATTCTTTCAATCCTGAAGTTTCTACTTCAATTGTTAATCAATGGGATGCATTTAAGGCGTATGTCAGAGGGGAAACAATTTTTATTATGACACATAATAGTAAATCCTTTAACTCGAGAATTAAAGAGTTGGATAAACAAGTTGCAAAATATGACCATCTTTTTATTAGATCTAATCACATCAAATATAAGATACAATTCCAAAAGCCTTGTTATGATTTGAATTCCATGATAAGTAACAGGGCAGCCATCCAAAATTTCTAATAAAAAAGCTTAATTTTGTTTTAATGCTAATAGATCTGGAATATTTTTTGCCAATTATGTTCGTATTAACAAAGACAAAAATCCAATGAATACTATCCAGAGTTCTATTGGTCAACTTGCTCTTTCCAATAAAGAAATTGTTAATGAATGAATTCATAAATTATTATTCAACCTTATATAATAAACCTCCTCCTCAGAATAGGTAACACACTGATCATTTTTGGAGAGGTATGGTCTACCTTAAATGTCTCCATCAGTTCAAAATAAGTTAGTTACCCATTATCTTAGAGGAAATTCATTTAGTTATTAAATCTTTTAAATTACATCAATCTTTGGGCCCAGATGGTATTCCTGCTGAATTTTGTAAATAAGTTTCTACTCACCTTTAACCTCATCTACTCAGTCTATGTACTTACTTTGGTAATACAGGAACCACTTCTCGGTCTTTCAAATCATCTGAGCTGATTAGTATACACAATATGGAGAGTTTAAGCTTCTGTATTAAGATCTTGCCAGCTCTCTCCTTTGCAGGGCTACTGATATATAGACTACCTGATTGTTTTTATGGCTTCATACCAGAACTATGCAATGTCATTGCCCAGTTGTCACTACACTATGCTAACTTTACGGTCCTAGGTGATATCAGTCTCCTTGAAGATGATCCCAGTTGCTCCCAGGCTTCTCAGCTAATCTCAACACTCATTGGATTTAACCTCACTCAGCTCAGTGCCTTGCCCACTCATAGAGCTGGCCATACATTAGATCAAATGTTCTTGAACAT
Organism: Lissotriton vulgaris; assembly: GCF_964263255.1. Classification (NCBI taxonomy): domain Eukaryota; kingdom Metazoa; phylum Chordata; class Amphibia; order Caudata; family Salamandridae; genus Lissotriton; species Lissotriton vulgaris. The sequence continues at coordinate 1,727,530,768 of NC_141695.1, forward strand.
CCATAATCTTGAAGTGTAGGCTCCCCTTCATATGGTTTGGACTGATCATTTACTCGTACCTTTCACGTTCAGGCTGGAGACTAAACAGCTGTCAGAGGTAAAACAAATTGAAGTAAAGAGGAATAGGAAAAAGTTAACAGTTGACACCCGGGTGTCAGCTTAACAAGCAATGGAGCCACAGCTGTTGGGCATTCCCGACATTAACTCCTCCTAGTTTAACTTGTGGATCTTATGCACTATAGATACAGTGGCACCTATTAGGCCAGTGGTTTTCAGATGACCTTAGAATGGAAAAGAGTAGGTGCGAGAGGTCAGAGCAGTGCTGGAGGAAAACTTATACTTCAGCAACAAAAAATGCCTATAAAGATGCGGTGTAGAATTTCCGCAAGCTGATGTGGGCTACTAGGAGAGAATATTTATTCAGGTGCATAGAGAGTTCGGAGTACTTGGTAAAGGAAATTTTTAAGATCGTTAGATCTTTTACAAATCTGTCAGGATGTGAGGGTATTATCCACCCTTCCCCCTCCCTGTGCACAAGGTTGTCAGACTTCTTTGAGGAATAAATCCTAAAAGTGTATTCTCATTTCCAGCTGGGGCTGAGGTCTCGGCTATGCAGCAAACTGTAAGCTCGAAATCCATGGCTCCTTGGAATTTCTCCCTATAACTCAAGGAATCCCAGACTGAAATCCTGAGATGCAAAACAGACTCCCTAGTCCCTAGAGGATCCCTGCCCTCCCCCGTTCTTTAGATCTTTGTCCCACCCACTAAACCCTGCACTGAATGAGATCTGGAACACCTCACTAAAAACCGGCACTTTTCCGGATATCTGGAAACAAGCATTTTTACTGAAAAAATCTAATGCGGATCCAGCTGTGCTCAGCAGTTTTCGACTGATTTCCCTTCTGCCGGCACCTGCACAAATGCTAGAGAAACTGGTGCAACCTCAGCTAGCCAACTTTATTGAGATGAAAAACCTCCTGCATGATTCTCAGTCGGGATTTCGGTCGGGTTACAGCACTGACAGAGCTTTGGTTGAAGTGGCAGAATCTGAGAGAATGACTGTGGATGCTGGTGATTTTGCCATACTAGTATTGTCATATCTATCAGCAGCATTTGACATGGTAGCACACTCAATTCTACTGGATAGACTGAATCAGCTGAGTATTCGTGGAGTGGCACTCTCCTGGAATTGGTCCTATCTTAAAGACAGCTCCCATCAGGTTTACTTCAACCATTTCGATCTGCATCTAAATCCTTATGGTGTGGAGTACCTCTGGACTCTGCTTTGAGTCCATTGCTTTTTAATATCTACCTGGTGCTACTCTTTACTCTCATTGCTTCATGGGGGTTGAAAGTAGTTTCCTATGCGGGCGATGCCCAGTTGGTGTTCTCATTTATTCCGAGGCTGCCTTCCTCAGATTCAAGCAGTGCCTGCAGGACATATCTAGATGGATGAACAGAAACTGTCTGAAATTAAATGCAGACAAGACGGAGGTCTTGTTCTTTATTCAGGCTCCTCCTCCCCCTGCAGGCCTCTGGTGGCCTGTAGTACTGGGCTTACCAGGCGGAGACAGCAAGAAATATTGTCATCAAGTGGGAAACAGATTTATCTTTCTCTGCTCAAGTAAATCAGATGTCTTCAGTGTGCTTTGGGAAGCTGAGAATCTTAAAGAAATTCCTTGACCTACTGCCGGAGGACAGCCGCAGGTCCATTGTCCATGCGGTGGTGACTTCTCAATTGGACTATGCCAATAGTGTATATCTGGGGCTGCCAGCCTACCTGATTTATAGACTACAGATGGTTAAGAACACGGTGGCAAAACTAATTCAGCAAGTTCATTTTCGCCATCATATTTCTCCACATCTGAGGCAGTTACACTGGCTCCCGGTAGCTAAGAGGATAGAATTCAAGGCACTGACCTTGGCCTTTCGACCCATTCGTAACTTGGGCCCAGGTTACCTCAAGCTTAGGCTCAGTCCTTATTGTCAGGAATGGACATTGAGATCTAACTACCAGTGTCTGCTCTCTGTCCCTCGCTATGCTAAGTCTCGACTTGGGGGAAGATCTTTTGCGGTAAGGGCCTCCAGACTTTAGAACTCGCTGCCACCTCATTTGTGCCAGATAGTCGGAACAGGCGTTCAGGAAGATCCTAAAAACCTGGCTCTTTAATCAAGGGTGGCTACAGGTGGTTGGCTAGCCCTGTTCTGCAGTCTCTGCGTAGCACCGGGACATCTCGATTTGCGGTAGCTGTATGCACTATAAATGCATATTAATATCGATATTGATTATCTCCCTATTTATTCAATTAATCAAGACTGTACATTTTATGCAAAATGTCTTGCAACTAGGTTGGTTACTGTGCTTCCTTACATCGTGCACATTGATCAATCGGGTTTTATGAAAAATAGACACTCAGTGAATAACATACGATTATTATTTCATTCAATTGAAGCTGGATCGTCATTACATCAACTAGCTGATGTCCTGGCTTTAGATACGGAAAAGACTTTTGATAAAGTCCATTGGTAGTATCTTTTCAGTACCCTGTATGTATTTAATGTTGGACCTTTGTTTATTTGTATAATTTCAGCTTTATATTATGGTTTGTCTGCCAAACTTTTTATCAATGGTCACATTTCCAATAATATTTTCTTTTTTAAGGGTACTAGACAGGGTTGCCCCTTATGTCCTTTGCTTTTCCCAATTCCTATTGAACCTTTAGTAATTGCTATTGGAAATTCTACAGATATAGAGGGCCTCGCTATAAATAATGTTCCTATTTAAACATCAGCTTATGCTGATGATGTTCTCCTATATATTAGTAATCCTGAGTCTTCCATTCTTTCTTTACTAGATTTAATCAACACTTATTCACAGATTTTAGGATATACACTAAACACTAATTAAACAGATTTTTTTACTTTAAATGTTCATTTACTCCTGATATGCTACAGAACTAAGACATTATTTGGCAAAAAGATACAATTAAACATCTTGGCATACTTTATTACCACTCCAAAAAACAATCTGTCTTTAAAGTGGGATTCTATTCTAGATCATATTAAAGAGAAATTTCTAAAATGGTCAGCTTTACATTTAACTTGGTGGGGGAAAGTTGACGCTATTAAAATGGTTATTGCTTAATATTCTTTCAAACTTCTTTCATAATTTATTTGGAATAATAAATCTCCTGGTTTAAATTATAAAAATTTAAATTAGCCAAGTGCAGTTGTGGTTTTGATTTACCGCATTTTCTTAATTATCACAGAGCCATTATTTTAAAACAGAGCACCTGATGCTTCCAGCAAACGGTGTATACTAACTCACCTTCATGGCTTAGTACTGAACAAATCTTGATTTAACCATTTCCTTTACCTGTGTTGCTCACTATGGCTAATTCAGCTACTCTGCTAAAGATATCAGTTATACTGAAGTCGACTAAATTAATACTACAAGATTTGGATTTGATTATTCAATCTCCTTTGTCACGTACATTAAACTTATCGCGATGGTATAATCCTATGTTAAAGCTAGCTCGCTACTCAAAATTTTGACAATCTGGATTAAAGCTGATATTTTTTATTTAAAAGATATTTATCATAGCAATGATTTTTAAACTGTTCATGAATTACAGCCAAGATTTAAATTACAGCCATCAGATATTTATAAATATGAAATCTTATGTAATTCCATCCTTGATTTGTTTCCAAATAATTATCCTCATGGTACTACCTCTGATTTAGAATTGTATATTCAAACAATTGCTTCATCATCACATGCTATGTCATTGTTATATATAATATTACATTATAATGCAGGTGTTAATATTGACTTTCACTCTTCATTTTGGAATGCAGAACTAGATATGTTGTTATCTCAAGATATTTGAAGGAACATTTGGTTGAATAATATCTCTGGATGGCTGCGTGTTTCTTTATACCAAACTAATTGCTTTATATTACACAATTGTCTATGGACTCTGTTACGGCTATTTACTGCAAAACCTTTGGATTCCCCTAATTGGTGGGACTGCTCTTTGAATATTGGATTGTTAGGATATGTTCTTTATGAGTGTCACATAATAATAGAAAGTTTTGGAACAAGGTTTGGAAAATTGTTACTAAAATATTGACTATCTCAGACAATTTATCAAATAAACGATTAATTTGTAAGTCAGCTTCACTTACTACCAAATTATCTGTTATTAATAGCAAACCTTTAGATTTTTTGATTACCGCAGCTTTAAAATCAAATACTGGCAACTCAAAAAATGCCTCATTACTATCAAGTAATGCATGGTGGGATTGGGTAATTTATGCCACAAAAGGAACAAATTGGACTTAATTCGGCATAGTCCATACTAAAAAGTATCAATTGTTCTGGTAACCAATTGATGATTATTTTGCATTATATAATTACATGGATTCTATTCATAATAGTTTGTAGTTTTTTTTAAGTATATTGGCTAAATTTAGTAGCTCTTTAAAGAATTACTTGTATTGATGATTATATTTACTCTACTTTTTTCTTTCCTTTTTATTTTTATTGCCCAAGTATAATTGTTATTGTATCAGTACTATATTAGTTCGCTTATAATTTTATCTTACATTACCTTGTTTTATAGTCCAGTTAATACATTGTTATAATGTATTATGTACTTTCTCTGGTGCCCTTTTCTATATGGTCTTTTTGTATGTAATTTTCCAAAAATTGAATAAAATATTTTGAACACAAAAGAGGCGGGGTTTAGTGCCCCCACCCGAACAATGCCAGTATGGTTGTCCACCAGACGATGTAGGTCCCTTAAAAGATAGGGGCGGACAGTAGCCCACCATCAAAGAGAATGAATTTTGGAACATACCCAGCGACAGAGTTAAGTGCCTTTTCTCTGACACTTTTTTGTGTCTTCTCCAGTGAGCTCTGACCTGCAAACGGGAGAACAGGGACACTCGGAAGGGGACAGAAGCCTGTCTGTGTGCGTGGTGTGCCTAAAACTTTGTGCCCTTGAGATCTCTGACTGACCTTGTCCCCCTCAAGATCATGGACCTTCTTGGTGAAAGCAAGGAAGCCTTCTTTTCACATGCACATATTTCCATCACGACGATTACTGTCAAGTTCCACACATACACACATGCATGCACACACGCTACTCCCAATGCCCTTTGTATATGGCCCCACCAGTTGTATTTGTTGTTGCCTTTTGTGTGCCCCTATTAAAAAAAAGTATAGAGACACCACTGTAATAAAGATGAGAAGCATGGATGGGTAGAATGGGTGGAAGGATGGCTGTTTGAATTTGGGAGGCGAAGGGTGAGTTAGGGGTCATCAGAGTATGGTTGGTAATCTTTGATCAATAGATATAGCGACAGATAGCCTGGGTAGAGGAATGAGGCCAAATGATGCCTAGATGAATGAATGAGTGGATGGATGAATACATTGATACATGGAGTTGGATGCGGGAAGCAGGAAGTGAGGGAGTGTTGAAGCAAAAAGTTAATGAAAGGATGATTGCATGGATTAACAGAGGGGTGAGTGAATGAATGGATGAATATGAGGGTGAACTCACTCATGGCTCAGCGACGCCGCAGACATTTGTCTTCCCCCCCTTCACATCAAGGGAATTCATCATCGCCCCCCAGCCCCCTGGTTTAATGATCATTTAAAATTAGTGAAATCTAGGTGCAAAGCACTCGAAAGACAGTGGCGAAAAGACTACGCACCTGAAAAAAAAGTGATATACCTAAAAGCAAGAAATAAATATCATACAGCCTGTTCAAAGGCCCGAGCCCTTTACGTTGCAAACTCCATAAACACAGCAACTAACAAGTCAAGAACGCTCTTCAATACGGTGAAGGAATTAGCGGGTGCACAAACTACTGCTACAGCACGCCCGCTAAACAAAGTACAATGCCAAGATCTCGCCATTTTTTTCACAGAAAAAATTGATAAAATAATCAGCAACATAAATCAGAATACTTGTTTAACAGCCCCACAAGATGACACAGAGTCCACACCCTGTGCCACAAACTTCCTAGACCACTGGCCCCTGATTACTACTGAGACGCTGATGTCCACCCTCAAAACTATAAAGTCTGGCTCCCCCGTGACCCTATTCCCATTAGTGTCTTGAAAAAATTGGAGGTTCCCTCCTTGAATATTATCGCAGACACTTTAAATTCCTCTCTCAGACTCTCTACCGTGCCTACACTCTGGAAGCACGCCATGGTCAGTCCACTCTTGAAGAAACCCACAGCTGATCCCGAGATACTTGCCAACTACCGACCCATATCACTCTTACCAGCTTTCTCGAAACTTCTAGAAAGACATATTCACGCCGCTTTAACCCACTTCACTGAAGAGAATTCCCTCCTTCATCCGTCACAGTCAGGTTTCAGGGCAGGTTTCTCTACTGAGACTGCTCTGCTAGGAGTAACCGAGAACATCCGGAAACTCCTGGACGAGGGTCAAACGGTCGCACTCATTCTTCTTGACTTGAGTGCGGCCTTTGACACCATCTCGCATGAAAAGCTACTTACTACGCTAAGTAGGAATGGCATCTGTGGAACTGCACTTGAGTGGATCAGGTCTTTCCTGACTAATCAGACGTTTCAAATAACCTCCTCCCTTGCTTGCTCTGAAACGTTCAACGCCCCCCATGGAGTACCCCAGGTCTCCATATTGAGCCCTCTATTTTTTAACCTATACCTTCGTCCTTTGGCAGACGTTGCAGACAAATCAGGACTTACCCTCATGACCTACGCCGATGACTCTCAGATCATCTTTTCACTGTCCGAATCCAATCCCTCAGTTCCTTCTACTCTTAAGCAAGGTCTCCACGATATCTTCAGCTGGATGTCGAAAAACCAATTGAAATTAAATGGAGAAAAAACGGAGGTCCTCCTTCTTGGGAAAAACCAAGACTTATGGAACTCCGCACATTGGCCTTCTGACCTGGGAAAAACTCCCCCAACCAGCTACTTATGTACGCAATCTGGGGGTACTTGTCGATAATGCTCTCTCCATGAGACAACAGGCCATCAAGGTCGTCGGCCTCTGTTTTACCATCATGAAGTGGCTTAGAAAAATCCTGTGGATGTTACCCTCCGCTACCCAAAAGACCGTAGTCAATGTCCTCATAACCTCTCGGCTTGACTACGGCAACATCCTGTACCTTGGTTCACATCAGGCCGTGGTTAGGCGACTGCAACTAGTACAAAACTCAGCCGCCAGACTACTATGCAAAATCCCTAAAACAACCAGCGTATCAAAATACCTGAGGGACCTCCATTGGCTCAGGGTTGAGAACCGGATTAGGTTCATAGCCCTGAGCTACATGTTCAGGATTAAAGCCGGCACGGCACCTAAATATCTCCAAGCATTAGCCCGCCCTTACCTTCCCGAACGAAACCTGCGTTCACAATCAGCAGCTAAATTCTGTGTACCTAGGTTTAGGTTAGCAAGAATGGGAGGGAGGTCCTTTTCACATTTAGGACCCACCCTCTGGAATGCACTCCCTCCCCACATACGCAAGGAGGAGAACTACGCCAGGTTCAGGAGAAGCATCAAGACCTGCTTGTTTGAGAAATAAATTCTGCTTGCTCCGTTTCACTAAATCTATCTTGTACTGTGTCTCGGCGCCGGGAAACCCTTTTTGGGTAGCTGCGCGCCTTATAAGTGTATAAAAAACAAAAAAAAAACAAAAAAAAACGGATGAACATAGGGGGTGAGTGGATGAATGGATGTAGAGGGGTGAGTGGATGAAAGGATGAACAGAGGGGTGAGTGGATAAATGGATGAACAGAGGAGCGAGTGGGTCAATGGAGGAAACAGGGGTGAGTGGATAAATGTATGAACAGAGGAATATGAGATGTTACATTGCATGCACTACATCGCATGCAATTATAATGCGGTTGTTACAACGAACACGTTGTTACAACGCAAACCATTACATGGCAAGTATTTTCTACTACTTGCTGTAGGGTGCGCGGTGGACTTAAGAATAGTGGGCCCGATTCACAGAACTGATCTGAGACAAAATCCTAAATTTACTGCTTTTGGTATTCACAGAAGGCATTTAGTTGTAGTAAAGTTAGGATTCCTAACTTTACTACCACTAAACTGAGACAAAATCCTAACTTTGCGACTTTCGGGTATTCACAAAAGGCATTTAGTAGTAGTAAAGTTAGGAATCCTAACTTTACTACTACTAAATGCCTTCTGTGAATACCAAAAGTAGTAAGTTTAGGATTTTGTCTCAGATTAGTTCTGTGAATCGGCCTTAGTATAATTTACTATTCCAACTCCAGCGTGTGCAACTGTAGGGAAAGTGTTGGAACAGCAAATTATACTATTCCTTAGTTTAGCGCACCCCCTACAGCAAGTCGTAGAAACGACTTGCGGTGTAATGGTTTGCAATGCATTGTAACAATGTGGTTTTTGTAACAACTGCGGTGTAATCACATGCGTTGCAGCGCATGCAATGTAAATGCTGTTTCCCTGAACAGAGGGGTGAGTGGATGAATGGATTAACAGATGGGTGAATGGATGAATGGATGAATTGAGGAGTGAGTGGATGAATAAATGAATAGAGGGGTGAGTGGATGAAAGGGTGGTGGAATGGTTTAGGGTTGTGTGAATGGACAGTGACAGAAGAGTGCGGATGGAGACAGATGCAAAGGTGGATGATGAATGAAACAATAGATGGATTAGAGGTGCACACACAACAGTAAACTCTCACCTGAGATACCGCTATTGGAGAGCAGATGTGCTGACTTCAAAAAACACCAGATTGGCCCCTTGAGGCCAAAGCTCCAAGTCCTTATTTGTCAGCTGAAGTGACCTTGAGACTCACAGCTGAAGTTTCTTCCGTGGTCTAAAGCCAGGGCCTCTGCAGCAGGAGCGGGTGATTGATGGATGAAGGGCTGAGCTGGCTGATGAAGTCTTGCGATTGCAGCCTCCCTGCGAGGAGCTACCGTGGTCTGAAACCTCTGGCTTATGGTTACATGCAGTCTGTGGCAGTCAGTGTCGAACCTCTGCTCGTGCCACTAAGCACAGGAAGCAGGGGGCGGACAGTGGCTGAAAATGTCACAGATAGGCTTTTTGAAACGTACTTCCGTTCTTGGTTCCTTAAAGTGTTTGCCACCGCCTGTGTGACCTGCGCTAACTTTCTGTGTGCTTTGCATTCTTTGCCACTTTATGTCACTGTATGAATTCGCTGCTCTCTCTCTCTCTCTCATTCCTTCACTTCAAATAAAAGAGAGGTGGGGAGGAGGGAGGGTGGGCGTTGGGGTGTGGGAGTGTGAGGATCCAATCTCGGTGCTCATCCCTCCTGCCACGGATTCTACTTTAAGAGCCAGTAGCTTCGCCAGGTTGTCATGTGCCTGATGCAAGCAAGGGACATGGCCCTTTGCCTGCTGTTGCTGTAGTAAAATAAGCATTTATCAGGGTTCAGTGGGCCCCTCAGTGCTCTGTGATCTGGTGCCACTGCACCTGCTGCACCAATAGTAGCTACATCTCTGTTAGGAGTCAAGAATGGGGTTCAGTTCCCATGTCACAAAGTCAGTTCATTAATTGCTAAGTCTCATTAACAATATAAGAGGCCCTTTTGCTCGCCATCCTTGCTGACCTTGTGGGTGCCCAAGGCCACCGTATGGGGCCACTCAGGAGGGCGGCCCTCTAGTGCCATTGAGCTCCCCCCTTTTTGTCCACCAAGGGGGGGGGGGTTGGCTAAGGGAGGAGTCTCTTAGGGGGTCGTGGGCGTGCTAAGACACGTCCGGTGCACCAGGCAGGGCGAGGGGCACATAAGTCCCCCTCGCCATTTTCTCTGCCTCTTGATGCCCCGGACGCGCCGTGGACGCCTGGGGGGTGGACACACTGTCTCATGGGAGGTTCCTGGAACCTGTGTCGGCCCCCCTTTTAGTCCTTCAGGCGGTTGTGGGCCTGAGCAACCGGGGGCTTGCATAGCTATGCTCCGCCCCGAAAGGGGCGTGAGTATAAGGAACCAATGGTCATGTGATCCTGGAAGGAGATTACCAGAAGGGGCAGTACATAGGTGGTTCGCCACGGTGCTGCTTGGCTCATCAGGCGGGCAGGTGACGAGAATGATGCCTGCCCTTGGATCGCCCGTAAGCTAACCCACAAGATTACATACCGTATGTAATAAACCTGCAGCAGTTTTTCCCAAAGTAAGACTTGTGTGAGGTGTATGTTATGTTATGTTATGTTATTTTTTTTTTAATGCGCTCAGCTACCCAAGGGTTTCCCGGCGCCACCTGAGACAGGTCTGAAAACAGATGAAGGATGTAAGCCTATTGGTTAAAAAGCCAGGTTTTCAGCATCCTACGAAAGTGCATAAAGCTAGGCTCATTCCTTAAAGGCACAGGGAGAGAATTCTACAAAGTAGGCCCCAAATAAGAAAAAGATCGTCCGCCTACCCTTGATAATCTATATCTTGGGACCACAAATGTTGTCAGATTGGCTGAATGAAGAGGACAAGGAGGGACATGCAGTTGAGCAATGGATCTCAGATATTGAGGGGCCTTACCTATTTTAATCCTATACATATAGGTTAAGGTCTTAAATTTAATGCGATTCTCCACTTTCAACCAGTGGAGATCGCACAAGGAACTAGAACAGACGTAAATTTGGGAATCTGGCAAAGCAGGCGAGCAGCAGCATTTTGGACAATTGTAACTTATAAATAACGTCATTATTTGCTCCAAGAAAAAGGATATTACCGTAGTCCTGGCGAGAGGTGACCAAAGCCTGGACTACCGTTCTTTTTGTAGAATCCGGCAACATCCATAAAATGTTTTTGAGCCATCTAAGAATGAAGAAGCATGTTGCAGCCACCTTTATAGCTTGAGGCCTCATCGAAAGATGATCATAGATTATAAATCCCAAATTACGAGGCTGAGGGGTAATACCCAATTCAGGAGGCCAGTGTTTGGTGCCCCATAATTCTTTATTTTTCCCTAGGATGAGTGTTGGACTTGGCTCATCTGGCAGGTTCACCCCTAAACTTTTTGCTTTGATATGTGACTTGGTGTTAGTTGTTTTTGACTTCTGCGCACTTTCACTGTGTCCCAGTGTAAAGTGCGTGCGCACTCTGAGTGCATGTGGTGAGATTGGCCTGCCCTCCCATAGGAATGCATGGGGAATTTGTGTGTCCATGTTAGTTCCTGATGTGTGGGGCGTGCAGGGTCAGAATTTGGTATGTGCGGACTCGTGTGATTAAATGTTGCGCGATGATGTGTGCGGCGTTAATGTGTCTAGTGTGGAAGTGCCACTTCTAGAAGTTGGCATGTCTGTGTAATAAAGGTGAAATGACTGTCTGGCTTGTGATTGGCTGGTGCTGGCTGGTGTGCCTGGCTCCAGGAGTCAGGATGGGTCTGCCCCGGTGGTGAATAGAGAGATTGACAGCCAGATGGGTTGGGAGGAGTGAACCTGGGACCTGAATAGGGCTGGGCTTTCCCTACACAATGCTGGCTCCGCCCCCTGTGGTGCGACTGATGACCCTATCCTGGCCAGTGAATGGGGAGAGGAGCTGAGCGCAACAGAGTGCTCCAGAACCAGCTGCGTCTGGTTTTCCCGCCACCCTGCAGCCAAAGACAAAGGAAATAGGTGTATAAAAAGGGGCTGTGACCCTATGTAAATGTTCTCTCTTGTTCCTGACCAGAGAGGGGGGCCTGCTGCTGCTGGGTGCCAGGAGTTTACCGCCACTGGGTGCTGCCTCCCTGTTGGAGGGCCCTGTGAGCTGGCCCCTGGGCCCAACCTTTGCCCCTACCTCCTGAGGGACTTCCCTGAGCTTTGCCCACAGGACCTTTCTGCTGAAGCGCTCTGGAAGTGCTTCATTATCCCTACAGCAAAGCGCTTTGATTTCCTGGAGAAGCGCTTTACTTTGGGGCTTGGAGGCGCTGTGTTTCTGCCCCCAGGAGGACAGCTGGTACCCGCAGTGCAACGCTGCATCAGGGAGATTTCCCCAATTGGCTGTGGGAAGAGATGTGGGAAGAGCGGGTGCCCACCCCGCGTTGTTCCGCTTTTTCGCGGCTGCCCACGCCGCATTTATGCAGATTTTTGTGCCTCCTAGCGGGTGCCCACCCCACTTTATGTATTGATTTAACGGGTGCCTACCCCGTGCCTCGCCCCTAGGATCACCGCCGCAGCACCGGCTAAACCAGGAAGTCAGGCAGCCTCTGCTGACGTGGGTGGGGCTTAGGACCACCCGGAAGTGCTTCGACAGGAAACAGGAAGCTGCGAGGGAGAGCCCGGAGTGCCGTGGTGCCCAGTGTGGTCGAAGAAGACCCAGGCGGGAGCCTACCCCGCGATGGGCCGGACCGAGGAAAGAAGCAGGCGAGAAGAGCCCCGGCCGCCACAGAGAGGAGACGTCCCTGCAAGAGCAGCCCGGTGAGTGCCAACAGGCTGGGGGGAGCTCCGGGCAGGTTCAGCGTGCCGGAGAAAGGCACTGTGTCCTGCCGGGTGTCGAGCGGCCCCGTCTGGTCAGCGGGCCGCTCCAACGTGAGGCGCTTTTGTTTTAGATCCTGAGAGGCTCCACCAGTGCGGGGGCAGTTTCTTTGACACAACAAGGCTCCAACTTGTGGGGGCCTTTTGTTTTAAAAGCCTACGTGGCTCCTACACCTACGGGGGCATTTTGTGCTTAGAGCCTGCGTGGATCCCACGCTATTTTGGGGCACTGTTGTTTCATTGAGCCCCACAGGAGAGCCAGGAGGCACGCTGGTGCCAGGCTCAGTTTCCCCAGCTGCCCAGTACTTAGTGGCCTGGGGTCAGTTATGTGATTGTTGGCGCAAATGTGATTACCTGCTTAATGTGATTTATGCATAAGGTACAACCTTTTTTGCCTATACCTCTACATGTGTTTGTCCTGCCTAGGAGGTTGTTTTACCTAGTATAGTTATACTAGTGAGGTTGTGTCCCTGTGTGATATATGCCTAAGGTGGTTAGGGTTGGGTAGTGTGTACCTACCTTTTACCAGCAGTTACTGGTTGTGTGCAACATTTGCTATTTGGTGCTACAATTATTCTATGTTCTAAGTGCAATTCCTACAAAGTGCTATTTCTACGAAGTGCTAGTTCTACCAAGGGTTAATTCCTGACAGTGGTCCATGTGGCCCTCTCCTGTGTATATAATCCCCTGTAAATTCCGCCCGTGCCAATGGCACAGTGTAAATTGTGTGTTTATTATCTAATGTGCTTGGTATAATACAAAGGCTATTTTTATTTATAACCTTGTGTGGAGTTTTCTTTGTGGTGGGCCTTGGGTGTTGTTGCTGGGAGTGCGCGCAAACGCTTTACACCTTGCCTCCGGGATAAGCCTGACTGCTCGTGCCAAACTACCAAGGGGGTGAGCAGGAGTTATCTTGGCGGGTGACTTCCTTGCCCTGACTAGAGCGGTGGATTCTGCCTGGCTTTGGCGCAAGCCTTAGCCAACCATAAATCCCCATTTCTAACAATGAGCACCTCTGTCTTCTCCCCATTAAGCTTCAGTGAATTGACTTGCATCCACTGCATGATTTTACTCAATCCAGCTTGAAGAGAAGACCGCCCTAAGGCTCCTTTGGCAGATAGGGAGAAGACAATTTAGGTGTCGTCGGCATAAGAAAAAATTGACAATCCTGCCTCCTCAGCAATGTCAGCCAATGGTTTAACATAAATGTTAAACAATAAAGGGCTAATAATCGAGCCCTGTGGCACCCTGTAAGGGGAAGCATGGACTTTAGAAACTGCTGTAGAAGAAGAAACCTGAAATGTACGACCAGACAAAACATTTGAAATCCATCCCAAGGCAGCTCCAGTCACACCAATGGATCGAAGTGTTTGCCTGAGCACAGTATGGGACACCGTGTCAAATGCGGCGCTCAGGTTTAACAGTATGAGCGCCGCAGTGTCCCCAACATCCAAGTGGCTACGCAACATTTCACTCACTTCCAGAAGTGTAATTTCTGTGGAATACCCTTCTCTAAACCCAGATTGAGATGGGTGTAAGAGCTTATAGGATTCCACATAGTGAGTTAGTTGCGAATTCACATGTTTCTCCAATAACTTGGAGAAAACTGGGAGCAGGAAAAAGGGTCGAAAGTTGGAAAGTTGGGCTGGGTCAGCATTAGGTTTCTTTAGCAGTGGAAGTACCATCTTATGCTTCCATTCAGGAGGATTCAGGGCTTCGCTTAAGGAGGTATTGAGTAGCTCCTTAATCTGCACTAGAACAGGTATATCCAACTTTTGCAGTATAGTAATAGAAAGCGGGTCTCAAGGGGAGTCTGATTTAACACAATTTAAAATACGATTAAAAGAAATCATGTCAAACAGTCAATCAATCAATCAATCAGGGAATTTGTATAGCGTACTTCTCACCCGTTAGGGTCTCAAGGCGCTGAGGGGGGTCGCTACTGCTCGAACAGCCAGGTCTTGAGTTGCTTCCTGAAGGCGAGATGGTCCTGTGTCAGCCGGAGGTGGGTGGGGAGGGAGTTCCATGTCTTGGCTGCCAGGTAGGAGAAGGATCTTCCTCCGGCGGTCGCTTTGCGGACACGTGGGATGGTAGCGAGGGCGAGGCTGGCGGAGGGGAGCTGGCGGGTTGGTGTGTAGAAAGCGAGGCGGTTGTTGAGATACCATTGTTCAAGTTTATTCATGCTGGTCTCCTCCTGAACCTCTAACTGAATTCCAGGATTGAATAAACCAGTAGTGGCCATGCATTGTTGTGAAGTAGAAGTCATAGAAATATTTATTCTGGAAAAGATCTGCTCCCCTTTATCAAGAAAAAATATTGCAAGCTCCTCACATTGCGATTCTAATAGAGTTGGGTGTATTTATTTGTGGGATGCATGCTAAGATGAGGGGCCTGTTGCCATGATGGTACTATGTCCTGTGCATCACCAGGGCATGCTGACATCTTTCACTAATCTCCAAAGGGGTGGACTCCTGAGCTCACTTCTGGGACAATGCTCACAGGGCTCCGGGACATGTGGACAGACTGTCCTGTAAGGCTGTCTTTACTCTGTCCTTCAGGGTGGTGGAGGAGAACATCCCGTCTGCCACCCTGATGCAGAGAAGACCGCCATATTTAAAGATTGGCGCTGGCACAGATTTGATCTGTGGACTTTCACCCAAGTCACCGTCACAATGGTTTCTCGGAAGGTGCTGAAATTTTGGTAGGCGGGCCTTGTAGGTTTTAGCAGTCATTCGCCAGACTTAAAAAAAAATATGTCCCAAAGTCGGAGTTTGTTTTCGGATCACAAATAACTAATGAATCCCACAACTGGGAAACAAACGTCTGAGGTGTGAGGGTCATAATTGTGATTTTTCTAATCATCTCTGTCAGGTTTCTCCTGGTGGTGACAGTCAGGAGAAAAAGGACGTCAGTCATCAGCCCTAAATGGGGAATAGGGCGGGTGACATGATGACCGTACTCTGACAGCCAGCTCTCTGTCAGACATTGGAGTAAGCTTTCTGTCGAATGAGCCAACAGGAGCCCAGCCGGAGGAAAGCTGATGTTTGCCCGATTTTAAATTGGGCAGGTGGACAGGTCCTCGATCACGTCTGTAGCAGGATCCCTGTCTGCCAAACTGTGAATCAGGTCCTACCACCCTCCTCTGGTAACTGCCCTTTAGAAGAGGCACAATCACCAGCTCCATAGGGCACCTGCATCCAGCGAGTCCTTGAATATCCAAGGGGCCCCAGCTACAAACAGGGCCGGCTTTTGGGCAGTGCGACTGGAGCGACAGCACTGGGAGCTGACCTGTGGAGAGGGTGCCGACCTCAGGGGGGGCCTCTGTATTTAGCACTAGCTTATAATTGGAGAGATGAGGGGCTCTTTTGCCCGGTGGTAGTGAAAGAATCTGAGGAGGCGATCATGGGGTTTGGGGTCGCCAAAAATGATTGTCGCACAGGGTGCCACCAGCGCTAAAGCCAGTCCTGGTGACAAGGTCACCTGATTTAAGCTTCATAAAGAAAGATGGTTGAAATTCTGTTACCACTTGAAACTGGGGCACTGAATCAGAAAGAAAATGTGCCCCAGGGCAATTGTCAGGGCCTTCTCCTTAACAGCAGATGTTAAAAATCTGAAACCATGAACATCTGAGGAACAGAAGTTCCTACCTAAATCCTATGAGTCTTCCAGTATTATACTTGCAGTGTTACCGCCAGCATTATTACCGCAAGTGGTGCAGGCGGGCTAATCTGACAGCTCAAACCTGGTTGAACATCTCCCCTGAAAAAGCGCAAGAATTCAGGAATTCCATGCTGAAATCGGTATGGTAACCAAAATATCACTATTTTATTTCCTTTTCCAGAAGTTCAGCTAGTAATGGCTCTTAAAAAGGTGGAGTAATACCACTCATCATCGGTAATACTGAGCGTGATATTACCCCAGGATACTCATAATGAGGACCACAGTGTTTAGTTTCCGGTCTTTGTAGAAATGGGTGTCTCTAGTTGGAAGTGGTATGTACACTGATCAAGTAGGGACCCTTCCAAGTCAGGGCAAGAGGATCACACAGTTAAGATAACCCCTGCCCACCACCTTGATAGCTTGGCATGAGCAGTCAGGCCTATCTCAGAGACAGTGTGTAAAGTATTTGTACATAACACACACAGTAACACAGTGAAGACACTACAAATGGACAGCACAGCAGTTTAGAAAAATAACCAATATTCATCTAATTAAAACAAGACCAAAATTACAAAAGTCCAACATACATATATCAAGAGATTACTTTAAAAAGGTTTAAAAACAGTTCAGTCCATATCAAACTATGATTGCGTCACTTTTTGTGCAAAGTACCTGCGATGCTTCAAAATTACAATCCGAAAATAGGCGCAGGGGAGGTAAGGCACCAATAACTGAAGCAATGCGTCTGTTCATTACACGTAGGTAAGGTGATGCGTCAGTTTCTTGCTCCGAGGGGAGGTGATGCATCGGTTCCTCAGTGCTGCACAGGGAAGGTGAAACGCCTGTGAGAGGAGGTGATGTGTTGGTTTCTTACTGTGTGGGAAGTTGATGCGTCAGTTCTCCGGACATGCGGCCTCGGTTCCTTACTGAAGCTCAGCATCGATGTAGACTTACCACCCAGGTGAAATGTGTGGAAATCTGGACGCGCTGGAGGTCGATGCGGCGATGGCAAACAGGCGCAACATCGATTTCTTCAGCCGCGGTGCAATGATGCATCGTGCTTCTCAGCCGCAGAGCAGCGCCTGCGTTGAAGTCAGTGAGGTGGTCTCGGACGTCAGAAACAGGTTGTGGCAGTTTCTTCAGCTGTGGGTAGGCACTGCATCGATTTCTTCAGCTGCATGACAACAGTAAGTGGAAATGTCTCATGCACGGCGGTGCTGCTTTGAAAAAACAGGCGCTGGAAGAGCGATGCACCGATTTTTGAGTCTTCTTGCAGATATTTGTTGCGGGGCTGACCTCCAAGGGCCCAAAACTGATGTTGGCACCACTTGGCAGGTCAGACCTCCCAGCAGTGGAGTTTCGGGGTGCTACAGATGAAGTCTTTGATGTCCCTGAGACTTCTTAACAGGAGGCAAGCACACACAAACTCTTGGAAAATCTTCTTAAGCAGGGTACCAAAGTAAAGTCCAGTCTTTGTCCTCTCCAAGACAGAAGCAGCCACTTCCGCTCTCCCCGACCCCCGCCTGCCCCTACATGAGTTCACTAACTTACCTCCGCCGGCGCTGCTTGGCGCTACACTGGCTTAACTGGAAGACTGCACTGAGATGCCACACTGCAGCGGCAACTGAACTACGGGCAGTAGTGAGAAGAGTTAATGTGTTTGACTCCAGAGTAAGGAGAACAGGGCAATGAAACAGAGTTCACCAACTTCTAAAATGGTTAGGTGCCACGTATTAGAGCTCAGTGAGAGGCAGGGAGAGGACGGAGTCTCACAATGGGGGCATTGAGGGGTCCTGTGGGCCATGAGTCCCGCCCGGCCTGGCCCAGAGATATGACAAACTAAATGTTGACATAGGGATTGCACGTGGAAAATATTTACGGCCTGACCCCACGCTATACATGGAGATGTAGTGATAGCCATAGCCTCAGTTGTGAGCTAAGGTCACTCGGGAACAATGCACCCCCTCAGTGCGGCAGGCCGAACACAGAGATATGACGATAATTGCAGTGATGACGTCGGAGGTCACAGGGGAACAGTATATGCCCTCTGACCGTCCAGGCTGAAAGATGCGACGATAACCTCAGATCTGACGTGGGCCACTTGTGAACAATGTCTCCACTCTGCCCAGTTGTCTTGATTTCGGGCCTTCCAGTGGGTCCTTGGACGATGGGCTGGGCGGTCTCTGGGCACGACCTTTGGCATCCTCAGACGTGCGGATTTGGCGTCGCTGGGCCCTTCTCTACCCAATAGAAAATGCTTGTTCCGGACTTGTGTGAATGGAACAAATTCATAGTGCCCGGCAGAGCTGCGCTGGCAGCCCCTGAATAAAGGACCAGAAGTGAGAGCTGGGGGCACAGGGAGCGGCCTACAGTCGTCGGGTGCCCCTGTGTGACCATGGCATGCAAATGAAGTATAGGGGTCGCCACAAACACTGAGCACTCCCTAGGAGTAATCGTGCACTATACTTCCTTTATTTATGGCAATCCCTATTTGTTCAGGATTATGTTTAAAACCCCTCAAATGTTTCCCGAGTTAATATGCTTTGAGAGCTCATTATGAGTCGCTCACTACGGGAAGGTTATCCTTCTGTAAACAATTCCCTTTCTTGGTTCTGCTCTTCAACTCTTCCGCTCTCCCCGACCCCCGCCTGCCCCTACATGAGTTCACTTACCTCCGCTGGCGCTGCTCCTGCCTGTCAGCTCGCACTACCGCTCCTCCCCTGCGCCATGTCCGCCGCTCATCTTCCTTCGCCGGTCCTCTGCTCCTGACGTCACCACTCCTCCCCTGCGCTATGACCGCAGCTCCTGGGACGCCGCTCCTCCCCTGCTCCTAACGTGACGACGCACGTCGCGGCCGGCGCTACTTTGGGGGGACTACTTTTTTTTTTTAATTAATTTTTTTATTAAGGTTTATTTTTAAAGTTAATATCGCCTATAACCATCTACACACCCTGCCGATTTCAACGGTGTATCGGGTGTGTAGATTGGCGCAGTGGTTCCCGCGTTTACCCGCCTCAAAGCCTGAAAGTTTCTGCTTTATTATAGTAGTATAGATAAGGTAAATTTTATTGTCATTTTTTCTATTGTGATGAACTTAAATGATTAACAACAAACATATAGTTTGTCTTCCTTCATAGTCTTAGTGAACCTGATGCTAGATATACATAAAAGTGGTTGCAAAATATCAGTTGTTAATCGCAACTAGTATTTTTGTGACCTGTAAACGATTTCTAAAACCAACATATGAAGTAATACGTGAATTCATAAAATTCCAAATTGTGGTGGTTGTAATCTGAACTACCTCATGAATAGTAATGAGGTAGGTTGCAAATTGTGACTTACTACAATTGGAGTCCATTACAGGAATGGCGGCCTGCAATGGTCAGAAGACAGCCATGTCTGTGGTTGTTTTTTAATAAAGTAATTTTTTTATTGCAGCTCATTTTCAGGTCTCGCCTAGACGAAAGCAAAAGCGAAGCTTTTGCTGTCTAGGGCGAGACAACTTATGTAATCACTTTTAGGGGAATGTGGACAGCAGACTGTCATGAGCTTCTCCTGCCGGAGATTTGACCTCGGGAGCGCGCACGTCGCCGTGCCTCATATTCCCATTCGCAAACAAAGCCACATTCACGCATGCGCACATACACACACTGCATACACACACACGCACCCCCCCTTAAACAGACACACGCTGCATACACACACGCACCCCTCCTTAAACAGACACACGCACGCACGCACAGACACACTCAAACAGACACACGCGCGTACACCCCCACCCTCAACCCCACTCACCGGGCTCCTCTCCCCTTACGCATGGGAAGGCACTGTGGAGCTCTGTGCCAGAAGGAGCGGTGTCTGAAATCACCGCCGCCTCCCACAGCGGCATTGTAGGGAAATTCAAAGTTGCCTCCCCGTAAACACCGCCGCAGCCCGGGAACTTCGGGAGCCTTAGAAATCCCGAGCGCAGCTCCTCTGACGTCAGACGAGGAGCCACGCTGGGATTGGTGCCGGTGGGGCCTTTGCTTGGAAACGGAAGTGTCGTCGACGCCGGGCGGGAGGGGCTTCTTCGCTCCTCACCCGGGCAGCGCCTGCAAGGATCTAACACCCCGGAGACCCACGGAGCCTCGCACAAGTGCCTACAGAAGCAGCGGCCAGGAAATGCTGGGAGAAGATAATGAGCAGGGAGTCTCGTTGGACAATGGAAGTCGCGAGGTCGCTGGACGTTTTCCATAGAAGCAGCCAGAGTTCAACAGGAGGACGTCAGGAGAACGGAGCGGATGCCTCAGCAGGTGACTTCCAGGGCGCCAGCACCAGGGCGGGAGGAGACACGAAAGCTTCATCCGGGAGAGGCACTTGGTACAACGCTACCCTGGCTTTCGAAGACAGTCGTAGCCTCAGGCAAATGACGAACAACACACTGGGAAAGGTTGGGTGGTGGGAGCTGACCAGGGAGGTTTTCACAAACTGTTGAGAATGGACACTTTTGGCAATCGTGGTAGCACATGTGCCATAATGTCTGCAGTGACACCGTGCACTGGATCCCAGTACTGTGCTATGCAGGAGCAGTGCCACGCTAGTTGTAAAAATCCAACCCGTTCCGCCCGCAGCACGCACATGTCCAACAGCAGTATCATCACAGCTGTTCTGTAATATCCTCCCGAGCTTTCGACAAGCACAATTAGTGAGGGTGTGGTCTGCATACTGGTGTATAGACGTGTGACCAAGCGCGATACGTACACTGCCGGGGCCCGAGGCTTCACATACAGAGTCCTTGTTTTCCTACAGGTCGCCGCCGTGCAGACGAACCCGACTGCGTTCCTTCTCCATACTTCTCGCTCTTATCCACGATCCACCTACTACCCTTGACTGGGTTAGAAATATCACCGATCCTTTGGTGAGTTTCCGTACCCTCCGTTACCCCGCCATTTCTCCTTTGTTCTGTACTGTCTCCCTGTATCTTACGATCTAACTGACCAGCTCAACCCCTTTATATTTCCACAGATTTTTGAGCTACGCCATATACAGGTTAATCTAGACTACTGGTCCTCCCCGTGCATGTACACATCTGACCTCCGCCTCACTTTTGTGAAGCTCGTTTCACTCCATTCTTACACCCCTCCCGCGACCACGTTCTACCGTACGGACTTTAGACACTCTTACGGGATCATGTTTTATTCAAAGGCACGACTCGCCTGTTTGTCAAATTGTTGATGTTGTTTTTTTCACCACCTTGATTGAATGCGAACCTTTAACCGACATATACACTATACTCATGTGTATGTGCAGATTTTATTGTATGAATCGCTACACTGTGTTGGGAATTTTCAAAGTTTAAATGTATACGTAACTATTTTTGTAAATACATCTGCACTCGGCCTCAATGTCAATTTGCAATGTTCTACTATGTTTGATACACAATTCATTTCCATTGGGCACTTGCTCGTTACAACATGTGTTCAATTGACCGTTATATTAACTTCACCGTAATATCTTCGTGTACACTACACATCACCTGTCGAGTTACAACCCCATCTTAGTCTCCACTTACCTGACTGTATTTTTATTATCATGATGACGACACATTTGCCTGGTTAAATTCACACATCTGCACTATTGTGGCAATTCCCGTAAGAACCAGGCTCCTCGAGCCCCACCACTCACGGTTCATTTCGGAACACTTTAGTATATTATGTATGCGCACCCCGCTCTCAAAATATTGGCTCTCTTTTCGTGAGGTCTACAGGCCTGGACGGATCCCTTTTTCAACCCGAATTTTGAGCCTTTCGGAATACCTCACAATCATCACTTTACTTCGGTTTTTATCTTCTCACTTCTCATGCACGCGTGCTGTAGGTGTTTGCGTTTTCACCCATTTCACACCCAAGTCGCTTTCCCCTAGGGGATGCTGCTCCCGCACCATGTTAACATATTTTTATTCAAGACTGTTTTACCAACTGTCATGCTAACGCCATGATGTATTTTCACAGCCCTGATGAGTCACAGGGACCGCCCTGTTTGATGAAACACGTGTCGGCTGGAATTGTAAAGTTTGAAGGGAATATCTATATAAATCAAAAGTGTTGTTTTAACCACTTCACCGGTGTCAATCGTCCTTGTAATTTACTTTTGTGTTATCAAAACTGTTGATTATACATGTGCCCAGTACTTGTTGTGCACTGAGGAAGAGGATGGTGGCACCTTGAATGTTGATATATGATAACAGCTTAGGTCTCAGAAGAATATGCTGCTCAGTGGACCAGGGCATGAGCCACTGCTGTACAGGTTAGTGGCAGAACATATGTGGAAATAATTCCTGAGCGATTTAAACTATTGGATATGGGTAGCCAAAGCTACACAAAAACAGCTTCAACATTTTGAATCAGCATATCTCCACTGTGTAACGTTGGTATACATAAATCTGTTAAAATTTTCTCTTTTGAAGACTGTGTGCAGTCGTAGGTAGAAGCAATACTCAGAGAGGCCTCAGCACAGTGCATGGATGAAGGCAGCTTACTGCTTCTGATCTCGCTGCTCCTCTGTGCTCTGTCTTCCTGTCCCAGCTTGAAGTTTCTCATTATGCCCATCCCCAGGCATTGTGCTCATCTTCACTCTGTGGCTGTCTTTCTTCTCCTCTCCCCACCCCATTGCCTTGTGTCTCCTGACCACCCCTCCTGAGCCTGTCTCTTGCCCTACTCTTTGTTCAGTCATGTTGCTTGGCCCGCCTCACTTGCTCCTACACAGGTGCCCCATTCTCCAACCCCCTCAGTGGGTTCAGGGCAAACCGGCAACAAAGCAGGAGCATAGACCAGATACTGAGGGTGGTGGAGCTAGCAGCATTTGTGGATTGGGATGGACTACATGCGGGGTTATGAGCTTCATTGTCACCCTCAAAAACTCTCTATGTCTCCTTCAGATTCCTTATGTCTCCACAACATCCACCACCACCACCACATCCACCACCACATCCACCACCACCACCACATCCAGCACATCCACCACATTCAGCACATCCACCACCACCAAATCCACCACCACCACATCCACCTCCACCACCACATCCACCACCACCACATCCACCACCTTCACATCCACCACCACCACATCCACCACAACCACATCCACCACCGCCACCACATCCAGCACATACACCACATCCAGCACAGCCACCACCACATCCAGCACATCCATCACCACATCCACCACATCCACCACCACCACATCCATCACCACCACATCCACCACCACATCCACCACCACATCCACCATCACCAGCACATCCACCATCACCAGCACATCCACCATCACCACATCCACCACCACCACATTCACCACCACCACATCCACCACATCCACCACCACCACATCCACCGCCACCACATCCACCGCCACCACATCCACCACCACCACATCCACCACCACCACATTCATGTGTGTGTGTGTGTGTGTGTGGCTCTCTCTGTGTGTGTGTGTGTGTGTGTGTGAGTGCAAATGCAATAGGTCTGACATTTACGAGAAATTAAGCTATTGGCACTGTAAATGACAATGCCATTTATTTATCTGATTTCAAAACCAACACATAAATAAAAAAGTTGTCATTACAATGCCAATAGCTCTAACTTTTGCAAAGGCGAGATCGTTGCATTGTAAATGCTTGTTCTTAAAGAAAATACTTCAGCATTAAAAAAATGTAGACTTTTTATCTCAAGTTTGAGAGCTGGCAGTGGTCCACTGGACCACTGCTTACACCCCAATACATATTTTTCTATTATTTCATAGAATTGAAGAGGTCCCTTTGGGACCCTGTGCGTTTTGCAAATGCATTACCACCCCAACTCTGGAGTTGGTAATTTTTCAATGTCTTGCGACCGGAAACATGATGATTCTGTGTAGCCCAACCTTGTCATGGGGCCAGCCTCACTTTGGTTCCAAAGACCTTCCAGTCCCCTTGCCTTCTCAGTGGTATTGCGCCCGAATGGGTAGATCCTGCTCGAATACTATTGAGATTTGAGTCCGTGGACAGTTCATCACACAATTTTAAGGTGTAGGGAGTACTTAGAAGTTCCAAGGGCATTGTATTGAGGTTGCATTTATAAAGTGCTCAAAACCCCTGGCGGGACACTGAAGCACTTCTTTGTACTATTCTATTTTGTGCGCATTCTATAGGTAGAATTGTGACTGTCTGTCATATGTCCTATATGGGCTGTGCTTTGATTTTATTTGCAAGGACCAGAATTATAATCTTACTGCTTTTTATAGCTTTAGCTAGCTGTGTATTGAACAAAAAGGAAGTTTATGGCTAGTAAACATTGGATGGTAGTGCATGGATAGGTAGAAAGTGAGGGAGTGCAGCGTCACCTGTGTGGTAAGTGTTTTGGTGTTGTTATTGTAAGTCAGTTACAGCTCATGCTACAAAGAGGATGTAGCTGCACAAAACTACAGATGTAGGCAAAGAATATGGGACCAGACACATCCGCGCATGTGGATACCCATCATCCTTGGTGTGGTCTGTATCATACAGATTAAATCACACTGACTATAGAAGAGATGAAAAACTGCCAGAGGTAATATTAATAATAATAATAATAATAATAATAATAATTCCAAAGTTGTAAAGCGCAAATTATCATCCCTACTTGTATCCAGGTTCTTGGGGCCATCAAGGAGAGCACAATCGGCAGGAGGTGCAATCTTACATCAGCTATAGAAATAGTGTTCATGCAACCAGCCAGGGTATATGATGTGAGGAGTTCAACAAGAGTGCAGGGAGCAGCCCATAGGAATGGGCATTATACAACAGAACTAAAGTGAATGCTTTAAGCAGATAAATAACCATCAAAGATGAAGAGTGCATCCATTATGAGGGGCAGTCTTCCATCAAGAGCCTGAAGATAAGCCTAAAACAAGGAGCAATTATACAACCAGCCATGGTGTAGGCCCTGAGGGGTCCACCCAGGAGTGGAAACCCATAGAGGAATAGGTAATTATGCAACTAGCCATGGTGCATTCTTTGCGGATTCACCCAGGAGCAGCAGATTACCAACCTACAGGACTGGGTGCTTTATAAAGAGTCATGGTTTATGCTCAGGTAGATCTGTGTGCGTACCTCTTGGCTTGATCCAGTGGAACAAAGAATGCAGAGGTTTATTAAGCAAGAAAGATATAAGCAACCTAGGATGTGCCCATGTCTCCCAGTGTTCACGTCACTCGGTGTCCTTGTCTCCTGGTAGCGATGTCTCCCAGGCTCTCTGGTTGATAATGTTCAGAGTCTCCTGTGCATGTGTCTCCCATGGGCCTTGTCTCACATTGACTACGCCTCCTAGTTCCTGTGACTCAATGTAGACATGTTTTGGTGTTTGCATACTTCCTTACCCAGTGCCTCAGTGCTGGTATATATTCATTGACGTGCGGTGTTTGTCTCCCATTCCCACTGCCTTGGGGGCTCTCACTGGGGAACGGCTGAAACAACGTGGGCAGAGCCATGCATGCCAGAACACTGCAAGCGTAACCTCGCTGCCTTAATACTGCATCTGCTTTAACCCGCATATGCATGGTTAAGACAGATAGTGTTCTAGTGTTCAGGATGGGCAGGGAAGAGTCGGAACAGGGAGGAGTGGGTGGTGGTTTTAGGGCTCAGGGTGGGGGAAGATCGGTTAGTTTTGTAAAAGTTTGGGGCAGGGTTTTGGGCCTCAGGCAGTGGAAGGGGTTGGGGTACTTTTAGGGACAGCGCTGGGGTCTGGGTAGTACATGGTAAAGGTCATGGTGTTAGGCCTCTGGGCAGGGGGAAGGAAAGGGGCAGTTTTAAGAGCAGGTCAGGTTTTAGGCCTCAGGGCAGGGGGGAGAGTTTGGGGGTTCAAATTTTGGTGTCTAGGGCACGGGGTCCGGAGTAGTGGTGACCTTAGCCACGTATACCCCCTTACCATTCATGTCTTTACAATGACAATGTGTGGTAAATGCATGTGTGGTATCCCCTGACATTGTTGTTTTTCCTTCAAAAAAACTTTTTAGGGATATGTATTGGGAAAGGGTCAAAGCTAAGAGACTTGCATCCTCGTTACAGGGCTCTTTGACTGCAACATTTCTGGTCACTAAGGATGAACCATGCTTGGAAGAGTATTGGGACATCATAACGAAGTTGCAAGACCGTAAGTTATATCATCAGCTTCGAGGGGGAACCCTTCCACTCCGCTGGCTCACAAGCAGATGGAAGGAATCAGGTAGCGACAATTGTCCATTCTGCATGGACCAGGTGGAAACGGTAGATCACATCCTTTTTGTTTGCCCTTTGTATAAACAACCTAGACGTTTGTGGTTAACACCGGTTTGTCGTTCGATGGGCACCAGTTCGGCACAGGTTGCAAGTAGAATTCTGAAATCTGATACTTCTACCTTAGTGGTTACAGGTGTAGCGAAATATGTAAGCTGGGCCTGGGTACTCCGGACACGTCAAACCAGCTACTAATTGGTTCTGCAAATGTGACCTTGGGTAACCCAGCGTAAAAGGGCATATCTGGGAATGTTTGATTGTGTGGGTTTTATTATAGCTATTTAGCAGTCTAAGTCTTTTGATATTGTATATTTAATTATTTTTTAACATCCATTTTACTGTATACAATTATTTATATTTTATGTAACAAATCTTAGGATTAATCATCTTTTAATGTGTATTTTTGGAGGACTTGTATAGCTTTTGGCATTGTGTAGTAGGTCTTTTATGATGAAAATTCGAATAAAGACTTTTTTGACTTGACTTGCATGTGTGGTAAAGGAATGCGTGGTTAAAGAGCATTCGTGGTTCGGGCTGTGCGGTTGGCATGTATGGTTTACCCGTGCGTACCTCTGCCATACAACTGCTCTCATTGAATGTCAGTGTGCTTACTGTCCCATTGGACTAGCTTTCAGATTCATAGCCATAGTTTGGATCATATCCTCCATATTCATGTCTCCAATCCCCCCGAGTTATGCTTCCCACCTATCCACTGTCAACAGTGGCAGTGGCCGAGTAGGGGTGATGGGGTGGGGTGGGGGAGGGGCAGAGTGGGGGGGTCTTGAAGTCGACAGATGACAGGATAGGTAAAATTAAATTAAAAAATAAATTTAACCACTTACCTTGTGCTCGCCGCATCGGCGAGTCTGCGAACGCAAGGTAAGTGGTTTGATTAATTTTACCTATCCTGTCGTCTGTCGACTTCACCCGCCTGCCCCCACCCCACCGCTCTTACCTGTGCTTGCCGCTACTGGCTGCCAATGTGTTACCAATAGTAATGAGTGTGTTTTCCTATTCCATTGTTGATGGCTGTGCTTCTGGCCATGCGAGTGTCCCCTGTCCTTAAGGGACTGTGTGTGTTCTCCCAGTGTGTTTTCATGTAGATGTGTGTGCAGGAAGTGTTGACAATAGTACTCATGTGGGAGGTTGGTGGTTGGCATTCCCTTCATTGGTAAAAGTACAAGCAGATAGCATTGCGCTCAGGGTAGGCACAAGACACGGATGGTCTGGACCCACCTACGGATCACTGACAGAATATCGAGGACAAAACTATTGAGGATCAAAATATTGAGAAGGTCAGTGCATATAGATAAGTATATAAGATAAGTTGTCATGTGAGCAAGGCTGGTCGGAGCCGAAACGTCATGCGGCTGAATTTGCACTAAATAAAATTCAAGCACTTAACTGGTCCGTGTCCGTGCTATCCTTGCCTGGGCGAAGTTCTGCGTGCTGGGAGCGAGACGCGGCTTTTTGGATAGATAAGTATTGATTCACTATTCTTAACTCCACATCTACTTACCTTGAAAATATATGTAATCAAGGTACATAGTTGTGGAGTTAGGTATAGTAAAACTTACCCTCACGATATTCTTGTCCTCGATATTCTTGACACCATATTTTGTTCACATGATATTTTGGACTCAGTATTTTTTCCAAACACCCCTACCTTCCTTGCAGAGCAGTCCAAATCTGCTGATGAAGGAAGCCTTTCTTGAAGGGAGGTTTGCTGGACTCCAGGTTCACAGGTAGTACTCCACTTAGAGGCAGGGTTTGCCTCGAGAATTTCAGAGGGGCAAACCAGGGTGGAACGAACATTTACACTTGCTTGTTTGTGTGTCTGGCATATGGTGTGTTGTGGTTTAGTGAGGTGGGAGCGTTGAGTTTGGGTCAGCTTGGGTGTGTTGTCTTTGGAGGAGGGTTTGTGTGTAGGGGGATTTGAATAGGGAGAGCCCTCTTTAGTTGTGTTCGAGGAGGAATTAGGTAAATGGCATAATGAATGAGTTTGAGGGTTTGTGGCTTAGGATCTGGGGTTCTTAGGATTGAGAGGAACCTTATAATTGAGTGTGGTATGTCTGGGTGTGTCTTTGAGGGAGGCTGTGGTGCTCAGGTGGGTTCAGGCGTGTCCGGGTGTGTTGAGTGGATTGGTGGGTGTTTAGTGTGTTTGAATGTACACGGAGAGTAATCTTGTGGTTGGATGTATGCAAACATGTGGAGTCAAGGGCTGTGTGTTTGTGTGTGCTGCATGGGATGGAGAATGCTTGGAGTGGATAGGTCTGGTGAGTAGTACATTTACGTATATCCGAGTGTGCTGAATAGGTTGGGCATTCTGTTTGGGGTGTACATGTGTACACAGAGAGAAGTAATATGTTTTTTAATTTGGGTGTGCTACTTTGAGTGCAGGATGTTTTAGATGTGTCAATGTATGATGCACGTGGTACAGTGTGGTTGTAAATGTCAGCACTGGCTCAGGTGTAATGAGTAGCAGTGTGTGCTGTATTTGTTGCAGTATTTTTAGAAGTGTGCTGAGTGGGATGCAGAACCTCTGAATGTGCAAGAGTGTGCTCAGTGATGTGCATTCTGTTTTGGTACAAATGAGTGTGCTCAGAGAGTAATGGTACTTGCTTGTTTCTGGGTGGCTTGCAGGGTGCTTGGTGGTTTAGTTTAGTGATGCCAGTATGTTTGGATGTGCATGTCTGTGATGAGATGGCTGCAGATTGTTTGGGTGACTAACAAAACCTGGGCTTTCTAGTTTTATGACAAGAGACCTGACAAGGAGCCTGGGTAAGTTACAGTGATATAAACAACAGCAATTTCTTCGGATGTATTATGCAATAACCATTCAGATTTGTGGGTAAAGAAGAGAGGTGTCGGTCTCGCATGGTCAAATACTTACAAAAATAGAACGCCAATCTTCTAGACCGACCTCCTACACACTCAAGAGTATGGTAATTAATTTCAAAACATTGGTATGGACAAGCAAAAGGAGCATGTGGCACAGCACTCTGGGTAATGTGTCACACACACCAAGATACATTGCAAGCAAAACCAGGGCCGGTCCCAGGATTTGTGGGGCCCTGGGCAGGGTAGGAACATACGAGGCCCCACTTTTTTGCATAAGATGTAATTTCACAGGAAGTGACGTCATAGCAAGTGTCAACTGACCATTCATTTTCTGGCACTGTTAAATCAGCTTTGCAAGAAGCTACTTCTCTAATGTAGATATCACTGAAATGGCTAGAAATACAAATATAAGCCCTACTGAGACTATTTTAAACTAAAGCTCTAATATGTGGAAATACAACACGTCAAACTGGGTTGAAAAGCTAGGGCTATATCTTTCCAAAACTGATGTTTCCAGATTAGCGCATGAATAAAAGTGTAAAACAGATTGCCTCATAGATATTCAGTGGGTCTTGAGGTGACTCCCCGGTCCTCCAGGTGCACCAGTGAAGTTCATTGTCAAGGCATTTGGTTTTAACAGGCCTGGGCATCAACACAAAAGTTTACATGCTACCGTCACTGCTCATCTCTACCCAGCCTCATAACTTTTTTCACTGGTGCTGACCCATTTATATCTTCTTCCTTCTCAACATTCTAATCTTTTCGCACTGATTTTACGCCTCTTACACCACCTATTTCCATCCAATCTCTACTCTTATTCTCATCGCTTCTTCAAACCATATTTTGAGCATTTTGCCCCTCTTAAATCAATCTCTCTGCAATCCCCAGCTTTGTCGCTTCTCTTTCTCGTTATGTCCCTCTTCTATCCACCTTGTTCCTCCATGCTGTATGCCTCATCTCTCCCCATGCCTCTTACTTTTTATTATTATTATTATTAAATGAATTTTATTAAGCGCAGACAACCCGGAGGCCTCGTAGCGCTGAACCCAAACTTTTCACATAGATTCTGGCATCCTACACCCACCTCTCTCACCATTCTCCCTCCCTTCTCTGTGTAAGGTGTTTTGATTGTTCCGTCTTTCTTACATCTACCTGCCCCATCCATGTACTGCCCTTCACCTCTCATTTCTTCCTCCACCCTCCTAATGCTTTTTTGCTGGTCTGTCCCCTTAACACCCACCTCTCTGCTTTCAACCCCCTGCCTTTTACATTGTCTCACTGTTTCTTCCTCTCTTGCATCCGCATCTCCCTTCCATACTCTACACTTCACTTTATCTCTGGTACAGTCTCTTAACTTTCTCACTTACTCTGCCTCTATTACACCCCCAACTTATCTAACTGCAGAACCCTTCATCTAGAACCCTTCATCTATTCACAGCCTCTAACCTTCTCTCACTGGTTCTACCTCTCTATAATATACCTCTCCCCTGCCTCTCTCCCACAGCCTCTTACTTGCTCTTTGTTGTCCTACCCTTTTACATCCGTCACTCACCATTCCCTCTCCATGACACTTAAGCTCTCCTGATGGTCTGCTTCTCTTATATCTACCTCTCCTATCCAAGCACTGCCTTTTCACCTTTCATCTTTCTCTCCATCCTCAACTGTGTTCACTGGTTCTCTCCCATACAGGTCCACCTCTCTGCTCCATGCTCTGCTCTTCATGTTTTATCTCTCTCTCACCTCTACCCTCCATTTTCTGTTTCTGCCCCTGTAGCTTCCACTTCCCCCCTACATGAGCTGCTATTCACCCGCTGCTTACCTTGCTTCACCTCTTATGCTAGGACACAACACTTCAGGGGGCCCCCAACCCATCAGGGGTCTCCCATTCAGCCCAGGGCCAATGAATATCTGTGAGATGTGGGAGTCTCAGGGTCCCATTACCACATTCTGCAGAGTAGGACCCCATTGTTTTGTGTTACATCTCTGCTTGTGTTACTTTACATCATTCTCTCCCCTCCCATCCTCCCACTCTCCCAAGCATCTTACCTTTCATTTTTCCATGCTATTCCTTGTACCTAACCTAGACTCTTCCCTTCTCCCATTGATTCTGCCATTACATACACATCACTCCTTTCCCACCTCCCTTTCCATAAGCGTCTTGTTCTTTATAGCTGTTTTGCCCCTTATGTTCAGCTCTCCCCTGTCTGCTGTATTCTATCATCTGCTCCACCTCTTCCCTTCTTTTATTTATCTTACTTATTTTAGATGTGCCTCTCCTTCGAAACTTCTATTAAAAGTAAAAGAGAACACCGGACCTACAGATGCACCCAGGAACATGGGATTAAGGATTTCAGATGCGAACAAATAGGTAAATATCGTTTACCACGAAGTTTTCACAACGCAGTACCTTTAGCACGCATCCCTTACAACGCAAGTCGTTACCACGACTTGCGCTGGAGGGCGCTAATGGTTTTAAAATAGTTAATTTACTATCCCAACACCTTCCCTAGAGTCCACGCGGACTGGTGTTAGAATAGTAAATTATACTATTCGAAATTCGGGATGCGTGCTGAAGGGATGCGTTGTGACGGTACGCGTTGTACCGTCATACATCCGAACAAATATGATGCAAGGGAGTAATGCAACCTTTTCAGATATATAAAACAAGGCATGGTGTGTGGGTGGCTTGAGGGGTTACATAACTTGGGTGTATCTTGGAGGGTTCATTCACTCCAGGTGGTCACCCCTCTGTCCCTCCCCCATCTGAATGTTATCATCTCTATTCTTTTACACACAGAATTGTTCATTCTTCCTTCGTTTCTTGTAAATTACATGAAAGTAAAAATCAACAAGGGCTTTTACTCAACTGGAGTTACTACTTATGTTTAACTGTTTTTATGTTACTTTTGAATGTACATGCTTGGTGGGAGAAAAAAAAAATCAATAAAACAGAACGGTTAAAAAAAGAAAAATAATAACCTTTTTCTCCGCGCTCTGCTCCTCGCCCTTTCCCGTCATTGGAAGTGAGCGGCGCCCATAAAGACCTGAGGTCACTTGTTTTTGTTTTGTGAGCCCTGCAGGATGCTCTCTGCTTTACATTCATGCAGGGGCAGGCCTCACTTCACACCTCAAGCCAAGCATCCGCCGTTATCATACAGATGCGGCGATTAGGAGAAGAGAAAGAGGTGCCAGCAAAGGACAAGCGAGGTGAGGCCATCTCCCAGCCCAAGTGCGGGTGAGTGATTAATTAACTAATCAGTTCATAGTAATAGAGTATTGTCTCTGTGGTTCTCTTTGTCTCATTTTCCACACTTGATTCTGTGTTAGTATTTACAACACATGTACTTGTTTTTTTGTGTATACACTGTTTTTATGTTTTAGGAGCAGTTGGTTTCAGAATACCGTGACTTCGTCTCCTACCAACAGTAGGTTAATATCTCTGGCATGGTATGTACTTTGAATCTTACTACCACAGTTGCAGTAGTGTCTTATTAGGTCCTGAAGAAAGCCTCCTGAGGCTGAAACATGTCGACCGATTTATTCATCTACAAATGGTTATATATGTTTACATCCATTTACACTCTGCTTTTAATCTCGGCACCATGGTGACCGTCTGAATAACGGTTTATTAGGCACCATGATAGTCAATTTTATTTCACCACTCTTTCTATAGCACATTTGCTCTCAACACTGCAACTTTTCTTCACTTCCCACAGCCCTTCAGACACTACTATCCATTTTTTTCCATCACTGGTGTACTATATACTAGCTGCTGTACTCACATTCTCTTCAAGGTGAGACACCTAGTAGACACCAGACTGGTGTTTCTTAAACCCAGATGATGAAGTTCCGCCAATGGGTGGGCTAATGGGTTCACGTTTGCTCTCCTCTCTCACAGTCTATACCTCTATGCTTTAAGTAAACGCTAGACAGTAGAAGCCACCAATGACCTTAGCACCCCTTTTGTGTTTTTCATTAGTCTAGTAGGGGTAGGGTGTTTTCAGGTCTTTAATCTCGTAACCCCCTCCAGACCCTGTCCACTTTTTGTTTAACCCGCCAGCAAAGGACAGCCAGAAACTCAGGCCTGCTCGGTCTGCGGCAGCAGAAAGGGATGCAGGAGTCACATTACTATTTCAGCCCAGGGCAGCAGAGCACAGGTGAGGGGGCCCGCCTTGGGACTTGCACGCTGTACAATGGCTGCAAACGCCAAGGGAGTGGGCTGTCTATCTGGAATTCGTACCGTGGCACATTTTTTTGAAAGGACGATGGACTCGTGGAGGGCCCCGTCATAGTTAGAAGGTCGCGGGGCCCTGGGCAGCTGCCCATGCCTAGCGCCTGCCCCGAGCAAAACATACTCAAAATAGAACATTAGTGAGTAAACATCTGTGGGGTTAAGCTGCGAATCACATGGTTAACAGCCTACACCACAATTTGTCATTGGTCCAGAAATCAGGTAATTAGTGTTTCAACCCTTGAGTGTGAATCACCAGGTCATCACCAGCGCTGAAAATATTAAGAGGGTTTCTGAACCAAAAGGAAAGAACCCTGGGGTCAAAAGGGAATAATTGGCAAAGGTTGTGAGGGTGGAAATACGTTTAAAAAACATTTCTTTCTGTAGTCATGATGGGGCAGGGACTGGAAGGTCTGTATCAGCAAACAGACAAAATCTGTGAGTTACCTAGGGAAAAAAGCTGATGCGCGTAACTTGCATGATGGCGATTGCAAGAACACTTAGAAGTGAGGTAGAGATAGCATTCAGGGTCACATAGGAGAGACCACAAAGAGGCCACTCTCTTGTCAGGCAGTCAGAAGTCTGAAAAAAAGCTAATTCGAAAAATAGCAATTCTTTGCCTAGGATCACTATAAATGTAATAAACAAATCATAATTTCATTAAGACTTGCTTGTAAATAATCATTAGATAATATAAAATATGTATGTTCTTCGTACATACAAAATTAGCAAGTCATGTACAAACATTCTGGGCTGGAAATAATGTGGAAATAAGCCTTAGAATATACAATTATATGATTATTAGTGCTAGAGACCAAACATAAATGTTTGTGGTAGAGAATTTCTGAGGTTCCAACTGCCCCATAAAACGGAAGATTAGTAACTAGATTACAATTTTTGATGAGAATACATCGTTCTCATACGAAAAAGTTAGGGATAGATAGAAGAAAAGGGAAGATATACAGATTTTTAAACCAACCTGGAATAGGATTAATATGTTTAATGCAGTTATATTCAGAGGGGCGAATTTTAAACGCATGCAATACTATTCGAAATGGTTGATATATAGAACACCCTCTTTTCTTCATAAGATATACCCGCAAATAGAAGATAAATCTTTCCGTTGTGCAGAGAAAGGCACTTGGACACATATCATTTGGGAGTGCCCAAAATTTCAGAGTCTGTGGGAGGAGATCGAGAAATATCTCACATTTACAATAGATCTCCATATTTCAATCGATGAATCCATTGCAGTATTGGGCTGCTCACCTGCTATCTCTGCGCACAAGGAATGCCTGTTAACTGCAGCTTTGATAGCAAGATCTCTAATCATGCAACTTTGGAGAACAGAGAAGGTACCTACCTTCAATGTTTGGAGAGCAAAATAGTGTAAAATACAAGAAATGGAAAAGAAATATGCAATAAGATCAGGAGCTATAAGAAAGTATGAGAAAGTGTGTTTGAAATATAGGATAATATGTTGTTTTTGGTATAAAAGGATAGAACATATATATATATATATATATATATATATATATATATATATATATATATATATATATATATATACATACTTATCCTGATATATCATTTTGCACTTTACCTTAATGTGATCTTTCTCTGTACTTTTGTGGTATTTGGTATAAAAGGATAGAAAATATATATGTGCCTATTCACCCTGATTTAGCACTTGGCACTTTAACTTAATATGATCTTTTTCTGTATTACAGGAGTATTATGATTGCACTGCTGAGCACTTTGAAATGAGTATTTATACTTTAATATTTAACACTTTGTACGTTAGACTTAAGCCAATCTTTTCTCTCCTCAATATTCTGGAGCATGTATTTATATATGATATTATTGTATGTTTGTAATACCTATGAACTCTCAATAAAAAAATATATATACAAAAAAATATCATTTTCCCATCTGCCTTGGTGCAAATATGCTTGGGGCAGGGGAATGACTGTTCTTTTCTTTGGGAGGCAGCCTGGATGCGTATCAGAGGCAGTGAAATCTTTGAAGCTCACCACCTTGATGTGCCTCTTCACAAGCCATCCTGTCAGGGAGCGAGGTGTCACTTCATTCCAATCCAGGCCATTGTTTCTCGCTCCTGGGAGAGTTCACACCGCTTGTCAGTGGGTCAGATTCCTGCCTTGGGGCAGCAGCTGTGGTCGGCCAGCCACAGCACAGGAAAGGCTGGGGTAAGCAGGTGGGCAACATTGAAGGTAGCCATCTGGGTGCATACCACATCACCTCTGCCCAATAATCATGTAAGGGTTGAGAAGGCAAATTGTTAGATTTCAAACATGACCTATTTTGTCTGGACCATGATGGAGCTGTCCCCGGCCCATGTTATCCTTTGGACCTCCGATCACTAATAGTAGCCCTTAACGGAAAAGACTACTATAGGGACGTATAAGCTTGCACATATATGTCCTCATCTTTAATATAATGCACCCTGCTGAGTGGCGACTACCATAAACAAAGAGTGATGGGGCGGGTGGAAGGAACGTGTGAAGGGTCGCGTGGGAGGGGTCACACAGGGGAGAGAGGGTAGTTAGAAATACTTATTTTTTTTTAAATGCACCGTTAGTAGCTGGCCGCCTCCAGCGTAGTGTTGTGGTACCTCTCCTCTTCTTGCCTAGTCCCAGCAGCCCCTGGGACATACTCCCATCCAGTCCCCATGCGGCAGAGCAGTGTGGGGATTAGCCTGAGCTGGCTACAAAGATGCTCTCCTCAAGCCGGGGAGTCTGTGGGGTTTATCTAGCCCGGCTGCTCAATGCAGCTGGCCTGGAGAAAATCTAAGTGACCATGTGTGTTTTGGTTGGCCTGAGAGGGCCGGCCAAAAACACATGAGCACTTAGGGAGTGGAGTGCATGTAGCACTCCTCCTCCCCCTTCCATGCCTTGGCCCCGCCCCTCCCTACAGAACTGGCTCAGAGCTGGCAAATGCAAGATAAAACGATGCAAGCGCATCGTTTTATTTTTCATTTGTGGGCTCTTAGCCAGGCAGTGGGGTGACGCTCCTCCGCCAGTACGGAGGAGCCACCTCTCACCCTAACTCCTTTACTCAGGAGGCCTTCCTTAGGGGTGAATGATATATGTTAAAAATAGTGCTTTGACTTTGTGACACAGGGTGAAGGCAAAGTGAAGTTTGGGCAGTTTGCACTGCTCCTGCAGTCTGCAAAGGCAGGACTGCTGTCATCTGTTTACTTGGGTCACTCATGGCAGCACCAACAGTGCTTCAGGCCCTGTTGACCCTTTTAGCTCCCATGCCCTGGGTACCACTGGTGCCATTTACCAGGGACATATAATGGAGTTAAAATCCTTGCCAAATGGGGTTACCAATTCACAAGTATCAGTTTTAGGGCGAGGGAGCACTGGCAATGGGGCCTATGCAGCAGGCTATAGTGCACGTTCAGAGTCATAGCCATCAGCATTGGAGCAAAATATGTGTGTTTGTGTGTGTGTGGGGGGGGGGGTTACCATACAAAAAGGGCACTTTCCGACACTAGCCGAATGGTCAAAGCTGCCTTTGGAACTGGGGTGCCAGATTTGAGGCATGGCATTGGCTAAACATCCTGGTATTCTAGACAAATCATTTGCTGAAAATATCACTGGAACCTTGTTGAATGTAATCTGGTGCTCGTGTAAAGAGTTCTAATGCCCCTGGTCCAAGTTTGCGCTTTATAAAACTGCAAAATAACAGGCCAGCTAGGCCCACAGGTACGATCCCCTCTTAACCAGCAACCGTGCTAATGCTAAGGTCAGTTCTAGTCTTATTATTCTAAGAGGGCTAGCATGATCTCATCAAATAGAATGCCCCCTCCCCATCCAAACTTGTCTTCAGTAAAAGCCCCCTGTAGTCTCTTGCTAAAGGAGGGCTGCACAGCGGGGACTCATGGGTAAACTGATCACCCAGAGAGGGGAGAGACTGACTTTGGCAAACTGGGTGAAAGTGGACCACCAAAGCTAGAGGTAAGCAAGGGTGGGAAACAACTGGTGACAGTGGCGTAACAACAGCCCCTGCAGTGCGAGCTCCAGGGGGCCCCTTCAAGTACTGTGCACGGGTGGCGGCTGGGAGCTCCTGACTTGGTCCGAGCATGGGGGGCCCCCTCCATGCACTTTTTGCAGGGGACCCTCTCGAGTTTTGTTACGGATCTGACTGGTGAGGGAAAAATATGCACCCCAGGCAGACATACCATTGCAGAAGTGAGACTGCAAATCCTTGAAAGCAGTAGCAACCAGATGTGTCTGTAGAAGGGTTTGCCACAGTGATGATGTGTTTTTTTCTTCACCACTTCTGCTGGTTATTTGCGCCTTTTTGTGAGAAAAGTGCTAATGTTATTTCTGGTACTCTTGGTAACTGGTTGCGTGAGTAGACTTGCAACAGCCCTAAAGATTGAGCAACTATTTGCATTTAAGGGGAAATTTGAGCTTGTTTTTGCCACTTCCCCTCCAGTCCCTGGATGGCTCTTGTGTCATTTGAGAGTCCCTTTGCACCTTTTGTTTGTTTCGTCTTCTCACTACACCCAGAACTATTAAGGTTCTTTCCATCATCCCATGTGTGAAAGGGAAGGGAGAATATGTTGTGATTGAAAGCAGTGGTGCCATTGTACGTCAAAGGTACCAACACTGTTTTTCCTAAGAAACACAGTGAGGGTTTGAGGCAAAAAATAGGTGATTTGTCCTTCGAATGGGGAATGCACCTCTCTAATCAATCCTATGTAGGCACTTTAATTTGGAAGACAAGCCTCACCTAACTTTTTTTGTTCACACTTAGCATCCAAAACCATATCAATGCCTGTTGTTCATCATGTGTTTCCCTCTTGTTTGATTTGACCTCTGCTATTTTCTCAGGTGTGTTTGACTCTACATATCCCTTCCCAGCACTCCTCACATATATAGAGTGGCCATTGGATAAGCACCTCCTTTGTGTAGCTCTCTGTCACGTTGGTAAAGAACTACACACACATAAGGATACGTTTTAGTTGTAAATGTGAGGGACAAGGGGAAATAACTGGAAAATGGGAATACTTATTACTAAATGGGAGGGGATTAGGGAAATTTAAGGAGTGGTTTAGGGAGGGGCATGCTAATACAAACACTCACAAAGAAAGGACCGAGACCATTGTTATCCACAAACTACACTTCTAATGTTACTACGGCTCTAAACGGGTCAACACAGGCATGTATGTACCCCAGCCCAGCCTTGGAGAAAGTCAAGCACCACACATGGCCACTAACAGGTACTGCATCCCTCCGCTGCTCCCGCTGAAGGAGTTGTTCTGCTGGATCAAGCTTTCAGTGGCCCGTACAGCTATTCTCATGTGTGGAGTGTGTTGACGTTTGATGTGGGCGGGTGGAAGTTCAAAAGGTTGACTGGGTCATTTTGAAGCGCATCCATGTGGATATCTTTAAAGGAGCAATATTTTTATATTTCTCTTTTTAGTTGATGTGTAGGTGTGGTGTGGATGACAGAGAGGGGATGGAGAAGTAGTGGTCTGTTCCAGGGATATTGGGACCATGAAATGAATTGAGGGAGTGACTATCACAGTGAGAGTGTGTTTTTTATCTTTGTGATGGGTAGTGCTGGCAAAGTGCTGTTTGATGAACATGGTGTTAGAGAGTGTGTAAAAGGTTTATTTCATTGTTCTAGTTCGGGAGAAGGCGCGTTGATCGGAGGCTGATGTGATGAGGTCTGTAATTTCGTGAACATTTTGTTTGGTCTACCTGAGTCCATTGATCACTTCGAAAGTGCATATCTGAGATGGTTTGAGTAGGAAGTGGTAGGGGGTGTCATGCCACTCAATTTTCAGTGCTGGTGAGAACATTCTTCTTCCTTGTCCTTAATAGAATTGTAACTTTCCTTCATAGTTGCTAAGGAGTTTATAATCTGTGGTAGGACAGACTCTGTAATTATGATGGTTTAAAGCTTCCTAACTAACAAACCATTAGCAGAGAATGGCATAAAAAAGACTAGTTTGCTACCTTTTTTTAATTTAGCACCCAAAAAAATCTTGGTGGATGTTGCCCCCGTGGAATAATGTGCTGCAAAAGGAAATAACATTCCCGCCACCTGCATTGCCCACCTCACTCACCTAATCAAAGTAGGGGAATAAGCTGCCAAAGAGGGCTTTAACATCTGCTTCAGCCTTCTAGGATGCGCCTGTTATATTCATGCAAGCATTGGCTGATATGAAGTTACCTGCGTATTGGACTTTCGTTGGCATCTGACCTCCTACGTTTGGGGTCAGCATGAACATCACCTAGCCATTCCATGCTTCCATGTGGTCCAGCCACCATGCTATTTTCTTTTTGGTCTCCTCAAGAGACAAATCTTCTTGGAGTGAGAAATATACTTTACAAGAGTCAAGCTCTTTAAGCAGATAGAGCGCAACTGTGCTCTTTCATTTATAGGGGTGCATTAAAATCATGAGTAGTTTGCACCTTCATATATTCTCTTGTCATGTTATTATTTGGTTATTAGAACGTTTAATGTAATAACGTGTAAAGTGAAGTGATAGAGATATTTTTGGCACAACATGGAGAAATTATTGTTGTAATTGTGTTCTACATGAATAAGTTTAATGTTCAATTTTACATATGACTAATGAGAACTTCTTCGCTGACATGTAATACATTAATTTAAACATGCACAATAATAATGCTCATACATATGCGTGTTTAATGACGTTTCATATTGTTTCTTATGTAAGCCGGATTTCTGTAGGCCTCATTCGTATTTTTTTCTGGCTCTCTAAAGCGAGTTGTTCATAATATTCACGTGCATGTAGAATTTTTTCTTTCTCACATTTCTGTTGCAGGGGAAGAAATGTATCTTTGTTAGCTGAGAATAACTCTTTTGTTTTAAAAGTTAGGTTTGGGGAGGAGAGGATATATTTGAGCAAGCGGTGCTGTTAATATGAGACGGTGTTGTTTCTCACTGGAGAAGGCCTGGGAATCAAGGTCATCGAGCCAGAGGCTAGAAGCATCGAAACCACCTGGAAAGTTATCCACGAGGAGGTGTCTAGCTGGATGCGATGATCATGTGATCTGATGAGAGGTGTGTCTTATAATTTTGGTTTTGGGCTTAGGAACAGTGCCCCAGGGAAATCAGTTTGGAGAGGTGATTGGATCTAGAGAGAAGAAGGAGCATCTTAGACTGAGCTCCGTAGCTACTTGACCCCATCAACAAGAGTATACTTCTTAGGAAGTCTTCACGTGCTGACACCTTTTCCTGAACTTGCCTGGGAAATGCTAAGTAGGGGAACAGACTAATGCTCTTTACTGACAAACCTCCAATGAAGAATTCTCTTGATGTTGGCACAGTTATATTTTGCATCCAAATTCTAGAACAGGTGATCCTTTCTATGCTTCACAGTCTAAATTTTGCTTGTAGGTTTGGCTTTGTATTAGTTCTGATGTACTTTTATACCCTTATCTTGAGGTCTTTATATGTCCAATTGTTCTTGGCCTTGAAATAAACTAACTAAACAAGAACCTGGAGTCGGTGATTTTTCGGAATCCCAGTTCACTGGAATTAGGATATATGATTGACAATTGATTTTCCTCCCCTCTACACTTTTAAGCAGGAAATAAAGGTCTGTCAACCAGGGGTTCCAGAGTAAATCTAGAATGCTCAACCCGGCCCCATCAAAGCTCAGCAGGGCCTGGTAGTGACACAGGATCAAAAGAAAATTCTTGGATAGATGAGGTTAACAACTCCACTATTCTGTCAATCAGCCTCAATGACACCCTCTCTGCAGCTAGTATGTGTCTCAGAACCCTTTGTATGTTCTCCATTTTAATGTTAGGCAACTGGTGTGACACCATTGCTGAATTTATGAGAAACCCCATCTGCCTCTCGGGTATCAAATCCAACTTTCTATGATATACCAAGAAGGCTGAGTCTTCAACAAATAGAAAACTTTATGCACCTGTGAAAGTGATATGCTTTGTTCCTGTGCCATGGGCTTTCTGTAATTTAGATAGATAATAGTCTTGCTCTGCGGGCCTGTAACGAGGCCACCAATGGAGCTTAAGAGCTTAAAAAAATACCTTGTGGTGGACAACACTTTGAATGGTAGAACCTTATACTGCACACATGCTCCCGCCAGAACACAATAAGAAACTCAAGTGAGGTCTAATCTAGCCGATCAGTCTTTCCTCCTCATGGAAATCCATAACAGGAGTATAGCTTCCATTCTGAAGTGCCTCTAGATTAATCATCTTTGAATTCTCTGAGGTTGAGCACAGGACACTTATTGGAAAACCGTTGCAGAATGACACACTTCCTTTCTAATCCACAAATGCCCTGCTCTGTGAAGAACACCTGCTCTTGGGCAACTAGGATTAGAGTCCAATCCCTAAATAGAGACTTGAGAAGCAGGGCTCAATCTTAACTTTGAATGTCCAGCGCCTCTGCTGCCACTGCTGTCAAACATCCAGAAAGGTTTTAACCATCATTGGTTCTGTCATCCACCTCCTTTGTTCAAAAATTGTTCTAGAACCATTTGAGAACCACGGCATGGCACGTATTGTAATTTGTTCTCACATTAAGGCTGTGCACTATGAGTTCCGGGGCACACGTGGGTGGGTGCAAACCGTACTCGGAGATTCCCCTGCTCACAATCAAAGGACATGGGCAGTGATTTAAGAGGCATGGGAGCAGGAGTAATGTACGGTCAGGTGCCAAAGGTCGTTCACAGAGGGTAATGGGGACAGGTGGGCTAGTGGGGGGGGGGGTTTACAGGGAATGCAGCCATGGCTGAAGTCCCTCGTAGTGGACGTACATTTTGATCAAAGTACGTAATTAAACACTCAGGGTCTCATTTATGAGGACCTACTGGCACTTTTCTGCTGCTGGAACGTCACTTTTTTGATATTTATAAGGCCACGTTACGTGGTTTTTCATGGCCTTATAAATATGTGCCCCTTTCACGCATAAAACTGCTTGAAAGTGTTTTCCATGGGTGTTGCTGGGGGCGTTCTCAGCAACATCCATGGCTTTTTGACACTGCCCCAGATTTACGTGAAATCGTAACTCTGAGGCAGCAGCAACAACTTACATTTCACAGGGGAGACGTAAGGGAGGCACAACGAAGATAACTATCATTATTTCTCCTCGTTCTTCCTCTTAATATGTGTGCTGCAGGATGCAGCAAACATAGAAAGAGGAAAAAGCATTTTGAGATTGTTTTTGTGCAGGATGGTTTCCCTTCCTGTACAAAAATAAACAACCCGCAACACATGCACCTTTGCACCATGGTGCACGGTGCCTGCGTTGGCGCACGGCAGCCCATTGTCTGCCAGCGCTGGGGAAAACAACAGTGATGCGCCGTATCTAATAGGCCGCATTCCTGCCCTTTTCTTTCGCCATAGGGCAGCACAGCAGCAAGGCCTGCTGTCTTTCCCCATTGGCAAAAACCCATAAATTAGGCCCTCAGGATGCACTTTAAAACTGTGTGACGGGGAAGTAATGGTTTTACTAGGAAGAGAAAATAACGTTGGTATTAAAATACACATATGGCCTGATTAGAGTATAGGTGCTATTTATTGCACAGGGCTCATTATTTATCACGTGTGATAAATAGCGCATGCGATAAATAGCACCTATTACAAGTATCTGGGGAATGACAAGCAGATTTTGGTGTTTAACGCACTAAAACCCGTATGATATGGTAATTACTGTATGGTTTTCCCCTGTTAAATTTCTGCAGGTTTGGCCTGCCCAATAATGAATGAGTTATTTACTGAATCCTATAATTATGGGATACGTTCAAATAACACTGAGCTTGTAATTCCGACCCATGGGTAAACAGGGGTTTACGCATAGGTTGGAAGAACATGAAAGGCTTGTAATCAGGCCCAAGGACATTTCTTTAAGGGTTTTTGGTTCAATGCAAATTGATATGATATCTGGAACATTACTCGACGTCAGGTGCAATGCTTGGTGAAGAGGTAAGGTTACTTGGCTAACAACAACTTGTGAACGTTGGTGTGTTTTTGAAGTTTTGTATTGCGACCATAAAGCCCTTTTAGGTGAGGTTTTGAGGATGACCGGGCCATTTAATGTGCCGCTTCCTGCTGGCAGCTTTAGGCACTTCAATGAGTGGGCGTGGCTCTTGGCTTCTGTAAACTATATATAAACAGACAAATCTAAAGAGATGTTGAGATCAGATATGGTATGGGCTGACAGGACAATCTATTCTTTCCATCTCTTCCCCTTCTGCAACCTTAATCTTCACAACCAATCTTTCACAGCTCGGTTCTTTTGAGATGAGTCAACGGAAGGATTCTGGGGGGATATAAGGACCCCACTCCTTGTAAAATAAATACTAAGTTGCACCGAAGAGAACACAAAGCTCCTGGATTTGTC
Organism: Lissotriton vulgaris; assembly: GCF_964263255.1. NCBI lineage: Eukaryota > Metazoa > Chordata > Amphibia > Caudata > Salamandridae > Lissotriton > Lissotriton vulgaris. Next base: position 1,727,574,616 of record NC_141695.1, read on the forward strand.
GGCCGCCTTTGACACGGTCGACCATGATATTCTGGTCGACCGTGTTGGAGAGGCCGGCATCCAGGGCACCGCCCTGGACTGGGTTCAGTCTTTTCTGACTAAACGCCAACAAGCAGTTAGACTGTCCCAGTTCTCTGCCGACCAGGTCGGGCTGACCTGTGGTGTCCCGCAGGGTTCCTCTTTGTCCCCCCTCCTTTTTAATTTATATCTGGTCCCCCTGGTTCGTTCTCTCCGTGGGTTGAATGTCACCGCGTTTAATTACGCGGATGACATTCAACTGGTCTTTACCATCGACCCCTCGGACGAATCAATCTCCACCTTTCAAACCACGCTCTGCTTCATCAGCAACGGGATGAGTTCAAACCATCTGAAGCTCAATCCCTTGCAGGTGACGGTCCCTCCTTCATTTCTTCCCTTCTTCACCCATATGTTCCTCTTCGCAATCTTCGCTCGTCTCAGATGGCCTTGCTATCAGTTCCGAGATTCAAGAGGAAGAAACATGGTGGTCTCAGGTTCTCATTCTTAGCCCCCTCCTTCTGGAATGCACTCCCCCTCCTTTTAAGGCTGTCTTCCCCATACACCAGGTTTAGATCCCTCCTTAAAACTTTAACATTGCGGCGCAGCATGGCGCAAGGATAGACAGAAGCATGACGCATCTTTTGGCGTAAGGGCAGCGCATTGCTGGAGTCATGTCGCAAGCACTACGCAACTCCTGCAATGGTCAGGAATACCTATTCCTATCATGCTGCGTCACTCCTTATGTCTGCTTCAAGCAGGCGCAAGGTTTTGACAAAGTGGCTTTGTGTAAAAGTGAATCAGTGAAATCTTGTAGATTTCACTGCATCACTTTTACGAGGCTTTCTTCGATCGGAACGTCCACCTTGCATACATTATACCTGACGCAGGTATAATATAGAGCAAGGCTTTACAACGTGACGCATCTCCCTAGATGCGTCACGTTGTAAATATGTCGCAACGTGGCGCATTGTTTACGATGCCGCTGCGTAACAAAAGTGACGCAACAGCGGTGTAAAAGTGTCGCACGGGGCTTGTAAATCTGCCCCATGATTTCTCTTGATAAGTGTACTCAAAGCTTTAACACCTTGGCTGCTAAGGCAATTCCCCTCCTGTGCTGGAAATTACTCTTATTCTCTATTCATGACGAGCTCAGCTCGTCATCAGCACAGCTCAACTGTGCCTCATGACGAGCTGAGCTCGTCATGAGCAGGGAAGGGGTTAAAAGATGCAGAAAACGATACAATTTAAAGAAAAAAAGTACATTAAATGTGACTAATATTTTGCAGTTAATTACCATTCTGTCTAGTATTTGAACCTTTCAGATTTTTTTTCAAGTCTCTTATTGTTATATTTTAACATTGAAACCCTGCATACATTTTTACTAATGTTCTGTGGGTTAAGTACTTTCTGCAGAAATCCGTGTATGATATGCCGGTCATAGGTTCAAATCCTGGCAGGGTTGATTCAGCCTTTCATCCTTCCATGAGCAATGTAATAAATATCAGCTTAGTTGTGTATCGCATAATGGATGTTCTATTTAAAGCACTTCGGCACATAAAGGAGACATTTTTATTGTAATAAGGGAATGGGTAGTTCTCTGCACATTAAAACTTTCATGTTTCTTTTCTTGGTAGCACTAGAACAAGCATAAACACAGTACTTTGAAACAAGTCTCTGAGGTGGGTGACTGGAGTCTCACCACTTTTTTCCTAAATACATCATCGTGGGGTCAAAACTAAGTGTGTTACTGAACAGGCAGCTGAAATCACCTATTTTTTAGGTCTTGCCTAGGCAGAGACATCAAGTAGTTAGTATATGTGGTGAAACTCCACCTATTGGCTCTTTGTAAAATAAGCAAATAAATCCATGGAGGAATGCTATGTGATAAAGAGTAAGTTTAACCCAGAGAATATAAAGTCCCATCCATCAGCAAGCAGGAGTCAGGTGCAACTGACTCATCATAGTAAAGTTACAGTCCATCTCCATGGTGCTAATCAAAGGGAAACACAAGCAAGTATGGAACACATACAAAGGATCATAGGAACAAATAGGCATTTAAGCAATATATTCCTTCTACAATACAAACATTAATAATTCATAACAAAGTCTTTGAACCTCATAGGCAAGCTTGTGGTTCTTGCACTTCTCTCCTTCAGATGGCTAGATGGGAGTGAGGACTCACCACAGGGTGGTTGGACAACGGAATTATTTTCTAAGAGAGAAGAGTTCTTGATGACAACAACCCTGTTGAGATTCCAAATACAAGAATCTTCAGTCTTAATTGCATTAGTTAAAATCTTGATAACCTTATGAGGTTTTTGAAACAACCCAGATGCCTTCCGTACAAATGGGGCTTTGAGCATTACCAAGTCACCTACATTCACCACAGTGGTTTTAACTGCTTTCCTGAGATCGTAACTCTCTTTGCGTGCTACAATTTTATCTTTTTCTTTATGTTTACAAAGATCAGCAGCAGATACACTTCCTTTCTTGGATACCATATCATTGACCCAGAAAGGCGCTACTAGGGTGCTTGGCCGTCTTCCTTTGAGAAGATCAAAAGGGGTTCGCCCAGTCGTGGCATGGGGGGAGAATCTATAAACCTCAACCTTATTGTTTTCCTCTTTCTTCCAATCCAACCCATTCTGTGTTGACATAGAAATTGTTTCTTTAAGTACGCGAACAAAGCGTTCCACCATACCATCCGTTTCCGGATGATAAAGTGAACAAGGTTTATGTTTTATAGAACTTTTTTTTTTTAAGTTTTCCATTTCAATAGACACAAATTGTACACCATTGTCTGTTAATAAGCTGCCTGGTCACTTGCAAAGGTCTCTTTCAGGAAAGAAATGACATGCTTGGAATCAATGCATCTAGTAAATTTGATTTCTGGCCACCTCGAGAACATGTCGATTAAAACCAACACATACGTTTCACCCCCATCACCAGTGACAGGACCTAATATGTCTAAGGCTAATTCTTGCCATGGACCATCAGGGCGCTCCCTGATAACCATGGGTTGTACTCTGGGCTTTAGACATTTCTCAGTAAGAGTACAAGGTATGCACTCCCTAACAGATCGCTCAACCTGAAGATCAATACCTGGCCACCAGTAATTAAGCCTCAACCTTTCTTTTGTTTTAGACATGCTTTGATGACCTTTGTGAGCTAGCTCAATTAACTCACCTCGAATAACCAAACGAGGAATTGTTTTTGAACCTCTGAAGATAAGACCATCAACTTCAGATAATTCACTTCTAACATTCCAAAATGTATCCAGTTCACCATCAACTTTTTTATTCCACCCCTCTTCGAATAAAGAGCACATCTTTTTTGGAACTTCATCATTCTTGCACTCCTCTCTCCACTTCTCTTCTTTTATCCCATAATTTTCAATGTTACACACCCATTCATTCATTTTGTCATCCTCAACAATTGACTCATCCACCTTTGTGCAAACAAGTCTTGAAAGGGTATCCGCAATGCAGTTTCTCACACCAGGCAAGTATTCAACATCAAAATTATAGGCTTGAAGAGCCACAACCCATTTGGATATTCGACTAGATATAGAATCTATACCTTTCTTGTTAAAAACTTCACATAAGGGGTTGTGATCTGTCTGCACACTAAACTTTGTCCCCCAAAGCACATTTTTTAATTTCTTTGTGGCCCAATGTACTGCTAGTGCTTCTCTTTCTATTATGGAGTATCTGAGTTCTGCTCCTTTTAAGCCCCTAGAAAGACATAAAATCACATTCACCTCATCACCTTTTTCTTGCTGAAGTACCGCTCCAAGACCCTTCATACTTGCATCCGTAATTAGAACAGATTTCAAAGACGGATCAAAGCTCCTTAATTTTGGAGTGTTTTGCAAATGTTTCTTTAAATTGTTAAATTCCTCTTCACATTGTGAAGACCATACAAAATCAACTCCTTTGCATAACAACATCCTCATGTTAACACTTTTCTCAGCAAACCCACGCACAAACTTATTGTAATATTCAGTCATGCCCAGGAATTTCATTAACTCATCTTTACTAGTTGGAGAAGCTAAGTTATGTATGGCTTCAATCAACTCTTGGTTGGGCTCTATACCTTTCTCTGAAGTAGTGTGTCCAAGGTAGTTTATTGAAGATTTTTTGAATTTACATTTGTCTATCCTGACAGTAAGATTAAAGTGACAGAACCTCTCTAAAACTTGTTTTACACTCAAATCATGTTCCTCACAATTACTTCCAAATATTAAAACGTCATTTGGTAGATTTTCACAACAGATTGATCCTGCAAAACTTTTTACAATGCCCTTTGAAGCACTGATGCAGCCGAAACTGAACCAAAAGGTAACCTCACAAATCTGAAAGTACCAAATGGAGTGATGAAGCCGGTGTAACCTTTGAAATCATTATCTAACAAAATTTGGTGGAATGCAGATTTCAGATCTACGGTAGAAAAACTTTTGCATCCTTCAATAACATGAGCATTTCAGAAATTTTAGGAAGTGGGTACTTATCAACAGTAACCTGCTTGTTTAAAGCCCTCAAATCTATGCACAAATGCAAACTTCCATCGGATTTGCGTGCTGCGACTACTGGCACCAACCATTGGGTCCCTTCTACTTCTTCTATAATACCATCTGACTTCAACTTGTCTAGCTGTTTTTTAATTTCATCCTTAACAGAGAAAGGTACACTGGAAACTTTACATGAAACCAGAACCGCTCCCGAAACTAATTTGATTTTATGTGTGTAACCTTGAAGACCTCCTAGTTCGCTACCGAACACTCTGGAAAACGATCTTTTGAGGTTGGAGATGTAGTCCGCATTGTTATCATGAGTATCAACTAGATTCACCTTGAAATTTTCTTTCAACAAGATTGGGGGATCACTATTTGGATCTAACATGACACCGAGGTCTTCCTGGTGAAGCCAACTTAAGATGCTATCACCTTTGTGAGAAACATAAACCTTACCAGCAGTGAATCTCCCTTTGTATTCTATCATTCCCTCGAAATAACCTATAATTGTGATGGGCTCACACCCATAAGCGAGAGGTTTGATATCTGCTCCAACAATTTTAACTTTGTCTTTTAAGCATTGAGAAAAAAACTGCCTTGAAATAATGGATATTTCGGCGCCAGAATCAAACAGCAACTCGAATCCCTTTACCTTCAATCATCACCACAATAAAGGGGCCTTTCTTACTTTTCTCAGAAACTTGTGATACAATTTGTCCACAATCAAAGTCAGATTCTGAATCATCTTCCATGCAATCATTATGAGCAACTAAATTTACCTTTGCTTTGGTTCTCTTTGTCCGACAAGCACTCGTGAAATGACCAGTTTTTGTACACTTTGCACATGTGCTTTTAAGTGCGGGACACTTTTTGTAATTTGCTAATGGCCTAGATTCCCACAACGAAAACATTTTGGTTGAAAGGCATTATTCTGAGAGGAACGAAAACTACTAGCTTCAGAATTATGTTTAAAACTTTTTCTTGTAAGATTTCCTTTAGGGGCAAGTTTACTTCATGCACTACATCACCAATCTTTTCTTGTTTTTGTAATAATCATTTTTGAGAATGTTCTATTTGTTTGGCGATAGTGATCACCTCATCTAGAGAAGGCTCATCCTTTTGCCAAATGTCATCCCTAACTTTCTGTATGTTACAGCCTGGCATGAATTGGTCCCTAATTCTTTCTTCAAGTAAGGCACCAAATTTGAAGAACCTCATTTCCTCAATGCAGTAATATAATTTTCCACCATTTCACCATCATTTTGATTTCTTCTGCCAAAATGGTATCTTTCAAGGATAGTACTTACCTTAGGTAAGTAATGTTTATCTAACTTGGCAATACATGTTTCATATTCATTCAAAGATGCATCATTAATGTCCGGAAGATGATCAAAAACTTCCTGCCCTTCTGATCCTAGACAATGTAATAACAAAGCAGTTCTTCTTTCTGCACTCAGGTTAGTGCCACAAACTTAGGCATACCTTTGAAACACCTTCTTCCATTTTTGCCACTTTATGGGTGGGTCACCTGGTGAGGACAAAAGAAAGGTGGTGTGGCAACGTTTTTCATTATGTAAGTATTATTGTAAAGATTGAGTTGAAATTGAATACAAGTATCAAAGTAAATATAAGCCTTTTGCAGTCTCTAAAATAAAATAACTTTTCCTGCAATAAAAGAATTGTTAGAGAAGAACCTGAAGTGAAATAACTTTTCCTGCAATAAAAGAAATATTAGAGAATCGTTTGCCCCTTCTTCGTCTCTTTTCTTTTTCGAATGTACCAAGGATAATAAAGAAACAACCCAAATGGTATACAAATGGGTTGAACATGAGTAAAATGAAACGTAATAATAATAATTGTCACTAGGTGGGAGTGTTGTATGAGATATCAAGTTTAGTAACTTGTTTAGTTTGTTGTTCTGTCGTTGGTCAACTGTAATTATTATTCAAACCCCGAAAAAACTTTTACTTAGAGTTGATGTAGGCAAAGTCCGACACGTCTCTTCAATCTGATGTTAACACAAAGGATCGCGTAGTGAAATAAACAAAATGGAGGTCACGCTGCGTCACGACGTCGCGTAATGTGATGAGGAGAATTAGACGTGCATCGGGAGAGACCAATGGACGAAATGACGAAATAACGACAGGAACACAAAGTGGAATCTTCGTGAATCATGTAAGCGGTTGATGTCTAACATGCGCAGTAGCACGTGCAAGTGTTTTTAGAAGATGCAGTGTTCTCCATTCAAAATATGCAGGTTGTAACATACAAATTGACACAGCGATTTTCTAGGCAATTTCCGTTGCGATTTCCCAGGGGTTTCCTAGTGATTTCTTTGCACTGACAACAATTCAAGAAGTCAACATCCAAACATTATTCCCGCACTGGCAATTTTCCTGCGAGTTGTTGGTGTCAATACAAATTCATTACCTCAGCTTCAAGACACAGCTGTTACGGCGATTTCTTGCGCTGTCAGCAATTCAGGCATAACATCATTAAGTAGAGAGAAAAAAGTCTCATTCGACCGACGTCAATGTTAAAAACTTCAGGCACACAATTTCTCAGCGCTTTGCCGCTTTACAGAAGTATTGTTGAAGCTCAATGATTTTGTCTGCCAGACACAACTCAGTTATTTAATGAGTCTCTCTGCATGTCACGTTACACTAAATTCTCTTCACAAAGCAGATTAAGAGATAAAAATAATTCACTAATAGTTTAACCAAGTCTATGAGTTATTAACCGCTATATAAAAAATAGTGATGATAAGCCAATAATTTTAAAACTCCATGAAATATCATCATTAATATGTAGGGTCTGCACCAAAATCTCCCAATCTCTCAAAGTTTAAAGAATTGAAGAGATGAGATGTGCAGCGGTTGCCCTAAAATTCAAGTCCTGAAATAACAATAAAAGTCGCTCCTTCGCAATGATGTACTACTCTTCCCTTGGCAATATAAAAAGGTTTAGTAAGGAAGAGTGTAGAAGAGTTAAGTTGAAAGACACTCACGTGAAATGGTTGCTTTATTTTTTTAATTTTTTTTTTTATTAAAGTATTTTGTATTTATATACAAGGCACGGCATCATTAATACAAACCAAAGATTGAAGGAGAAGACATGTATACCAATAGTTCATAAATCAAAGTAAGAAACAATCACTAAATCATCAGCAGGCGAGGGTGGTATTACCAGAAACATATTAGAGCACAAGTTAGATAACAGAAATAGCATAAATAGAAGCAAAATATACTTTCATGTTGTACGACATCGATATTAAAATTGCACCGAGTTGGTATTTCTTATCTGTAGGCAATTCAACATTTCACACTATTATTCCTCCTTCCATCGTGTTATAGGATCCCATATTATATCACCTAGCTTCCTTCCCCTTTTTCCCTTCCTTGCATATATCTCTTTCTCCATTTTATACGTTATTAATAACTTAGCCAGCCATTTATGGAAGGTAGGTGGTACAGGATCTATCCATGCAGAGGCTATACATAATCTCATGATAGACATAGCAACAAACAAGAGTTCCCTCCCACAGAAAGAACGTACATCCTCAACGTTAACTCCTAATAGAATGATTCCTGGGGTTAGGACAATTTCGCTTTCCAAAATTTTACTTATAAAACATTCGATTTCTTTTTTAAATAAATCTAAACGGGGGCATAAAGCAAATACATGTTCCAAATCAGCATCCGAGCTTCCACACCTATAGCATGTAATACCCACTAAACCTCCCCATTGTGCTATTTTAGCCGGTGTATAATACAGGTGATAAAGTGTTTTGTAGTGCTGAGCCTGTAATGGTGCTGCACATAGTAATGAGTTCCCCATTTCTAGGGAGATACCAAAACTTTCAGAGCTGATTGTAAGATTATCCTTCCATTTTTCGCTCCACTTTTGGTGATCATCTTGTTTTACTTTAATCAATTCAGCATACAATCTTTTAATTGTGCAATCCTGCCCCTTTTGAATAATTTCCATAATAGCATTACGCCTAAATCCGAGAACACCACCTTTTTTTCCCAGGAGGAAGCTCCTAATTTGGAGGAATTTGAAAAATTGCCTAGCATCTAGGTTATACCTGTCTTGCAAATCTTTAAATTGGAGAAAGCACTGTTCCCCCCTAATATCTCCAATGGTTCTAATTCCCCTATTTTCCCACTCTGCCATTATAGGTCCCGAGAAGATATCTTGTGGAAGGGTTGGATTATGTAATAATCTCGTATAAGAATTAAATTTTCCTAAACCAATTTTTTTAGCAAAGCTTTTCCAAATTTCGAATGCTGCTATTACTGTCTTGAACTTTGTCCTCTTGTAATAACTGGCCTCTGTAAATTTCAGGAGAACGTCCTTCGCTTCCATTCCCAGAGTTAGGCCATAGATTGCTAATGATCCAAATTTACTCCACTCCTCTGCTCCGCTACCCTGTTCACCTCCCATTAAGCCAGCCATGTTCTGTAAGGCCGCCACCCAGTAATATGATTTTAAATCTGGGACTCCCCAGCCTCCCCTTTCTCTTGGCAATGTCATGTATCTAAGAGCCCTTCTCGTTTTCCCTTTTGCCCAAAGAAATCTATTTAGCATACTCTCTAATTTTTTAAATATTTTATTATCAAAGAATAGCGGTATTGCCCTAAATAGATATAGAAATTTTGGAAGGATAATCATTTTTACTATATTAGACCTTCCCACTATTGACAGGTGTAAATTATCCCATCTATCCAGGTCTTTCTCCACTTTCTTGATTAAAGGGGAAATATTCCTTTCAACCAAGTTATCCAAGTCTGACATTATGATAACCCCTAAATATGTACCTTCTTGTGTTACTCGGTTGTCTAAACATGGAGTATACGAGTTTTTTATTATCTGTGTTTTTGATGTATTTAATTTGTATCCCGAGATTCTTCCAAATTTCAACGCCTCGAGCTCAAGGTGTTCTATAGCTTCAGATGGATTTGGAGAGATAACAGCAATGTCATCTGCGTAGGCTAAGATTTTACATTGCCCAATAAGCGTTGTAACCGGTGTTATCATCACTGATGCCTCTATTCTGCGTATAAGCGGATCCATATATATAGCGAACAATAAAGGTGAGCGAGGACACCCTTGTCTGGTGCCTCTTTTTATATGAAATTGTCCTGTGTTTCCACTGTTAACTCGTAGTGTCGCTACTGGATCTAAGTAGAGAGTTTGTAAAGCTTTGATAAAACCTTGTTTAATTCCTGTTCTAGCTAGGGCATACCAAAGGTAGCTCCAGGAGACCCGATCGAATGCTTTTTCTGCATCGAGTAACATCACTGCGATCGGATCCCCTGTAACTGCCGAGACATCAAATAAAGTTATTGCCTTCCGTATATGGTGGGTGGTTCCTCTCCCTGGTATAAAACCGTGTTGGCAGCTGCTGACGATTTTATCTATAACTTTTGCCAGCCTTGATGCCAAGGCTTTAGAGAAGACTTTTGCGTCTGCATTAAATAGGGTTATAGGCCTGTACGAGCCTGGTTCCTCCGGTTTTTTACCTTTTTTTAATATTACGACCACCTCTGCGCCCCCCCATGATTTAGGCGATGTTGTGCCCAGTTGTGCCCCTTGCATCACCTTCACCATTTCTTCTCTCAAACAATCCCAAAATACTTTATAAAATTCAATGGGTATCTGATCAGGACCTGCTGCTTTACCAGAAGGTAGGTTCCATATTGCCTGCTTTATTTCTTCTACCTGCAACTCTTCCTCTAACCCATCTGCTTCCTCTTCCTCTATTGGGTCAACAGGGATCTCCTGGAGATACTCCCTCATTTCTTCCTCATCTTTTAGAGGGTCACGACCCTGTAGTTCGTCGTCATATAACTTCTCATAAAATATCCTAAAGACTTCTCTTATTTTAATCGAGTCTGTATGTACCATACCCGCGGTATCCCTAATCTCCCTCACTATGCCTACAGATTCTTGTTGTCTTGTTCTAGTAGCCAGTATCCTACCCACTGACTCACTCAGCTCATAGCACTTCTCCCTTTTAGTGTTATAAATTTTCGCCGCTTTACTGGCGATTTCGCCCTCTGCCTCCCCTTTGGCTTTTACTAGCTCTACCCAAGCTTTTTCGATATCCCGCCCCGACACCACACTATTTTCTAGATTTTCTTCTGCCATCAAGACATTCGAAGCTAATTCTAAATTCCTCAGCTGAGCTTGTTTCCTTTTATAAGAGTTATAACTCATTGTTTCACCTCGTATTCCAGCCTTAAAAGTGTCCCAGACAACTCCCATTTCTGCTGTATCTTTATTAAACGAAAAAAAGTCAGTGATCCATTTATTCATGTATTCTATATAGTTCTCATCTTTCAGTAGCTCTCTTTCAAAAGTCCAGTTCGTGTACTGTCTAGTACTTGTTTTTGTTGTTATAGTAAGTACTAGAGGGTTATGGTCACTTAGGACCCTTGGCAGCCTTTCAATCTTCGAGTCAGAGATACTAGTACTTGAAATAAAAAAATAATCTAATCTTGCACATGTTTGGTGCGGTGCCGAGTAATATGTGTACCCTTTGTTATCCAATATCTTTTTCCCCCATACATCTGAGAGTGCATTGTTTAACACCAGGCTGTGTAGTGCCTGAGATACTTTTTTTTTCCTACCGCTATACTTTCCAAAAGACCCCAGTCCTAATCCGTCTGCTCCATTAATATTAAGATCGCCTCCCAATATAATTTTTGGTGCCCAGGTTGCTAATTCAACATCTAAGTATTGAAATATATCGGGATCGTCCTCTGTTGATCCATATACATTTACCAATGTTTTCCACTCTCCATCAATAAAACACTCAACCATAGCCCATCTTCCCCATTTATCTTGTGCTTTCTTTCTGGTTAGAACATTATTATTCCTAACTAGGATAGCTACTCCTCTTTTTTTAATCCCTTGGCTTGAGTGAACTAATACCTTAAATCCTAACTGTGACAGAACATAAGCTTGTGTTGTTATTATATGAGTTTCCTGGATATATACGAAATCGAGATTCATTTGTTTCAGCATTAACGAAATTTTCGCTCTTTTGTGGGGGTCATTTAGCCCACAAACATTCCAAGTTACAATTCTAATCCCCATTATCCATGTTCTCCCATCTCCTTTCCCTACTACCCTCAGTGCTATACATTATCTGCTTAGTAATCCTGCAATTCAATATCTTTGAATCAGCGTTGCTTATTGCATTACTTCCTTTACTTTTTCTCAACCCCGCCTGTTCCCTGTGACCAGAGAGTATTTTTTTTAAGCTCCTCCCCACTGTTTTTTTTCCTGCCGTGCCCTGTCCCCCATGTGGTTCCCACCCCCCACCCCCTTCTCTTTCCCCTCCCTCCCCACCCTTTCCCTTACTGGCAAATAGGTCAATCCTGACCTATGTGTGACAGCCGTGTCCTCCCAAGGGAGTCTCGCCCGGCCACCCCCCATGCTATTCTCAGAATATAATCACATCGTCTCAAAAAGAATAGAAAAGGCTCAGTTATCTCTTTGAGATAGAAGCTACTTGTTTTGTGATCTCTGTACGATCCAACTGTCCGTTTCGGTCTCTATGTCTTCTTTCTTCTCGAAGAGAGGTCAAATATTCTTGGGCAACAATTTCCGAAAAGAAAGTTCTGAACTGTCCATTAAGCCCCACCTTCAAGCGAGACGGAAACAGTAAATAGACTTCACAGCCTAGATTCTGGAATGGTACTATAAGTTGCCGCATCCGCCATCTTCTCTCAACTGTTGTATGACAAAAGTCTGGACGGGCGAAGAAAGTTATATCTTTATATGTGCGTTTCTTAGTAGGTTTAGCTTTCATAATCACTTCCTCCCTTAGCAAGTAATTTCCTACATAGACAAGGATTGCCCTCGATCTTGCACCCGCATTACCTTTTTTCTGTACAAGGGGGAAGCGATGTGCCCGTTGCACTTCCTTATCCCAATCCCATGCATCCATTTCTGGGAACGCTCCTTTCAGCAGTTCTACGACAAAGGCTCTTGTATCTCCCCCTTCTTTGCCTTCTTCCACTCCTAAGAGTCTTATATTATTTCTCCTCTGGCGATTTTCAAAATCTTCCAGTTTCCATAAAATGTCAGATTCAGTTTTTCCCTGGGTCTGCCTGAATTCCTGTATCTCTGCAATTTCGTCCTCCATTTTGCCAGTTCTCTGTTCTACCTCTGCTAGTCTACCTGTTACTTCAGAGTACATATCCTGTAAGTTGTGGAGAGATTTCTGTATTTTTTTATTAGCCCGCTTGGCTCTTTGACTTTCCTGGCGTGCTTCTCCTTGAATTTGTTTCATTGTGGCAAGTAAAATATCAAATCTGTCCTTGTTCGGGTCAGTTTCGGCCCCCTCAATTGTATTAGGTATTCCTTTTGGGGGCATCATTCCCTTCTTCCTCCTACTCTTACTCTTGCTCTTGCTCTTGTTATTATTGCTTACTAGGGTTCTTCCTCGGGATTTACCCATAGCCTTATGGGTTTTACCTTTAATTTTAGATTTTAGATCTTTTTTTACCTTCATCTTTTTTGACGTAAGAGATCAGCGTCCGTCTCTTGGGAGTCGCTCATTGAATAATCTTCCATCTCTGCAGAAGAAGTGGATAATGATTCTGACCCTTCTCCCTCCTCCTCTTCCTCACTCTCCTCCTCCTCCTCCTCCACCTCCTCCACCTCCTCCTCCTCCTCCCCCGACAACTCGCTATAGTCACTATAGTCGCTGCCCTCACTATCCTCGTTATTCAGCGGGGTTTTTAATAGAGATACATTTTTTATTTGGCTCTTACTTCTGTCCTTATTCTTATTCTTATTCTTATTCTTATTCTTATTCTTATTCTTATTCTTATTCTTATTCTTATTCTTATTCTTTTTCTTTTTCTTGGGAATTGCTCCTTGGTTAGCTAATACTACTTTCTTGACCCCGGAGACCCCAGAGTCTACGACTGCTACTGCCTCTGCCTCTGCCACTTGTGGTTTAGTTATGTCAATGCCAATGCCATTCGATCCTACTGTAACCCTAATAGTAGACTCCGGGATATCATATCCTTCTGGACCTTTTGCAACTTCAGAAACCTCTGGCGCTGTTATAGGCTCTTTTATAGAGTCCTCTAATTTTTTACTCGAATCATACCCCATGGCATCTATTTTGTTGGATATATCCCTAGCTTCAAATACATCTTTTTCATTTACACTATTACTACCATGAGCCATGTCCATATCCATATCCATGGCGTCTATTTTATTGAATCTAGCACCAACTTCACCAACTTCGAGTGCATCATTTTCCTTGTTGTTCTCACTTAGTGTTACAATTTCAGTTCCTTCGCTGGCCCCGTATCTAATGTCTAAGCCATCTGCACCCCCAGTACCTGGCATTGTGCAGCTCTCGATGCCTCCATCTCCATCTTCAGTTCCAGCGCCGCCTCCTCCCTTGTGAGGGATTGCCTCCTCTTCCCTTGCCTCTGCGGTTTTAGCGGTTTTAGCCCCGCCCCCACAAGACTCTCCGCCCCCGCCAGACTCTCCGCCTACTAAGGCTTCCCGGATCAGACGCTCTGTAATCTCCGACAGAGCAGGATGGTCGCGGGTGCCCTCCGCCTCCAACTCCACCTCCGTGGGCGCCTCATTGAGCGCCGCTGCTCCATGCGCCTGAGCCTTTTCCTTTCCCTCGTCCGACGTGACTTCTGCAGTCTCTGCTTGCGCGCACGCTGAAATCGCTGCCCCACGCGTTGCAGCCATCGAGCTCATGACAGCTGATCCATTCGTCGCTCCACTAGCTCCGCTCCGCTTTTCAGGCATTTGCTGGACCAGGGGGACCAGGGGGCCTCTGCCTACCTCTGCTACACCGTCATGTGTTATGTCAGAGCTGGATCCATACCCCCTCTGCTCTAAGTCCGCTCCTGCAGCAGTCCCGTTATCCAGCGCTGTGGGCTCCATCTCAGCACCCTCAAGGCCGGTTGATGTTGATGTTTTTGATGCTGCTGATGAAGATGAAAAGGGCAGCGGCCCCTTTACCTGGAATGATTCAAAAATCAGAGGCTGCCGCAGTATTGCTTCTGTCGCAGTATCCAATACAGGTAAGTCCTTGCGTCGCTCCTCTTTCCTCTTCAAACTTGCCAAGAGTCGCTCCTCCTCCCGTTTTTTGGCTGCCTCTCTCCGTGTCTGTGCCCTTTGCTGTGCCTTTGTTTGCTGCTTCGTAGTTGGTGTTCCAGGCTCACTAGGCACTTCCACTTCTTCTTCTTGTCTCTGCTTCTGGGTAGTCCTCAGCACCTTGGGGGCCATGACACGTTTAACAACCCTCCAGGCCTCTTGGCACGATGTTAGCCTCTCCTTAACGTTTGAGAGTACCTTAGGTACCTTAGATAATGTCTTAGATAATGCCCTGGATAGTGCTGCCCGCCATCTACCTCTCGGTGCAGATGGTGCCGACGGTGCACTTAATATATTCAATTTGCTCGATTTTCTTAGCCAGCATGTGTCTACCTCCTCTGATGCCACCAACCAAACAATTGCATATTCCATATGTACTCCCACGTAGCCCATCCAAAAAATCCACCATCCAGAAAGTCCTCCAGCCTCTGTGTCCTCGTAGATCAATTAGAGAAGGTTTTTTTCAAGAAAACTGAGCCATGTCAATACGATTGACCATGAGATAACTGTAACTGCAGGAGAGTGGCCGAGTGCAGCTACCCCCTACGGACTGTCGGCAGCCATCTTGCCTTAGATTGAAGCGACAGTCCTTTTTTTTTTTTAAATGATGTTGGGACAAATTTTCTTTCATCTGGAAACGCAGAGTTAGTTTCATCGTCCTCGTCGTCAGTGTAAAATAAGCAAATAAATCCATGGAGGAATGCAATGTGATAAAGAGTAAGTTTAATCCAGAGAATATAAAGTCCCATCCATCAGCAAGCAGGAGTCAGGTGTAACTGACTCATCATAGCAAAGTTACATTCCATCTCCATGGTGCTAATCAAAGGGAAACACAAGCAAGTATGGAACACATGCAAAGGATCATGGAAACAAATAGGCATTTAAGCAATATATAACACTTTTATTGGCTTTTTATGTGTTTAGTTGCTTGTCTGCTTCAGTCTAATTTTTTTGACAGGCTAATGCGGTTTTAAGTTCCTCCTTTATTTGTTTGGGAACGCCGATGCAGGACCGCCTAACTACTGTAAACATGCTGCTAGTGGAATGAAGTGTTTGTCTAGGAACTCTTTTGTGTTTTTTTGTTGCTTGCTTATTCTGCTTGTGCACGTTTTCTTTTTATTGGTGACCTGTGAGCATTAATGTTTTTGTTTGGCGATAGAAAGGCAGCACATAACCTGTGTATATTGGAAGGGGATGTGCTTTAAAGGACAAAACTTTTAATGGAAAGGGGAGACCACTCGTTCCCCCCGAACGTATGGATGGGTGCCCCGATCCCCCGGGAAACCATTGTGGGTGGGGGGCGTGACCCGGCTGGTATGCCCAAAGCAGCGTAGCCAGAGGACGCCCCTCCCGCCCAAAAGAGGTTGTCCTAGACACCCGCCCGGAAGTCCGTGCACGGATGGGCGTGCTTGAGGCGGGTCCCCGCCCTCCCGCAGCTGGATAAATAGTGCGGGAATCCAGCGAAGCTTCTTCTTGTTCCTGTGCTCTGAAGGCTGCACCACTCGTCGCTCGTGAGCCCTCAAGGGAACAAGCTGCACTTTTTTGACCCACCGACCAGCCCCTTGTTCCAGATTTTGTGAAATAAAGAAATATTCTTGGTGATTATCTTGATGTAATAAAAAGTATGACAGTCATTTCTTGCATCATGAATATACGACGAGGTATGCATATAATGGAATACTTGCTTGTAGGCCTTTTTTTCCTTTGTAGAGACGTAAAGGATTGGATTAAATAAAGATTATGTTTTTTGCTTTAGGACTTTTTTCCCTTTGTAGCAATGTTGAAGTCGGTGAATTATCAAACTGTGGCAGATTTAGGCATATTTTTCTTTCCTTAGTAGATAAAACCACTGTCTTATTTATTTTTGGTCGGGCGGTAAGGTCATGATCGGTGAGCAGTGATTTCAAGGTCCCTAGGGGGGGCGCCACCCATTATGGATGGGAGCGCCCGGGGGGAGGCGGCCATTGGCCCCTCCCACGGGGGGCGGCACCCACTATGGATGGGTCGCCCAGGGGGAGACGGCAATAGGCCCCTCCCAGGGGGAGATGGCTATATGCCCCTCCCACGAATTTCCCGGGGGCCGGATATCCGCTCCGGCGGAAGAGAGTGTGGGGAAGGGGGGGAGTCCACGCTGTCCTTCTTACGGATACCTCGCACGGGAACTCGGACGACCTTAAGATGGCGTCGAGTGAAAGGGGGCCCCCACGACAAGGGAAGTTACAGTTGGCTGCGAGGGTAAAGTCCTCTGCGCATGCGCCACTCACACCGTGAGGGCGGGAAGTTGGTGATAGGGATCTGACACTGGTTAAGACCTTGCCGTTGGCCCTTAATGCTAGGTTGTACAAATTCAAAAATGTAATGCATTTATAAGGATGCTAGACTCGGCTAGGAAACCTTTGTATTAGAGATTTGTTAAGGTTAGCCTGAAAAACTTGTCTTCATCAAAATGTAATTGAAGTTGAATTTGTACATGATTCATGAAACGTTTTTAATTTAAAGTTTTAAATTTTGTTTCATATTTTAATAAATACGGCCGGGGGGGTCGTGAGGCCCCCCCCCCGCCTTCCAAAAGTTTAAATCTGTGTCTGTCTCCTCCCATGGGGAATGGTGTTGGGAGGGGTGGCGGGCATCCCGGCCCATATGTAGGAGTTCGGAAGCCAGGCTTTTGTGTCCGATTTTGCGCAACAGTAACTTAGTTGATATTTCGGTTTTACTATTTTATTTACTATGCAGTTTATGTTTGTAGTACTTGATTTATATGGTAGATTGCTTTGTAAAGTGTGCGCAAATGAGTTTTCTAAATTTGTGCCTTTTATCTGTATTATAGCGTATTTTATTCTCAGTTCCTCTGTTTTTTTATATATATGCTGTGCGATCGGCTTC
Source organism: Lissotriton vulgaris (assembly GCF_964263255.1). Lineage (NCBI taxonomy): Eukaryota > Metazoa > Chordata > Amphibia > Caudata > Salamandridae > Lissotriton > Lissotriton vulgaris. The sequence continues at coordinate 1,727,592,179 of NC_141695.1, forward strand.
CGAACTGTTTCTATTTAAACTCGAAGTTCAGCTCCAAATTTAGTGTAGTTGCATGACAAACACCAAAACATATGTAAATATATTTAAAGCAAAAAAAGCTGGAGCTGTATTTAGGCAGCAGCTTTAGCCTCGTACTTTTTCCCCCTGAGTTTATCATCCTGTTGTTTTCTGTATGTTACTGATCTGTATATCACAGATGCTGTAGACGAAAAGATTACGATCTTTACAACAAGGCTTCTTTTCACTTCATTTGCTCGTCCTGGTTTCCTGTCGCAACTGTAGGACACATGCTAAGTTTTCACACAACAGCAGACTTTTAGACTCCTTTTTTTGCAGAACAATTGCCAATACACTAGGATTTATTCACACCGCTACACAAGGCAGCGTAAAAACAATTTTTTTTAGCTGTACCTATGTAATTTTAAACTTATACTCCAGCTTTATGGTACATTTATAGCTTTTAATTAAATTAGGCAGATACATTGCTTTGGCTCAACTCCACATATTTTAATGTCCTTCGGTAAAAGAAAAAATAAATAGTGGCGTGGTTCCAGCTGCACTCCCAATGCTTAATTTGTAACTGCCGGGGCTTTTATTAAGCAGCATCTTCAGATAATATATTTTATTTTTTGCCAGCCTAACAGGCAGCACACAACTTGTGTTAATGGGATGTGAATGTGCTTTCAAGGACAAAACTTCTAACTGTAGGAGCTCAGAAACCAGGTTCCATTCTCAAATGTTGCTCAATAGGGTGGGATTCTGGACAAAGCATTACATTTTCCCACACGCAGTAAAAATACAGGTGTCCTGGACTGCAGATAAAGTATTTCTGTTGATTATTAGGTGCTGCTGTGTAACACCAGAAACTACCCGCTCATATTTTGCTCAGCACTTTCCCTATGTTTAAAGCACCACTACATAATATAAAGCACGGTAACCTACATTCAATATTGGTTTCACTATTAAAACACAGCCACTCCCAATGCTTAATTTGTTACCTTACAACTGCCAGGGCTTTTATTAGGCAACAGTTTAAGACAACATACTTCTTTTTTTAGCCTGCTTAACAGGCACCACACAACCCGTGTAAATATGAAGGGAATTTACTTTATAGGACAAAACGTCTGGCTCCAGTCTAACTTCCAATGCTTAATTTTTAATCTTGCAACTGCCGGGGCTTTTATTAGGCAACAGTTTAAGACAACATACTTCCTTTTTTAGCCTGCAGTTTAAGACAACATACTTCCTTTTTTAGCCTGCTTAAAAGGTAGCACACAACTTGTGTTAATGAGAAGTGAATGTGCTTTCAAGGACAAAACTTCTAACGGTAGGAGCTCAAAATCCAGGTTCCATTCCCAAATGTTGCTCAATAGGGTGTGTGATTTTGAACCAAGCATTTAATTTCCCTACATGCAGTAAAAATTCAGATGTCCTGGACTGCAGATAAAGTACTTCTGTTGATTATTAGGTGCTGCTGTTGAGCACACACCAGCAGCCACCAGCTCATATTTTGCTCAGCACTTTCCCCATGTTTAAAAAAACACTACATAATATAAAGCACAGTAACCTACATTCAATATTGGTTTCACTATTAAAACACGGCGCTCAACTGTAAGGTATTGTCTTTCTTCTACTTCCATTAATGCATATGCTTTTGTTAGGTAATGTGTTCTTAGCCTCCCACCTTCCATTCCCTGCATCCTCGCAGAGAGTGTTCCTTCAAACATGTTTATGATTGAAGGTGCATCTCTCGAGGATGCTCTTTCAGTTCAACTTCAGTTTAGGTTTACAGTTGTAGTAAGATTCATTAAACTGTTGTACTACCTGAGAGCCGATGGCGCTCCCGTGTGATGCTGTAATTACTTGGAATTAAAACCCTTTGGATTATCACCTACGTCTTGTGAATCATCCTTTCTGGATATCCATCATCTTTACATCAACCCATGTAAATGTGAAGGGAATGTGCTTTAAAAGACACAACTTCTTGTTCCAGTCGCACTCCCAATGCTTAATTTGTAACCTTACAACTACTAGGGCTTTTATTAGGCAGCAGCTTCAGACAACATACTTCTTTTTTTAGCCTGCTAAAAAGGCATTGCACAACTTGTGTTAATGGGAAGTGAATGTGCTTTTAAGGACAAAACTTCTAACTGTACAAGCTCGGAAACCAGGTTCCATTCTCAAATGTTGCTCAATAGGGTGGGATTCTGGACAAAACATTTAATTTCCTACACGCAGTAAAAATACAGGTGTCCCGGACTGCAGATAAAGTATTTCTGTTGATTATTAGATGCTGCTGTTGAGCACCAGAATCCATCAGCTCATGTTTAGCACTGCACTTTATCTATGATTAAAACACCACTACATATATAAAGCACAGTTTAAGTGTCATATTTTGCGCAATAGCATGTGATTTTGAACAAAGCATTTGTAGATATTTTCAATTGGAACATAACAATGTTGTGTAGAAGGCTGAATTAGGTGGTCTGTGTTTTTTTTGGTACATCGAGTGAACAGCACACATTGCATCTTTAATGGGCTACACAACTTATTTTTTAAATTAAAGCCCTGCTTTAACTATATGGTAGGTTCATGGTTTTTATTTTACTAAGTTAAATGCCTTGTTGTGGCTTAACGTTATATATTTGTTGTAAGCCTGTGCCAAAACATATGTAAATATATTTTAAGCAAAAAAAGCTGCAGCTGTATTTAGGCAGCAGCTTGAACTACGTCCTTTTCCCCCCCTGAGTTTATCATCCTGTTGTTTTCTGTAGGTTACTGATCTGCATACCACAGATGCTGTAGACGCAAAGATTACGATCTTTACAGCAAGGCTTCTTTTCACTTCATTTTCACACAATAGCAGACTTTTAGGCTCCTTTTTTCCAGACCAATTGCCAATACACTAGGATTTATTCACACCGCTACACAAGGCAGTGTAAAAACAAAATCTTTGAGCTGTACCTATGTAACTTAAAACTTATACTCCAGCTTTATGGTACATTTATAGCTTTTATTTAAATTAGGCAGATACATTGCTTTGGCTCAACTCAACATATTCAATGTCCTTTGGTAAAATAAACAAGCATTTGCAATGCAGTAGGTCATGCATTTACGTGAGTCTGAGTTGTTGACATTGCAAATAACAGTGCCTTTTATTTTTGATTTTCATTTGCAATGCCAATAGTTTAAACTTGCGTAAAGGCGAGACCTATTGCATTGCAAATGCTTGTTTTAGGTCTGCCTTGACAACACAGTTGTCACCTAACTTTGTGATCAACAGCAAACACCCCATCTGTCATTGGAAGACCACATCATGTTTGATTAAGTTTTGGAGTTGGGTGGAAATGCGGTGGATCATTAAAACCTCTCAATGACCCTGGGTGCAGCTGCTGTAGTGAAAGGTGCATGGATGCATGAATGAGCAAAGCAGCACTGAGGGGGATGATGTTGGAAAGAGTAGACCCACCGAAGGGTATGAGGGCAGCGGGACAGAAGATGAGGGACTCCTTCTGAATGTCAAGTGAGGGAACAAAGGGTCCCCGAAGGAAGTCTATCAAGCCATCGAGGTCTGGAAAGAGTACTGAAGTGAACTAAGCCCTACTGGGCACTTTATGTGACTTCACTGAAGCGTACAATGTGGAGAAGTGTGGCTCAATGGTTAGAGCGGCAGACCCTGATGCAGAGGTCTGGCCCGGACCAGGGTTCAATTCCCGCCTCAGGCGGGTCTTGGGCTAAATTTCCCCGGACCTGACAATTCTCGCCTCAGTGCCTATTCTAATCATGGGTCCCACCCTGCAACTCTGGGCAATAGCTTGCTTAATCTCCACAACGGCCTCAACAGCGCCAGGATGCCTGGCCTCACCTTGGGGGGCCCAGGAGTGGGCACTTCACATGGAATGGCCAGGAGGGGTTCCAGAGCAGTATGTGTACAGCGCCGTGATACCCCTTGGGGTGATTGTGCGCTATATAAGCACTACAACATTTACATAACATTTACAAGACCAGTGATGTGAATAATGGGTAACACAATTGAGTTCTGCAACATCAGTCACGTGGAAATGACTGAGATTCCATCACAATGCACAAGGGCGATGCTGTGGGAGTGGGAGAGCCTTTGGCAATCTATATGAGGCTCATGCTGTGGGAGTGAGTGAGATTCCACTGGAGTATACAAGTCTGATGCTGTGAAAGAGGCCGAGACTCCATTGTAGACTATGAGGCAGATGCTGTGGGAGTGAGACACTCCGTTAACATACACAAGGCTCATGCTGTGGGAGAGACACCACCGAAGTGCACAGCGCTGATGCTGTGGGAGTGAGTCAGACTCCATTGAGGTGCATGAGGCTGATTCTGTTTGAGAGAGTGAGATTGCATTAGTATACAGACTGATGCTGTGGGAGTTAGTGACATTGGGAAACATCCTTTACAACGCAACTTTTACAACGCACTACCATTACGACGCAACTTTTACAACGCAAGTCATTACAACGAATTGCGCTCGAGGGCGCTCTAGGATAGGGAATAGTTTAATTACTATCCAACACCTTCCCTACTATCCACAGGGACTGGAGTTGTAATAGTAAATTAAACTATTCACTATCCAGCGCCCCCCAACGCAAGTCGTTGTAACGACTTGCGTTGTAAAAGTTGCGTCGTAATGGCGTGCGTTGTAATGACATACATCCGTGACATTCCATTGAAGTTACAAGGCTGATGTGGTGAGAGATGGTGATATACTCGGTTGAAGGGTGTGAGGCGGATGCTGCGGGAGTGGGTGAAATTCCAGTGAAGTACACAAGGCTGATGCTGTTTTCATGGGTGAGACTCCACTGAAGTGCAAGAGTCAGGTGTGACGTCTCCAGGGTGCGGTCAAATGTACTATGTTCCTGCTCTCGTTGCCATGTTTGATTACATTTCACTAGAGCGTCACCCATTCGTCAACCTTGGCTGCCATCGGAGTCCTCGCGTTAGCGTGCAGCGAGCTGCCATTTTGCTTCCGATTGAACCCCATGCATCCCTGGGATATACTGTAGTTCTGTCGTAGAACCCTGGGGACACAGTGGGGTAAAAGGGTTTCATTGTAGGTTCTTCAGTAGTGGTCGGATGACATAGGTCTGGAAGCAGAGGGTCTACGCAAAGAGGGGTGGTGATCAGACAAAGAGGTGAGAAAGGAAATAACTCTGCCAGAAGTTTGCTGTTTTGAGGTCTGAGTGGCTCAGAATTTGCCCATGAGAGGCTGTCATTTCTCAAGTATGGGGTGAAGTTTAGTGGGGCTGTAGGGGGGAGAGCTAAGAGCTAGATGGAGTGAAATAAGTGCAGTGGTTGTGTAGGAGGTGAGGAGTAGAGCTGAGCAGTAGGGTCGATGAGGAGCACATTGTGGAGATTTTGGAGGAGAAGTTGGTAGGAATGTAGCAACAAGAGTTGTAGGGGCAGGGGGCTGGATTAGACTGTCCTTATGGGTTTTGAAACAAGTGTGTTCTTTTTAAGTCACTGAACACATGACTTGCTTGGGCGGTTCCTGTGCTTTCTGGAAAAGGGTGAAACTAAGGCATATCCTCGGTAGAAAGGAGTCTGCTGCCTCAGCTGCGCCACGTCTGTGAGGGACCTGAGCTCACAGTACTTTCAGAGACCAGGACATGTTCCTCACTGCGGTGGTGCAGAAGCCACAGTAGCAAAGTAGGGTTCCCTGGTCCCCATAGTGAGTCAGCTTCAGACCTTTGGAAGGGAAAGAACCTTGGAGTTCTGGGAGTGCTTGGGACAGACATGGGTGTGGACTGTTGTGATTAGAAGCAATGAATCCTTGGAGGCCTGAGGCACTCCTGGGTACACACTAGGACCCTCATTTACAGTATGTTGGCATTAGGTAGTGCGGCAAGCCTTCTTGCTCCCCTGCCCTGCATCAAAAGAAAAGGGCAGGAATGCGCCGTATCTATTAAATATGGCACTGTCCTACCCTCGTTTACTGCGCTGGCACTCAAAGGGCTGCCTTGCGTCAATGCAGGTCTGTCTGCACCATGGTGCAAGGGTGTCCGCATTGGAGGGATGATTGTTTTTGTGCAGGAAAGGGCACCTTCCTGCACAAAATCAACCAATTGAGGCAATTTCCTCTTTCTTTGTGTGCTGCTGATGGCAGCACACATAGAAAGAGGAAAAAACGAGGAGAAATAATTGACCTCATTTACAAGCCCCCTGCGCCGTTGCAATGTCACTTTAAGTGACGGTCCGGTGATGCATACTGCAGGACCATATCTACAAAGCCACCCTGCATGGCTTTTCATGACCTTGTAGATATGGACTGAGGCAACGCAGTGCAAGTTGCTGCATTGCCTCAGCCTGCTATAGGGAGGCTGCCATAGGTGTTACGCCGGGTGTTCCCACATCGCGCCCTTGGCATTTGACACATTCCTAATATTTACGAGATTTTGTTAACCTGGAAATGCGTGAAAAGCCTGCGCCTCCCCAGGGGCAGCATAGGGGAGTTGCAACGAGGAGAAATAACATTATTTCTTCTCGTTTTTCCTCTTTCTATGTGTGCTGCTTTCTGCGTAAGGTGCCTGCTTTGGCGCTTGGCAGCCGTTTGTTTGCCAGCGCAGTAGGAAAGGACAGGAATGCACCATATATGATAGACATGGCACATTCCTGTAATTTTCTTTTGCTGTTGGCAGCACAGCAGGAAGGCTCGCGGTGCTGCCTTTTGTCAAAAGGTTGTAAATGAGGCCCAATGCTATTTCTTCTCTTTGCGCCTCCACCACGCCGCCCCTTGAAAGGCGTAGACTTTTGACGCATTCCCAGAATTACAGCATGTTGTAAATCTGGAAATGCGTCAAATGCCATGGGTGTTATGTGGGAACAGCCACCATAATACCCATGGAAGCCTCCCCATTGCAGTGTGAGGCAACGCAGCAACTTGCACTGTGTTGCCTCACATCATATCTATGAGGCATTGTAAAGCCACGCAGGGTGGCTTTACGTGACCTCATAGGTATGGGCAGGCCCAGTGTGCTGCCAGAACGTCATTAAAAGCATCCTTCTTGATCTGTCCAAACTCGATTACACCAATAGCCTCTACCACGGAGCACCTCTAGCGCCTATGAAAAGACTACAATGGATTCAGAACTCTGCTGCCAGACTACTCTTACGTATAAAGATACATGACCACATCTTCCCTTCCTTGAAAGCCCTGCATTGGTTACCGCTTGGCAGAAGATTCATGTTCAAGCTGCTTTGTATCACCCACAAAGCAATACATGGAACAGGACCTCTCTTCATCAGGAATAAAATCACCAATCACATTCATAAAGGAACCTCCGCTCTAAAGTGGCACCTCGCCTGAGAATCCCAACGTACAAGAAAAAAACCATGGGTGGCATATCCTACTCTGTTCAAGCAGCCAAACTATGGAACTCCTTACCCCCCAACAAAAGATCCACGGATAACCACCATATCTTCAGAAAACTACTCAAGAATTGGCTCTTCCCCAAACAACCACCATACGCAAACAGAAATATACAGCATATCCCTCTGTATATAAGGATTTATTTGGACTGTAAATATGTACCTATATATGTGTATTGCTTTGTATAAATGTGTATAATAATTATGTTTTTAAAAATATAAATATTCGTTAGTTCTGCTAAACAAATTTACATATTGCTGATAGTTAAATTTTTCAGTTTTTAACATGTGTCTAAGTGACTGCATAAATAAGTAAACTTTTTATCATAACTGTTTCTCTAAAATCGCTTCACTATTGAATTACAAAAAATAAATGTTTTTAAAGTAGAAAAACACATGGAAGCTGGAGTTTATTAAATGCATCTTTAATCTACATATACTACCTTTCTTCTGCATATATACCTTCCATGCACTTATGTATTTATATATTTATTACTTTTCTTCTAATTCAGCATATCCAATGCACTACCCTGTTTCTCACCCTATACTTATCTCAGTATATCCTCTATCTCAACTCTCTGACTCATCTCAAACCTCATTCTACTACTATTTCCAATTCACTATCCTATTTCTCATCCTATACCGCTATCAATATATCCTATACCTCCACTATCTCATTCATCCCATACCACTACTAAGATCCCTAAAATAACCCTTTCTAGACTCTTCACTCACCTACCCCTCCTTGCATCATCTCCTACCTCTTTTACTATTCAAATCTCCCAAACAAGCCTTTCTAAACCCTTCCCTCTGACTCTTCCCCTCCACCTCCCCTTTACTCCTCCCAAACCCCCTCCTACTACTATGAACAAAAAAAACCTCCAGACCCTTCCCTCTTCTATCTCTAATTCCATCTTCTACCCCCTCTATCCCTCAACTATTCCTTTTTAATCCAAACACAAAATAAGATGTCCACCACTCAAATTAATGTCATATTTCCCTATACTAACTTCCCTCCTCCTCCCCTTTACCCTCCCCAAACCCCCTCCTCCGGCTATAAACTCCCAAAAATATATATATATATATATATATTTCTAGACTCTTCCCTCTCAATCCAAGTAACTGACTAACATATCCACCACTCAAATTACTTTCATATGTCACAATACTAATTCACCACTAATCATTATTGGGCTCCGGAGTAGCGTGCTATTCACCAAAAAAGCGCTTCAACACCCCATCAGGGGTAACAGGCGCTATATAAATGCAAACCTTTTTCCATCTTCTATCCCTCCACTATCCTTCTCAATCCAAATAACTGACTAACATATCCACCACTCAAATTACTTTCATATTACACTGTATTAATTCACCACTCCTCCAAAGCGCTTCGACGCCTCGTCAGGGGTAGTAAGCGTTATAAAAATGCAATTTCAATACAATACAAAAAAAGTGACATCCTGGCACATTGGGCTTGTAAATGAGCTCCTAGAATCGTATCAAGGAGGGAGAAGATAAAGCAGGTCCCTTCGCAAGCCCTGGATAGAAAATGACTGTAGTGCACTCGACAAGCTGTTGCAGCATCCACCACCAAGCTCCAGCTGAGGGAAGGTAGTGGGTCTTCTGGTATTCCACATGCTTCTCATGACACCCATGGAACAACACCTACTGCTTTATTGATGTTCCTGTGAAGTTCACAGAGGACCTTGAAGATCTCAGCGGCTGCACTGAAGTGGCTGAAAACAGGTGCATGAGCAGCACACACGTATGCATCATTCTCAGCATGTGCGCATGTTCTGAGAGCTAGATGTGATCTGCACTGAGTTTATGCCCCTCCTAGATTCCAGTCTTGGGGTGAGGTATGGTGTCTAGCCTGCACGGTGTGCACAGAGGAGCTAAATCAGCAAAGGTTCACTTACAAGATTTTGGGACATATTTTCAAGCTCCTATTGCCACCACAACATCAGTTTTCAGGATATTGTGGTGACGATAGGGGCTTTGCCTTCTTTACTACGCAGCGTTAAAACGTGGCTTATAGCTACCTTGTAAATTAGGCCCCCTTTCACGCTATACATAGCGTGAAATGAGTGGGCAATTGGTGTTACCGTGGGCGATCCACCGCAACACCCATTGATTTTGACGCTGTGCTATATTTACACGGGCAGCGTTAATATGGGGCAGAGCCAAAGTTAAGACCAGGGAAACCTGGTCTTACCCTAGCGAAACAAGGAGAAATTTTATATTCTCCTCGTTTTTGCTGTTTCCATGCGTGCTGTATTGTGCAGCACGCATGGAAACAGCAAAATGCCGAGGATTGTTTGTGTGCAGGGAGGTGTCCCTCCTGCACATGAATAATCCTTTAAAAAATGGCGTTTTGCAACTTCTATGTGTGTTGCATTGAGCAGCACACATAGAAGTTACAAAATGGCATTTAAAGATTGTTTATGTGCAGGAATGGACACCTTCCTGCACATTAACAATCTTCTCCTGCAAAGCAGACACCCTTGCACTATGATGCAAGGGTGCCTGCGTTGGCCCTAGGAGGCTAAATTTAGCGCCAGCGCAGGGGGAAACACAGGCCTGCACCATATTCTTGTAAATATGGTGCGTCCGTGCATTTCTGAAGTTACTGAGCTTGTTGTTAGCCATCTTGGCTTGACAAAATGCTTCGCCTCTTAACCTGTAAATATGCCCCTTTGCGTTCACCCCTAAACCATGAAACCTGACCTCCTTCATAAATCAAGCAAAATGTGCATGTTTCAATGACAAAGGTTGTTTGTTTGTCCTTCAGGAGACTAGGGGGCATATTTATGACTTTTGTGGCATAGAGAAGGGCAGAGCAGCAAGTCACTTTACTGTGCTGCCCTGCGTCACAGAGAAAGGACCGGAATGCGCCATATTTATCCAATACATGCAAATTCCTGTCCTTTTCCCTTGTGCTGGTGCCGTTTGCATTTGCGTTGCTCTTGCACGCCGTTGAGTGGTGCAAGAGTGATGCAAAGGGGCTTATAAATATGCCCCTAGGACCTTGACTTTAACAGTGACATGAATCCCTGGCTTTGATTTAATTGGATTGAAACCAGGAGTGTATTGGACCAGGCTGGGGCTTGACCAGTGCTAATTTCTTTAAAACTATGAGTGCCAGGGACCCAAGATGTTTTTTGGAGACCACCACTAGAGTGATTTACTGGTGGCAGCACTGATACAACCGTGGAGCCGCCCTTCCCACTCTGTCACTTTCTGTGGGTTAGTTCCTGCGTCTGTCTCATTACTATGGACAGTGCTCCATTGATCCCCTGCTAGTGTTTAGGCAGCATTGTAGAAGCATCAATACAGTCACATTTTCCCTTTTGTTTCAAATAAGCACTGGTCCACATTCATTTTTTTTTAAAACAAATTTTAATTGGCATTTCAAATATTTGACTGTTTACAGTATAACTATACATTACTTACATCAGTTTAATACTTGTTGTGTACTATGAATACCTGTCAACAGCATTCTAGCATATCATGGCAATAGTCCAGCACCCCTGCTATCTTTATTCCCTTGGAGGATGCTACAAGCGACTTGAGCCCAGTGCTACAGAATCAGTTCTTTCAACCGTCTCCTTGCTACTCTGTATTATATCCTATAGACTAAACCCACATATTCCCCCCCTCTTCCCTCCCTCCCATGTGTGTCACGTATATCGAAACCCCTACTCAGCTGGCTGAGGGATATCCTATATTTTATCCAAACCGATATTATTACATGCCAATATTGGATGTACGTCATTACAATGCATGCTTTTACAACGCATGCCTTTACGACGCAACTTTTACAACGCAAGTCGTTACAACGACTTGCGTTCGGGGGCGTTGGATAGTGGAATAGTTTAATTTACTATTCCAACTCCAGTCCCCGTGGATAGTAGGGAAGGTGTTGTATAGTAAATTGAAACTATTCCCTATCCTAGAGCACACCCCAGCGCAAGTCGTTGTAATGACTTGTGTTGTAATGGTTGCGTCGTAAAGGTACTTCGTTGTAAAAGTTGTGTTGTAAACACTGTTCCCCGCCAATATTGGAATCCTGTCCATGATGGGGCGTACAGTGACTGTATACCAATTGCCTTACTCTTCATTTAGTGAAGTTCAGGGATCAGGGCTCAGCCTTCGTCTGCAGGAGTGTCTTCTGCCTGGTTCTCATCTCCCTCATTCTCCGGGTGTTTTAACAATTCCACTAATCCTGCCCAAGCCCTAGCTATCTCCAGTGTCTTTTCGTTCCCCGTCTTCTTAGCTATTTGCAATCGAATATCCCGCTCAGTCTGCCCATTTTATAAATTCTTTTTTCCACCTGAGTATGTTAGGACCATCCCTTGACTTCCAATGACTGGTAATGTCCCTTTTGGCCAGTTCTAGGCCAAGATCCTGGAATTTACTTGTTACTTTATTTTTGGATGTTTGGGGGAACCAATGTAAACGGCGATACCCAGGTGTAATTGCAATCTCTTTGTCCGTTACATCTGCTAGGACCGTGGTCACCTCCTCCCAGAAGTCTCTCAGGCTCGGGCAGTCCCAAGATACAAAGGTATAAAGTCTGCTGCCATCGTATTGCAGCGTGGTTAGGACATATTAAAGTATGTATTAATCTTGCCCGGGGTAAGGTAGGCCTTGTGTAGCACGTAAAAGTTTACCAATTGAAATCTAGCATTTCTAGTGCTTTTCCACGCTCTCTCCACCAACTCTTCCCAGTTCTTATCCGCTAAGAGTTCACCCAAATCAGCTTCCTATTGTTGATGCACTTTAGTCAGTGGGGAGATTGTTTCAGACGCGAGTCGCCTATAAAGGCAAGTAACCACCTTAAAGGTGCCAGCCGCTGTAACTATATATTGGCACCCTGTCGACGTTTGTGGTTCTGTGTACCCCTCCCTCCAATGTCTTCTTATTGCTGCTGCCAGGGGCACTGGTCCACATTCATGAATGGGCAGATTGATCCTGGGCTGTTCCATGTCTGGTCTTGTCTAGAGCTGTGTTTTTCTTTCCATTCTGGAATTTGTTGACCAGCAACAAACAATAAGTCTCAGAAATCAAAGAAAAAACAGGAATCAATAAGTTAATTGCCTGCCACAGGTCAACTTTAGAGCTCATTTCTGATTTGTTAGGGGTCTGGATAAAAAAAGACACCCCACCACATCCAAGCCAGACCCACCAGCTGACCCCACTCTGTTGAATGTCAGGAAGGAGCATCCGTCAATGATTGGCCTGGCCTGACCCACCCTGGCACATGTCACCCAATGAGGCATGGTAAAGACATTCATGGTAAAGACGCATGCGTTGTAAAGCTTGCATGGTAAAGACATGCATGGTGCTGACCGCGTTGTAAAGGCTGGTTCCCCAGAGGCCAGTCAGTGCCTTTACTTGATAGTGGATGGGCAGGGTGGTTCGTGGACTGTAGGAGGTTTTTTTACCCCCGTTCCAGTTGTAGCGGTGTCCATTTGTCCATACAAATGTGTGCATATCTCTTATAATAAACATGGCTGTGGAAGCTGCAATCCTATTATGCAAAATGTACATTTACAACTGTCAAATCACTGCACAATCAGTCTAATTAATTATTACATGCACTTCAGCGAAGCCCTGGTGCTCTAAAATGAGTTTCTGTACTGACCATTGGCAAACGCCTGCTCAAATTAAGCACTGTCTGCTCATTTATAGCTAAGAGAACTAAAGGGGTGTGGGGGGTAAATGTCCTCTCATTCATTCTGAGACTCACCCTCATTCTATCCTCACTAATCACAGCTTCCTTATGACAATGAACAAGCTATAGAGCCCATTGACCCTCTATCAATGTGTTTGGGGGTGTGGTGAATTTGAAGATTGCCCCCTCACACAATGGTTATGTCCACTTTTCCGTCTGTGGAACTCCTGCTCCTGGTGGTTGCCGTGGGGCCGCTGACATCCTCAATGAATGCGCTCTCGAAAACAGCGTGCAAGGACTTGCGCAACTTGTCCTTAAAGTCTTGTCCAGTGAAGACGTACAGCACAGGGTTGACACAGCTATTTGCATATGCCAAGCCTTGGAACAAATGATCCCATTGCAAGAGGCTTGGTGAGTCGGTGTAGAGCAAGACGACCCCCATGATATGGTAAGGCGCCCAGCAGATGAAAAAGGCGCTAACGATGCTGAGGACAGTTCTCTGCATCTTGCCGCTGGACTTTGAGAAGTGGGCAGTCCTCACTCTGATGAGAATGAATGCGTAGCAGGCTAGGATCACTGCCAGAGGTATGACAAACCCAAAGATGAGTCGAGTCAGGGTGATGACGATGAGCGGGACTGGTGCGTGTACAGCATATGTATGATTCCCTGACTCATACATAGGATGAACATTGGACAACCTAGAACTTGAGAAGACATCAGTCACATCTAACCCACTCGGCCATCTTGGATCAGACCAATCCTCCATGGAAAGGTTAGGCTTTCTTGTTGAGAGGTGGTCCGAGGTCATGCTGAAAGTATCGGATTCAGTCGTTTCCCCAGATGTCTCAAAACTGAGATCCTCCACCCGATCGGCATCATCGTACACCCCAAAGTCATCCCCATACGCATTATGGTCAAAGTAAGATTCTCCATAATTGTAAGTACATTCAATTTTGCCTGAGTCATCATGATAGGTTTGGCGATAGACGAAGACAGGGACACATGTAAGAAAAGCGAGGATCCAGATGCAAAGACACAGCCACGATGCCAAGCCCACTGTCCGATGGTTCTGAGACCACACCGGCTTGATCACCAGCAAGCACCGATCCATGCTGATAGCCACAAGGACAAAGACGCTGGCAAACATGTTCAAGATGATGATGGCGGGGAGGACCTTGCAGAGGACGTCGCCATAAGGCCAGTACCCGTGCAGGGCCTCATAGGCAATGGAGAATGGGAGGGACAGACAGCAAACAAAATCTGCAATGGCCAGGTTCAGGAACCAGACAGTGTTCACTGTGCGCTTCATTTTCAGGCCGGCGACCCAGATCACCAGGGCATTGCCGGGTAGACCCAAGACGAGTGTGAGGGTGAGCACGGCCATAATGATTATGGATGATGGCATGAATCCAGTTGCATCTTCTTCAGGCTTTTGGTGGTCACTCTGGTTATTCAACGAGAAGGACATCTTCTTAAGCTGAAACAAAAGAGCACAGGTAACATTTAAAGTGGAGGGCAGAATAATACTTTATGTACCAAATTGTATTTTAGTGAGAGTGTCCTCAATCTCACCCTCCGGCTTTTTACTCAAGTCAAGGGACACCAAGAACTCCACAGTACTCGTTGATGACATGTGACCCTGGGCACATAAAAAATGTAGAGCTCCCTACTCAGGACGTTTGTTCTAAATGTTTCAAAGTATACAGACATAGAAGACAGACTGAAATGTTGGAAGAAAGACTAGACTGTGAACTATGCAGGAAGCGTAATTCATTTATTTTGACTTAATCAAAACACAATGCATATGCCAGGTTTAGAGTTTTTATGCGCTTCTAGATTTACAACTAGCCACTTTCTCCAGGCTCTGCTTATAATATTTACGATTTCTTAAAAAAAATTCTCTATCTCAAACATAACAAACATTACTATAAACACTGGACATGCCACACAGCGTGACTCTGAAAACTTTGCAAAAGTTAAGTTGATGGAGCAGATTTCCTCTGCAGTCAGGCATTGTTTTATTTTTGTGCTTCAGACCGACTGCATTTAAATTGCCACGCACATTTTGGTGCAAGTTAAAAACATGGCACAATATGAAAGTGAGGCCAATTTAGTCTGAAATGCTTCTGCTGAATTAACATGTGTTTTTGCAATGTAGAGAAAAGTGGCCTTTTAGCTTTGAAGATTAATAGAATGTGTTTCTCTCTTCCCAGCGCATCCCATGTAATCTAAATCCACTATTCCTGTCTTAAAAGACTTTGACTTGTTGCATATTTTGATAAATATTTTCAGTTAATAACACCTCTTTTACTTTGTTGCACATTGCACATTTATTTTACATGTTATACATAAATAATGGAGTTTGGAAACATAATGTGCTGATTCACATGACATTAATATTATCTTTTTGTTTGTTTTATTTTCGGGCCTACCATTAAATGGCTGCCTGTGAAACCATGAAAAGCTATGGCTTGCTTTGAATGAGAAGGGAGCATGCGCAGACTGTGGCAGCTTTCCTCATGCCAAGAAGTCAAGAACACCTTGAACTGTACATCCTTGTGATTCTGCCAAATGCACCAGTGTTAGTTAAAAGTGTCCATCTGACTGCGCTTTGGCAGGAAGGAAGGAAGACTATTGAAAATTTTCCCTAGCAATTGTTGCAAACTTATAAAATTTATTTATTATGTATGCTTCATTTGTTAAAAACTGGCATGGTCAGGTTTTTAGAATGCGTCAGGGTGATGAGAACTCATGCCATCATGATTGACCAATCAACATACAGGTTTTCCTGAAATGCAACATTTTGTGTAGTCTGCCAAAATTTTGTGTATAAAAACTGACAGGGGCGGGCTTTCTCAGCTCAGCTGGCTTCTTGCTCATTTTGGCTTAGGCTTCTATGGGTTAGGTACGAGAAACGTCCCGGGAGATTGCTGAGGGTTTGCGTCCGAGGAGAATCAGGGGGAGGTTTCTTGCTTCCACGTCATATCTTGGCCACATTCCTTTGAGGTCTTGTGAAGGGCGGGCTATCTCACTCCCTGCTTGCTCTTTAGACACAGACAGATGCAGAAGAACAGCTGATTAAATAGAATTAGATGCTAAACTTTCAGTTATGCTTTACTAATTAATTAGGTCTGAAATGATTTATTTGTCTTATGCATTTATTTCTCTTTAGGGGAGATTTTTGCAAACTATTTGATTTTTGATTAGCCTTGCAAGACTATTTTTTCTTAGAAACTCTTTAAGAATCTTGAATGACATTTTGCGCCACATTCCTATATGTAATGCTGATTTGCAGACTGTAAAATGTTCTGTAGTAATGCTATTTTTCCTGTTTTCCAAATTCTGTAACCTGATTGATATTTTATTAATGAATAAAGGGTCAGAGAAAATTAACTTTTTACTAGAAAATAAAACCCTTTAAATACTCAACAACTCTCTTTATTGGCTTAAAATAATAATTGCATTTTTGACTGTTCATCTTTATTTAAAGTCTCCTGAAGGTATTACATGGTGTGAAGGGCCCAACACCTTTTGAGCGGTAAATTAGAGGTAGCATGAGGGTTTTGCATTGAGAAATTACCAGAAGAAATTACCGCTCCATCAGTTTTTGGTAATCAGAGGATGGTCGTTATTGATTAGTTTGGTGATTAATGATTATTGATTTCACCATCAACTACTCAACTAATGGATCATTGACCTTAAGAGGGAAATAAAATAATTGCCCAAGTTAGATAAATGTCCAAGCCCTGATTCCTGACTCCAATGCTCGGAACCTGAAGATTGGCAAAGCAGTACTGGAAGGTGATGCAAGAAGTGGTGTGAGTATGAATAGGGTTGTGAAATGTTGTTAATATGCTAGCATGTTTTTTTGAAGTGTTGAAAATAGTAAGGATTTTTACTGTTGGTGACATTTTGCTCATTTTGAATTGATGGTGTTATTGATTATATTGGTAATTTCATAGGACATAATTTTTGGTTATTGATTACATGTTTTAACTCTTTATGTTAAGTTAGTGTCTTGTTCTATGTTGTCTGAACACGCAGGTATGCACACCTGTGGAATCCCGGGAAGGAATAGCGGGCGGTAAATGGAAGCCACACTGCACTGAGGTTACTCGTCTGTTGGAATAGCACTGAGAAGCTAGGTAGGGCTGGCAGTGTTAAATTAGGGACTATTTTCTGTGTGAGTGATTGTAGCAAAGAGTTCGCTGGTGAAACTTTGGTCTGATATCACCTAGAAAGGGTCACACTAAAGGAGTAGCAGGTTCTTCTGAGCTTGAGTGACAGCAAAAGGGTTCGCTGGTGAAACTTCGGACTAAGATATATCCTGAAGGATAAGTCCAAAGGAGTAGCAGGTTCTTCTGAGCTTGTGTGACAGGTAAGCGGAAGGGATTTACCTGTAGTATTTGAAGAGTAAACGGAAAGTCTTACTTTGTGAAGGGTAAGCGGGATGTGTTACTCGCAGTGAATATAAATCTATCCTTTATTTAGCACAACAGACAGAGTAGCGAATGTATTTATGTTGTTACTAACAGAGTTATTGATTAAGAGAAATATTGCAGTAAGATTTTGTGGAGGGTCAGTAGTAGGAGTAAAACTGACTGAAATTGAGACTGACAGCTTTGTAAAAGAGAAATTGCATTGAACTATTGCAAAAATGAAAATGTTTGAAGGTTTAAAGAAGCTGTTAGGAGGTAAAGTGAAAAATTCGTTTTTTATTGATGATGCTCCTGAAGGAACACCTGTGCATTTTATGTCTACCAATTTGGGACAAAATACATGTATGTGGGTTCACCAATGGTGCAAGATTACTGAAAAAGAGGGTGTTTTGAGGTTTCCAAAAGATGGTACTTTTGAATTGCAAATTATTGACAAATTAAGGGAAGTGTTATGTGAAATAAAGACACCATCTAAAGCTGCACAATTTGAGGCCTTAAGCTTGTGGGAAAAGGTAGCAAGAGAGAAAGCAAGTGAGGATAAAAAGGTAAAGCACCAAATACAGGAGAAGAGAATTAATGATGATAAAGAGCTTCAAATAAATAATGATTCAGGGGATAAAATAATGGATGCATGGTTAACTGAGTGTCCACCACTTTATGTGGTTCCCATTAAAAATACTGAAAATAGTGTACTAGTAAGCACTACAGTGGCTACTGCTTCTGTTGAACAGAGAAAAACACAGATTGAGAAAACTGTGCAAACATTTCAGATTGACCCATTACCTGTTGATTCAGCACTGACAGTGATACCTCCAGGTGTTACTGCTTCAAATGTGCCTGATTCAGTCCAAGAATTGCTAACTGCAGATGCACAGATGATGCATAGAAAAATTATGACTGTCCCAATTAATATGGTCCCTACTGAAAAGGTTCAAAGAGCTGCAGAAGGAGTGATTATGGCAGAGTTTATTTCAGAAACTCAGAATACACAGATTATTGAACAGAAATTACCCCAAGCACTGAAGGGTGAGGGAAAAATGGCCTTTACAACATCTACAGCTCAGAATAAAATAAATGTAATTGAAAATGTTATTTTTCAAACCTGCTTAGAGGAAGCAGCAGTGATTAAAAAGATAGAAAACATGGGAGAACATATTAACACAGGCCCTGAAAAAGAGAAACAGCGTAGTGTTTTAAATTCAGCACTTGAACATGGAGAAAATAACAGTCCATGCTGTTTAAATAATGAAAATGTGAACAAGTGTCAGGAAAAAGAATTAATTTCCCTGAGTAAGGAAACAGTTACATGTGCATTAACTACACATAATGGCCTGGCAGATTTGGCTCAAAAATATGAAACTGATGTTTTAGGAAGTGTCCCATTTCAGAAAAGTTTTAGGGTACATATGGATGATGAAGCAAATGAGAAAATGTGTTCTTCAGAAATGCAACTGCACATTGCAGAAATAAAGTATGTTTTTAAATGCAATGGGTTTGAGAAATTAGGAGACAAATGGGCAAGAAAACATGAGAAGAAAAAGAAACCACCAGACCTTGCATTGAAACTGGATAAGGAAAAGAAGCCACCAGATTTAGTTGAGAAAAATAATAAGCAGAATGAGGGAGAAACTTTTGCTTACTCATTGAGAGAAAAGGTGGGAGAAGTGCATGTTCCTATGCCACAGAATAAAAGTGAACTTGCAGCATTTCTGAACACATTCCCACAATTGAGAGACAGAATTATGCTGTGGTACCCATATGTTGAGGGATTTGTTGAAATTTTAAAAGAGTTGTGCATTATTTTGGAAATGTTCTTTTACATTGTCATGCAGACTGAATTGTGGTTTGAATCTAAAGTTTTGCAAAGGCCAAGTGAAGAGGCAATGAAAAGGGTTTGCATGAATGCACCATCATTTTCTGTTGATATGGAGGAAAACATAGCAGTGATTATTTTCCTGAAGGGTGGAGTGCTAGCAAAGGATGTTGATTGGGTACAGATTAAAAGAACACAGGATGGAAGTAAAGTTGGTTTGGTTTGTGAAAATTCAGGTATGGGTGTTGTACTGCTGGAAAATGTGTCCTTTTGCCATCTTTATAGCAGATTGGAGCATTGGAAGAAGAAATATAAATTTAAACATGATGCACAAAAACATGGAGAAATGCAGATGCAAAATATACCAGCTAAGCAAATGCAAATGTCAGTTCAGAGACAGGTACCTATGGCAGGAATTTTCCAAGCAAAGATGGTCCCACAAAATATGGAAAAAGCTCAAATTAATTTAAATAAGGTGTCCAGAGCAAATGTGAATTTTTTCCAGAGAAAAAATCAAAACCCAGTCCAACAGGTTGCTGTGTTTGAAAATGAGAGTTTTAACCCTCACAATTCAGAATTTACCAAGTGCTTTGTGAAGGCAGTGGAAAGTCCAGATTTAAATGCAGGAGTTTTAAACAAAGAAATTACAAACCCAGTTTTAGAAAAATGTGCACCAAAATTAGGCCCATTTGAGGAAGATTGCAAAACTGTTGTCTGTGATTCAGGCCTAGCAGGAAAACAATTGTTTTGCAAATTAAACAGCACAAATCACTGTACACCAGATAATGTTATTTTTCAGATTCCTGATGAGGATGTACATTTTAAAATGGCCCAACAAGAAACAGCTGTCGCATTATTTTCAGAAAAGACAGTTGAAAAATTACCTTCTGCTTTGGAAAAAATAAACACAGAAATAAGAGAGTTCACAGAGAAGGATGCCAGATTAATAACATGTGCAGAACATGTCTTATTAAAATTAGAACCAGATGACATGCATTCAGGAACACCATCAGTTGCAGGAATTTTACCAATAAAAGGATTTTTGATGGAATTGATTGGAAGTTTGTGTAACTTTCTGATCACAGGTTCACAGAAAATAAATGAAAAGAACAGAATAGTGCAGGAGATTAAAAGCATATTTTTTCCATGTTGTCCTGTGGTACCGAATCCAGCCAATATATTTTTTCACATTCCATGTGCTGAAGAATGGCTTACTTTTATTGATTTTTGCAAAGGCCATGTAACAGTGCCATTGGATGAGAATAGTCAGGAGTACTGTCAAAAAGAAGATGAATACCTGGGACACAAAATTGGAAAGGGAGGTAGAAAGATGTCACCAGAAAGGGTGGAAATAATTTCCAAGATGAATCCACCTCAAATAAAGAAAGAAGTCAGGACATTTTTGGGAATGGTTAGCTGCCGTAGAGAGTGGTTACTAAACCTTTCCCTAGTGGCTAAGCCTTTACTGAGGCTGACACATGAGGATGTGTCTGATCCGCTTCCATTGGACAACAATTGCACAAAAGCATTCCTAGAGTTGAAAGAGAAAGAATGTTGCGCCCCAGCACTAGGAATGAAAGTTTATTTAAAAGAAAATATACCAATTTGCAATGAGAGGGAGGGCTGCACTCTCTCATTGCCTATTCAAAAAGATGACTGTGTTCAAAGCTCTGTGATGTATTGCCCAATGACCTTTGACCCTAACCTCACAGAAATGTCAGCAAATGATTTGAATTGTGATGAAACTGAATATGAGTGTCTAAATATCATGAAAATATGCATAAAGCCAAATTCAGACTTTAATGATGAATGTCTGAGTCAGCCCAACAATGTCCATTTTGTAGATGGCCCGTGTTTGAAAGGTGACACATTAAAAGCAGCACATGCTGTGCTCCTTATACATGATGTTGTCAAAGCTTCATGGCTTTTAGTAATTACCCCAGCCCAAAATTCGAAATTGATTGCCCTTACCATAACATGCAGTATATCTGCTCAAATGAGAGTCACTGTTGTCATGGGAGAGAGAAATGCTTATTCAGTTGCACACATTTGTGTTCTGTTAGCATGCACATTCTATGGAATCTTCACAGGTGAATTAAAAGAGGCTCAAGAAAATGTTTTTGAAGCAGCACAACAGGGTTGTATCAGAACTGTTTTTGAGAAAAGTGACAACTGCATAGTGGCAAAAGTGTTATTGCAAAGACTGATGCCCAGGTATAGATTGCCAGTTTCTCTGAAATCAGATCATAATGTGGTCTCAAAGATAATGAGTTCAGAACAACAGATTGGACAAGGAATGGATTGCAGCTATCTGCCTAAAGTTTCAAGCATAATAAAGCAACACAATGGCAGCACTGAGTTACCTTTTGCCAAAGACGGTGTCTCACCAACACCAAAGTGGCTTGAAAATGCATATGCAAATGCACTTGTGGAAAACACTGAGGAGAACACTAGCCATGGCTGTGTAGGTCAGTTTGATGTACAGTGTGCAGTTTCTCACCAGATTGCAGCTGCTACACAAGATCTGCATAATGGATGGTGCAACGGCTTTGGTCGGAGAGATGAAGTGGTGAATCATCTGAATCTGATCAAAGTGAAGATAAGAGTGAAAGGCATTGATTGAAAAAGTGCCAAGGATTGATGGTGCTCTGTCCGAGTTTCTCAGCACCTAAGTAGTCTAATTTGCATTGAAAAAGGTACAGAATGCCAATGAGCCATTCTGATGGCAAGCTGATGACAAAGAGAAAAGAAATGCTGAAACTGTCCTGTTGAATTCCTTTTTTATTATTTTAGTTACTTATTTTAAAGAAGATTAACTGTTTCAAGAAGCTACTTACAGAACTCTGCACTAAAACATTTGAGCTTGGCTATATATGATCTGATTACAGATAGACTTGTGTTTGCCTTAGAAATAGATTTAAAATTGTTATATGCTCAGCTTTTGCAATTTTAAAAAATGTCACTTGTGAAAATGAAATATGTGTGATTAATTATAAATCATTTTATTATGATTTGAATTATCAGAAGGGTGGATTGATGGAGCAGATTTCCTCTGCAGTCAGGCATTGTTTTATTTTTGTGCTTCAGACCGACTGCATTTAAATTGCCACGCACATTTTGGTGCAAGTTAAAAACATGGCACAATATGAAAGTGAGGCCAATTTAGTCTGAAATGCTTCTGCTGAATTAACATGTGTTTTTGCAATGTAGAGAAAAGTGGCCTTTTAGCTTTGAAGATTAATAGAATGTGTTTCTCTCTTCCCAGCGCATCCCATGTAATCTAAATCCACTATTCCTGTCTTAAAAGACTTTGACTTGTTGCATATTTTGATAAATATTTTCAGTTAATAACACCTCTTTTACTTTGTTGCACATTGCACATTTATTTTACATGTTATACATAAATAATGGAGTTTGGAAACATAATGTGCTGATTCACATGACATTAATATTATCTTTTTGTTTGTTTTATTTTCGGGCCTACCATTAAATGGCTGCCTGTGAAACCATGAAAAGCTATGGCTTGCTTTGAATGAGAAGGAAGCATGCGCAGACTGTGGCAGCTTTCCTCATGCCAAGAAGTCAAGAACACCTTGAACTGTACATCCTTGTGATTCTGCCAAATGCACCAGTGTTAGTTAAAAGTGTCCATCTGACTGCGCTTTGGCAGGAAGGAAGGAAGACTATTGAAAATTTTCCCTAGCAATTGTTGCAAACTTATAAAATTTATTTATTATGTATGCTTCATTTGTTAAAAACTGGCATGGTCAGGTTTTTAGAATGCGTCAGGGTGATGAGAACTCATGCCATCATGATTGACCAATCAACATACAGGTTTTCCTGAAATGCAACATTTTGTGTAGTCTGCCAAAATTTTGTGTATAAAAACTGACAGGGGCGGGCTTTCTCAGCTCAGCTGGCTTCTTGCTCATTTTGGCTTAGGCTTCTATGGGTTAGGTACGAGAAACGTCCCGGGAGATTGCTGAGGGTTTGCGTCCGAGGAGAATCAGGGGGAGGTTTCTTGCTTCCACGTCATATCTTGGCCACATTCCTTTGAGGTCTTGTGAAGGGC
The DNA here is from genome assembly GCF_964263255.1 of Lissotriton vulgaris. Taxonomy (NCBI): domain Eukaryota; kingdom Metazoa; phylum Chordata; class Amphibia; order Caudata; family Salamandridae; genus Lissotriton; species Lissotriton vulgaris. The sequence goes on from NC_141695.1 coordinate 1,727,615,578, forward strand.
GGGCTATCTCACTCCCTGCTTGCTCTTTAGACACAGACAGATGCAGAAGAACAGCTGATTAAATAGAATTAGATGCTAAACTTTCAGTTATGCTTTACTAATTAATTAGGTCTGAAATTATTTATTTGTCTTATGCATTTATTTCTCTTTAGGGGAGATTTTTGCAAACTATTTGATTTTTGATTAGCCTTGCAAGACTATTTTTTCTTAGAAACTCTTTAAGAATCTTGAATGACATTTTGCGCCACATTCCTATATGTAATGCTGATTTGCAGACTGTAAAATGTTCTGTAGTAATGCTATTTTTCCTGTTTTCCAAATTCTGTAACCTGATTGATATTTTATTAATGAATAAAGGGTCAGAGAAAATTAACTTTTTACTAGAAAATAAAACCCTTTAAATACTCAACAACTCTCTTTATTGGCTTAAAATAATAATTGCATTTTTGACTGTTCATCTTTATTTAAAGTCTCCTGAAGGTATTACATGGTGTGAAGGGCCCAACACCTTTTGAGCGGTAAATTAGAGGTAGCATGAGGGTTTTGCATTGAGAAATTACCAGAAGAAATTACCGCTCCATCAAAGTGACCACCTTCCACCTGTTTGTTGAGTTCAACCATGGAAATGGCCAAAAGTCTCCTGATTGTGTTAATATGCCCAACTGGGAGAAAGACTGATCTCCTGCAGCAGGAATCTAGAAATTAACATATTTAAATTTATTTTCAAAATTGTGGAACTAACAAGCCACACTTTGCAATAAAATGTTTAGTTTCACCGCGCACAAATACATGTCTATACCACAGTGTTCTCAAATCTTAAAGTGTCTCATACAAAGGCACTTATATAGTACATCTGTAAAACAGAATACTGCCCTGTAGGACTTTTACTGCAGAAAAGAGGGACTTTAAGAGGCCTTGAGTGTGAATACCCTGTAAACCTGAAGGCAATCCTTAAACCATTTTGGAAGCTTTGAGTAAAAACAATCTTCTTTTACAATCAGAGTGCTAGATATGGGGTTTTGCCCTGCTGAGAGAAATATTGTTTGGTTTATCTTCTAAACTATTGTATTCTGGGCAGTAGAAAGCGCAGCGTTTATAAAAGGCTGTCCCTGTCCATTAGGGCTTTAAGTGGGGAAAAAAACTGGGGGTGCTCTAAAAGGGGCGGGGCAAACCTTGAAGGGGTGTGGTCTATCTAAGTAGGGGCGTGGTCTAAATAAAGATAACTAGTGTAGCAGTACCCCCTGCTCTGACAAGCTGTCAGCTCTAGGACTCCTCAGAGCCCCCCCCCCCCCCCGCCCCCCCTGTGTGGCAGCTCAGGCTGAGACAGCTTCCCGGGAGCACACACAGCTGCACCCGAGTACTTCACAGGTCTTTAAAAGATCATTTGCATGTTAACGATTCTATGTGGTGTTTCCACCCCTTCCTAGAGCCCCTGCATCTCCACGCTTCCTACTACTGTGCCGACGGGCGTTTTGTTCAACAGTGCAAATGCTTCCTCCTTCCCTTCGTCGCCCCGTGGGTCTGCCAGTGGGTGATTGTCGCCAGGACACTGAATAGGCCCCTCTGTGGTTTTAACACTGGTGGTAAAGACGCCGAGAGGCTTGTGGTGTTCCAAACAACTGGGCAATGCTGCAGACCAGCGCCGCTGTGCACAAAATCAGCCTGCTGTTCTCACACTTGCAAAATAGGCTGTCACATCCTCGTTATGATGCGGTCACATAAAATATCCTTCTGTGCAAACACGTTTGTATTATTTCACGTCTAATTTTTGTTTGACTGGACTTTTACAAGCAAGTTTCCCATGATCAGAAGTAAAGAAGAGACATCAATATGTAGCCAGTTTCTCACACGAAGTGGTTTAAGCTGCCAAATGAACCCACTTGAGGTACCATTGATCGACACAATGGTGCAATGAAAGCGCACTACCAAGGAGCCGTGGGCACTCTAGTTGCGGCCTCTGATCGAGCTAGTGTGGGGATGCAAGGGTTACTGGGAGCGCATTATCTTATTATATTTGCTTAAGCAGTGCGCGCGCATGCTCACCCTAAACAACAAAAACCGGGACGTCTGGTCACCCTACCTTTGACCTTTGAGGCCCGAAAATAGAGACCCCTCTCGAGGCCCCCCCAAAAAACTGGGGGTGCTCAGACCCCCCCCACTTAAAGCCCTGCCTATCCTAGAAATCACCAACTGTTACGGAATGATATTTGAATTTTATATTCTGAATGTGTTTAGCTTTCCTTTTTCTTTTTTTTCTATTTTTTTTTTTTTGCCATCATTGTGCACTAAAATGCCTGAATAGCCCTTTAGTAATGATATAAAATGTGCTGCACGTTTTCCTTTATTCGCAAAATATGTGGCATAATGTTCCATTCTCTGCTGCATAATTTGGCTTCATGGCCACATTCATCAATTAGACCAGCCGCATAACATGCTCTTCCACTGCTGCATATCTTCGGTAGTTCTGGAGGTATTTTAGCTTATTCAGAACAATATTCTGTTAACTACGAAACCATGAATACTGTACACTTTTGGTCAGCTAGAGCTGTTGTGGCTATTTATTTGTTTATAAATCCTCCCCACAGATCTTGGTTGCAAAGAAGTGTTGAGGCTTGCATGGTGACATTATTTTGGCTTGCAGTTTGTTATTACACATAGAATGTGTAGGGTGTATACAATTATACCGTGCAATGCCTTTTCTATAGGGGTTGCAAGTCTGACCAGAAGGCCTGGAATATGATGGTGCTCAACAGCAGAAGTTACAGTGGTAATCCCATTGTGTTAGTCACTGCACAGTTCAGTTGGTGGCTGGGCTAGTACTTAAGTCACATGGGGTCAACACAAAAGCCATTGACATATATTGCCCAGATTAGCAATTATGTAAATAAAGGGCCATATTTACCAAATTGTAATGCAGCGCAGGCATGCAGAGTCACTTTGCTGCACTGCGTGATAGGGAAAGGGCAGGACTGCGCCGTATTTATCACAATACGGCACATTCCTGCCTTTTCCAGCACTGTCGCGCAATGTGCTGCCTAGCACCAATGCAGGCATCTTTGCACCATAGTGCAAGGATGTCTGCGTTGTAAGCAGGATTGTTTTTGTACAGGAAGGGACACCTTCCTGCACAAAAATGTATCCCCTGAGGCATTTTTCTCTTTCCATGTGTGCTGCAGAATGCAGATATTTCTCCTCGTTATGCCTCCCCTGGGGATGCGTAGCAATTTAGCTCATTCCCGGGTCTTCCAGTAATAGTAAATCTGGGAATAAATCAAAATTCATGGATGCTGCGTGGGAACACACACGCTCCACTAATGGAACTCCTCCTAGGGCATAACTCAAGGCAGTGAAGTATGCTGCGTTGCGTTACTCTGAACTTATCAAGCTACTCATGGTCGCGGAAGGGGGCCTTGCGTGACTTGATAAATTGCATCTACGGGGGTTGTGTCGCTGTTGCACCCCGTTGCGTGGTACAAAAAAGACACAACCTCTTGATAAATATACTCCATTAGCTGTAGACAGCAGAGTGGTCTCTCAAGCTACACAGTTTTCTGGGTTCAGCACAGTCTTTCAGGTTAGGGAAATGTTATAACCCAGGCTTCAGAACTGTATGTTGCTATCTGACGTTATGCCAACCATGCGGGTGTTGGACCGAAAACCTATCCTTCACGCAATAGATTTATTAAGTGAGTGTTTCAATGGAGGAACTATCCACAGTGGTCGGCTACAGCACAACAAAAGTGGGGGTTGGAGGTACGGGGAATTGAGGGTAAAAATAATAATTTTAAAACGTACCTCTTGCTGCCCTTATGCTGACGGCCGCCTCTGTGCTTCACTCCTGGCAGACTCTGCCACTCAGACACTGCCTGGGAGGCATACTAAGTTAACAGACTTAGCATTTTTTCAAACCTGGCTGTGAACACAGCTGAGTTGGAGAAATAGAAGTGCGCATGACTGTTTGGCCGGCCTAAGACGGCTGGCCAAACTTACATGTGCACTTCTAAGTGCCCACCACTCCTGCCTGTCATTGCCCGGCCTCATCCGCATGCAGGCACCATCAGCCAGAGCCCGGTCACAGAAAAATAAAATATTATTGTTTTGATGTCATTTTATTTTTCCGTGACTGACTGACCAGTGGGGTGATGCTCCTCCGCCATTGAAGAGGAGCCACCCCTGGCTATCCATCTACTCCACAGCTCTCACAGGCTCAGACTTCATAGCTGCAAAACTCTCTATAGGTTACATGTATCCTACAGGCTCAAGCAGCTATCCTTCAGATTGCGTACATTCTATGGGCTCATAGGGGTCCCTTGGGATACAGAGGTTGGATGCGCCCAGATTCACACTCTGCAGTTAATTAACATATTTCACAGATTGTTCCAGCTTTGGAGAGCAAACCTATCCCTCAAGTTACAAGGAGTTAATAGCCTTAGGTCTCATGCTAAAAAGCTAGCCATAAACGTCGATCACAGAGACTCAACCTTGGACAGGAAAACAGCCCATCCTTTCACAGATACAAGGATCCTGGATGCTGAGGCCTCTTACAGCAGAGCTATCTATCCCTGTGGGTACCAACCTAGTACTTTCTGGTGCACATCACTGCAAATCCATCCCTCCCAAAGGTTACACAGCCCTTGCAAGCTCAGTGTCTGGCATCACTCTGTACATCTGGTTACTCAGATCTGATGTCAGAGCTACCCCTATGGTAGAGGAAATTCTTACAGGTTGAGAAGGGAGATTTATCCCTCAGGTGACACAAAATCTTTAGACTTCAGCCACTGGCAGCAAATCTACCCAGGTAACACAGATCTTGATGGACAGCAAGTATTTCATGTAGTAAACTTCACAGGAGAGTATCACAGACAGAACAACCATCATTTTACAAAAACAGTAAACAGTAAAAAACAAGGGTTTGGGACTGCAAAGTTAACCCTGATATTGCACATATTTTACAGGTTCTGGCAACTGACAGCAAAGCTGTTGCCAGGTGACAGGGATCTTATAGTCACAGACATCTTACAGACGAGCTATCCATCAGGTTACAGAGATCCTATAAGCCCAGGCATCAGGCAGCACACCTACCCCTTGGTTACAGAGATCTTGCAGGCACAAGCCTTTGTCATCAGAGCCATCTTTGAGTTACTGATCTAGGAAAATACCTAGAGAGACAAATGACCAAGACTGGGGTCGCAGAGCTCCATTCTTGAAGACAAGCATTGAAGGCTGAAAATGATCCCTAGAGCTACTAATCCACTTCCAATCAAAATCCTCCAGTGAAGGAATGCAAATGAAAAACAACTGCTAGCCAATGAATTTTGAACAATGAGAAGATGTGTTATAAGGAAAGTCAATTCTTTTAAAAAGCAGCTGCCTCATATGTAGATGTACTCTGTGGCATAGCACTGCAAGCTTCCCTCACCCACAGAACCTAAGGGGCGCATGCATCGGCCGTTTGCGATAGCAAAATGGCCTTTTGTGGTGCATGAACGTTTTTGGGATGTGCAATTTCGGTAATCACAATTTTGGGGGATTTCCCAAATTGTGATTGCATTTCAGGAATCGCAATTTGCGATTCCTTAAATGCAATGCTAGAAGCACTTTGAAATAGAGATTTCGCTATTTGGGGCCTCAAATTACTGAGAAATTAAACTGGTCTGTAATTTGCAAAAACGTTGAAAAATTCACTAACGTGCATTTTTTAAAGTTTCATGTTACACACACATGCCCATGGGGCATGTGTGTGCGCAACATGGGTGCACAGTACAATTTCAGGGGTGCAACAGGGTGTCCTTTTGGCACCCTTGAAATTGCAAGTGCAATTTGCGATAACCTATTTGGTACTTGCAAATTGCACATGCAATTCCCATTCATTCCTATGGGCCTGTAGGCCGACAGCAATTAATGGGAAGCCATTCCTTAATGCGACTCGCAATTTGTGAGTCGCAATTAAGGAATGTTTAGGAATCGCTATTGTTTTAATGATTCCTACACGCATAGGCTTTTGTGATTCCTTAATTGCAATTCCTTAATAATCGCAATTAAGGAATCACAAAAGCCTACATTGATGCATGTGGCCTTATGTGTGTAATTTTGCGAATGCATAATTGTGCATGTTTTTTACAAACAGAACGTTTTTTTTACAAACAAGAACTGCAAACATCCAGCCAACCTATTGAGCAGGCCACTGGAAGGCTTTGGCCTTGGACGAGCAAATATATAATTATTTTCATTTACTTTTTCTGGCCAAAGTCATCAGTATTTCTGTGGTTCACCTTTGGTTTTTGAAAAACATACCTCAGTGGTTTGTTACTTATGGGGTCATAAAGAGTGTGGTGGATTAGTCTGTATGGCTTCCGCTATGCTATCCCTGCCAGCCCTCAGAATCCATAGCTGCCTGCTTGAAGGCCAGACATCTTTCCTAGGATTGTATGACTTAACAACTACTGCCTGAACCACGACTTCTGGAACAACAAAGGCTAAACCACGACCATTACTTAACCACTACATTTTAAACCACTACTCTCTAAACCACGAAAAAATTAGATTTAATGCCATTTTGTTTAAATCAAAGAAACACTGCCATCACCTGTCATAAACCGGTAATTTTAATGTAAACTAATTTCTTCAACAACCTTTGCTGTTTTTTTTTAACTATTTCGTTTTTAATCTAATCGTATTTGTGGGGGGAGTCCCCCACACCCCCCTCTACCCTTTTAAACGTTTTCCTAGCATGCTCCGGTGTTCTAAAAGTCGTGGTTCCATCCTTCGTTGTTCCGTCGTTCGTGGATGTTACCTTCGTGGTTCAGCCCTCTTCGTTGTTCCGGTAAGTCGTTGTTTATACATCGTGGTTAAGGATGTTTCCCTTTTACTAGAACTGGTTCCCTACTTCATGGAGCTGCTTCAAGGGAAAACAAGCAGCTGGCAGGCCTGTCCTGTTTTAGCAGCATGGCGAATCTGCAGTCAGTGCTATTTTTGCAGCGACAGACATGAAATGGGGCTCTGCCTTTGGAAAAACACATAGGGCCTGATTCTGATTCGGTTAGGAAAGCATTCCCACCTTGGGCCTGATTCTGATGCGGTTAGGATGATTAGGAAGACCTCCTAATGGCATTTGCGCCTTCCAAATCGGATCGGGAACGACCCAGGGCCCAATTATGATGCGGTTAGAAACATATGCTCCCATTGAAGTCAATGGGAGTCCAACCAAATCGTATCGGGAAGCATCCGGATGCATTGTACTCCGCCGGTCGGACTGTCCCGATCCGAGTGGGTTGGAAACCATTTCCAACCCGATTCAGTCGGGAAGCATTTCCAACCCGCATCAGAATCAGCCCCATAATGTATGCCCCCATGTGCTGGAAGTTTTCACTCTATTCGTGGGGTGAATTTCTGGACTTTTTGTATGTGGGCCTGCGATGGGTCACATGGCAGAGTGGACAGGTCGGATGGGGACAGACTTAGCATTGGAGCCACAACCATCAAGTAGTGTGACCCTTACAACTGCATCCGTACCAGAGCTGGTGCTGATGACAGAGTTTTCCCAACAGGAAACTGTCATTGGATAAAATGATGCTCTCTAAATAAAACAAGGGATGCAAGGATTGGGTGGACCAATTTTGTCATCTCTCTAGTAATTTCTAAATAAAACCTTTAACAGACAATAATTACTAGTATTATTTATTTAATCGAATACCCTATTTTATAAAGTAGCACTTGTGGCAGCAGCAGACGGGCCCCAGAAAGTTAGCACATCATTATCTTTCCTTTTGGTTTGGGAAATCCCTGCAGGTGGAGAGATCCCTCCACAATCAAACAGTTTTTTTGATATGTAGGCTTTGGCTACTCATAACAGGATTTGTAGTAACAAAAGGCCCTCCATACTGTAGCTAGCAGGAGTTAAGGGAAGTACATTTTATGCTTGAAAACAGGTTTAATTCCATCCATATTCTAACAGATGTGCTAAGCTATGTTTTGGTGAGCTTACTATACTACTAGACAGATATAGGCCCGGATTGTGAGGAAAAGGATGGAGTATTTACCACACCCCGTAAATACCATTACCAACGTGATCCTGGGGTGAGGTATTTAAAGAAAGTGGTAAATACCACCTGTTCTGGGTTTTCAACTAAGAAATTAGTTAAAATCTCATTAAAAATTCTGCACATTCACCTTATTTCACCAAATACATTTCTGGAGGTATCTTTATTGTCACTTTCCATTTTCTACCTCTGTGCTCCCCGGCTGCCTCTTCGTACTCTTCTGTGCTCTGTTTACTCAGTTACCATTTTCATTATGTTCACCTGTGTTTTCCCTGTGATTCTGAGATCTCACAGCTGACACAAGGCAGCAACAGGAGGTGTAGTTATGCAAATTTACTTTGCAGAAATCACATATGTTTGGTGCTATTTGCTTCAAGTAGAGGTGTTTTTTGAAACACCTGCCCTGGCTTCTCAGCTGCCATAAGGAAGACCTCAGCAGACCTCCCAAGACCAACGGGCGTGTTTTCATGGGTTCATCGCCAGCAGAACGTCACTTTTTTTGACGTTCTGGTGGTGATCAACCCTTCGCCTTATTTACAAAGCAGAGTTAAACCACTCAACGTGGCTTAAAGCTGCCTTGTAAATAATGCCCCTATTCACGCAGCACTTAATATGAAGGGGCCGGCATTGGGTGTTGCAGTGGGCGTTCCGCCGCAACACCCAATGCTTTTTGGCACTGCCCCTTTTTTACTATTCTGGGGAAATATGGCGCGGTGCCAAAAATAAGACCAGCGAAAACATGGTCGTAAACTGGTACAAGAAGGAAAAATGATTCATTTCTCCTTTGTAACTTCTTCTTGTAGAAGTTACAAATCACCATTAGGGATTGTTTATGTGCAGGAAGGGACACCTTCCGGCACATGAACAATTATTTTTTAACCCAGGCACCCTTGCTCCATAGTGCCTAGCACACAAATTGCTAGAAAAGGAGCAGTCAAGAACCATTTGCTACTAAAAGAGCCAAGTTTTAAGATTTCTTCGAAAGCTGAGATAGGACGGGTCATTCTTCAAGGACACCGGAAGAGAATTCCAGATTTCTGGGCCAAGACAAGAAAAGGAGCGGCCTCCCATTCTTGCAAGTTTAAATCTGGGAATCTCGAAGTCTCCGTGGGCTGTAGAGCGCAGGGGACGAGAAGGATGTAAGGATGGATGAGCTCTTGCAGATACGGTGGTGCCACACCTTTGTTTGATTTTAAAGATGTAACACAGGGTTTTAAATGTAATTCTTTGATCAATTCGAAGCCAGTAAGTACACCATTTGCTGGGAACTGTCCACTGTACCTGGCCTTTATGGACCTTTATTATTAATTATTTATTGATAACTTGAGCCCTTATTTGGTCATTAGTGCAGTCTGCAGGCACGGGGACTATCTCCACCTGCCTGAAAATACATAACTTTTAATGTGTCCCTGCACCACTGTGGGGTGCAGGAGTTTGAGGCTATGACAGCATGTCGTCTTTACAGATAGAGAAAAACCACATTTGCAAGGGCCTCCTCAATCTTCCCTCTGCCAGCTCTCCTTTCATCATTCACTCAGAGCTAAACCTGCCATATATCCCTGATAAAGCAAGATTGCCCCCACTATTTGCTCTGGGTTAGTGGCTGGGCCAATGCAGAGGTCAATGTAACAAGGCACATTATTCTTGACTGTCTCAAATCAGACAGAGGTCTATCTTTACCATGGTTGGGGTACTTCTTTAAGTGTTTTATTGAACAAAGTGTGTCTGATGGGTTTTCTGCACCTGTCACTTTAGGTAAGACCGATAAGTTGGTTGTCAAGTCTCATTTCCAACAATACCATAATTCTCAAAGAATGTATTCTGAACTCGGCCCGTAATCTCTAATAGAACTTTTGCTAAGTGTATCAAGATACACTTTTCTGATTCTCAAATAGCGATTTTTAAGGAATCGCTATTTGAGAATTGTAAAATGGTATGTATGTAAAAATTCGCTATTTTTTAGCGATTTCTTAAAATTCCTTAATTGCGATTAGCAAATTGCTAATCGCAATTAAGGAATAATTTCCCATTCATTCCTATGGGCCAGGAGGCCCATAGGAATGAATGTGAAATTATTCTCAATTTGCGATTCGCAATTTGCTATTCGCAAATTGAGAATAATTTCAAGGGTGCAAGGATGTCCAAAGGACACCTTGTTGCACCCCTGAAATAAGCTAACCTAACCTAACCTAAGGGCATGTATGTGCATCACATGACACTTTGAAAAATGCAAAAATTAGCATTTTTCAAGAAATTAGCAAATTACCACCAACTTGAAGTTGGTGGTAATTTGCGATTCCTTAGGGACAATTAGCAATTTATTTTTGCATCATACATTGCATTTAAGGAATCGCAAATTTGTGATTCCTTACATGCAATCGCAAAATAAGGAATCGCAAATTTGCGATTCTTTATTTTGCACTGCAATTTACTACATACATATCATTTTGCTCAAATGAGTTTGCAAACTTTCTGCGAATTTCGGCGTTTGCGAACCCATTTGACCTTCATACATCTGGCCCTACATCCTGTTCATTGAACCTGTAGAGCTGCAAGATATTTGTTGTTACTGAGCTCTTACGCTGGGAGAGATCCCTTGCCCTTCGCTTTAGGGCCGGTACGGTATGGCACGCCTATGTTTTTTGGAGGAACACAGTTATCTGGGTGATCCTGAGTCAACCTGCCCTGGTGATGGGCTATCTGCTCAAACTTTGCTGCACTTTATGTTTTTTTGTAAATTTTACAGATCCTTTTTCTTATCTTATCTTAAGCTAAGTTCAAAGAAGCTAGAGTTTCGAAAGAGCAGAGATGCTACATTTGATCTCCAGCCCTGATGTCTATTTTACTGTTTGTTCTTTTCTTAAAGCGGCACTAACCTGTAGGGAATCGATGCAGGTTGCGTCATGGTTCCAGCTGTTCTTTTGTATTTGTTATGTTTAGTTTTTACTTAATATACTCAATTGGTTTTATTATTGAATTATTACTTTATTGCAGGCTCATTTAGGATATTTCTTTTTTTCGATTATGCATGTTTTTGTGGATTTAGGATCATATTTTTATTTGTCAGAAGGGGAAGAAGGGCCATTTGTTGGATATTTGGATGGCGCAGTATGCGCTTTTCTTCTAAATTTGTAGACTGCTTTGAGTATTGTTTTTATATTTACTCATGCTCAAAATGTATTGTGTGTCTTTATTGTTTTGTCTTAAAACCGAATAAAGTTGAATTTAATGGATTTACAGCTATGTCATGCTCTACATGCAAAGCGAATGGACCCTCCCTTTCTCATTATTTCATCGAATTGCTTTACGATTCTGTCATCACTTCACAGTCCTCAAACCACTCTTACCAACCTTTGTGCCTGCTCTTTGTTGTGGTATAAAATTCTACTGCTTTAATAATCCCCATAATATCAGGCCTCATTGGGGCCATGAGATAAGGACCCCTCCCCCATCTTTGTGCCTTGAAAAATGCTCATGTTGGCCACAGATTTTACTATTGGCCACACTTTTCTGTTGGCCGAACTTGTATTGAGGGGACATCCTTGCAGGACTTTCTTCTGTAGGTGGCTTCCTTTGAAAGCATCTTCTGGCACTCCATTATTTGACCACAAATGAGTGGATTTTTGGTGATCCAGAGTATATGAATGCTCACTGGGTGGGTTGTGAATATTGCATTTTGGGTTGCACACTAAGGGGGTCATTAGGCTGTCCGCCCGCTCGCCAACCTTTTGGGGATTGGGACCGCCCGCCATAAGGGCGGGGGTCCCATGTGGGCAATTATGATGCGCCCGCCACAGTGGCGGGCGCATCCTGCATTCCTGGCATTGTGGCGGGCGGTGCCCTCAGCACTGCCTGCCACAATGCCAGGAAGGCATGTTGTGCATGGAACTGCTGGGGGGGTACCATAGGTGCCCCCCACGTGCCACCACCCAACCACCAACATCCTGGGGGCCCACAACGGGACCCCAAACACAAACACTGCATGCCTTTGCCGCCACGGAAAAGCACTCTCCCGCCTGCATCCTGATATGGATGGCGGTGTCTAGCAGACACCGCCACCATATGAAACCCTTTTCCGCCCGGTCAACTCATTGACCGGGCTGAAAAGCGGCGGACGGCCTTCCCGTCCGCCGCGGTCCCCCTTGCCACACTAATATGGCGAGGGGAATGGGTGGCGGTCATCCTAGGATGTAGGGCGGATCGCCACCGCCATGTGGGCGGTGACGATACGCCCTACATCCTAATGGGCCCCTAACTATCTAGGGAGCCAAGAACAGCACAAAAGGGGGAAGTGCAAGATAAAAAGACCCAGCAGATTCCCGCTAATTTCAACAATCATGAAAGCCATAGGAAATACTCTAAAGTACTAACAACCTGATTCATGAAAACCGGAATCTGCGATTCTCAAATAGCGATTAACTGCGAATCGCAATTGAGAAATCGCAGAACGGTATGCATGATGTTTAGCGAGAAAAAAAAGTGAATCACACGCGGCAGCAAAAACCGTTTGCGATTATCGAAAATCGCAGAAAAATCGCAATTTTCAGCAACATCCGTGTCGGATTTGCGATATCGCTAATTGCGAGATCGCAAAAAGCGAGATCGCAAAATCGCGAGATCGGGAAAACGGGAAGTCGCATTTCGAGCACAGTGATGACATCACAACCAGGAAGCAGCCAGTTCCCACCCCCATTCACCACAGTGAGGCAGACCTCGAGTCTGCAACAGAGAGAGCTCCTGCAAGGACACCTTGGACTACCACTTCCAACTCCACTGCAGCAATGGCTGAGGAGGCAGTACCTGGGCCCAGCAACACCACTGGGCGCAAGAGAAAACTAAAGTTCTCAGAGCAGGAGTTGGAGCACCTAATTGAAGGGGTGGTGGAGAACCACTCCAAACTGTTCGGGAGAGAGTCGAGGAGGGTGCCCGAGCAGGAAAAGCGCAGGATCTGGGTCGGGATAGCGGCCGCAGTGAACTCTGTGGGTGTGGCCGACAGGTCACTAGATGAACTGAAGAAAAGGTGGTACGACCTCCGAGGTCGTGCCAAGGAGAAGGTCGCCGAGAGGCTGGGAGAGTCCCTGGCCACTGGAGGGGGAGGACCTACAGCCCCTCCAAACACCTCCATGGAGGATCGCGTTGAAGACACACTGAGGCGCGCATTGGAGTCACCCGATTGGACTCATCTGTGGGTGTGGCCGACAGGTCACTAGATGAACTGAAGAAAAGGTGGTACGACCTCCGAGGTCGTGCCAAGGAGAAGGTCGCCGAGAGGCTGGGAGAGTCCCTGGCCACTGGAGGGGGAGGACCTACAGTCCCTCCAAACACCCCCATGGAGGATCGCGTTGAAGACACCCTGGAGGCTGAGGCGTGCATTGGAGTCACCCGATTGGACTCATCCCGCCCCACCCAAGAGAGCCTAGGTAAGTGGCTACGACTGCGACCCTGTCCCCTAAGAATGGCCATGACCCTATAGCCTCCCATAATGTTCCAAAGTCATGCCATTGGTGCACATCAGGTAATGCCCTAAAGCATTGTGGGACATGTAGTGTGGCCACAATGTACAAGTACCCCAATGCAGCCAGACAGGTTCAAAAGTACGCAATGCCATAGGCAGTCAGGGAATGTCACCCAGCATGCATGTAGCAACTGCACGTGTGACAGATACATGCAAGTAATGAACGTCCACTTCCCCTCACAGGTGGCGCAGACAGCAGCGACAGCGAGAGGCTGCACATAGATGAGGAAGCACAGGATGACGAGGAGGTGCCGTTACAAACACAGCCTCCAGCGTCTGCCGCAGCACCAACCCCTTCAGCCCGGCCCACTACCACTGTTCCTCCAGCCTCTGCCGCATCCGCAATGCCTAGCTTGACTCCACCAGCAGCTGGCGCAACCACATCAGGTCCCGCGACAGCGGCGACACAGCGGCCACCCACTGTGGCAGGCCAGCAGAGCAGGCATGGCAGGGCTCGCCTGCAGACCAATGCTCCCAGCACCAGGAGGGGGAATGGACAGCGGCTGCTGAGCATGAGTGTCGAACGTCGAATGCTCCGGATTCACCAGCTGCAGGCACGCCGGCAAGGGGTCATACAGTTGCAGCTGTATAACATTGGCAGCAATGTTGCAGGTGTGGGGGACCGGATGGACCGCATGACGGCAGCCATGGCAGGTGTGGGGGAGGGGATGGCCCGCATGACTGCAGCCATGGAGGCCAACACAGCTGCTATGATTTCACAGCGCAACACGGCCCGCCGCCGCCACCGTCAGCTACTGACCCGGCTGACGGCTTACACCCGGTCAAACTATGTTATTGGCAATGCCACCTTGCAGCTATCGCGCCGGTCCCTGGTGCAGCAGCTCATTCAATGCTGCGAGGATGTGGCCAGGGTACTTGAGCACCTCACCACTGCCGTGATGGCACTTCACCCTGCTCTACCTGTCACTGTTGGGGGTGACGATGCCAGTGAGGGCACATCAAGTGTGAGCAGCCACTCTGCCTCACACGTAGGGGCGTTGAGACACCAGGCCCACTGCAGGGACACGTGCGGTGGCTGAGGATGAGCCGGAGAGGCGCACGGGCGCTTCGCGCCGGAGGCGCATCTGACTGAATTGTACTTGTACAGGCACAGGCTGAACATAAGCCTGCCCTGTGTATTGGACGCAGCAGTATGCTGAAATACTGTTTGCAATGGAAGGATGGCAACTGGAACCATTATTGTGATTCAAACAATAATATTTAATTTAGCATCACACATTGGCGTTGTGTCATTCATAAATTTTGCATGCAATTGTGATTTGTTGGGTGAGGGGAGAGGGTGCACTAGAAACTGTTCATTGTGATGTGGTTGCGGCGTCTGTGGCCTTCAGCTGGGTTCTCCCCGCGTGCATGGCGCGCATGTGCAGGTGGCCGGTCGTCCCCTTCCAATTCACTGCCAGAGATGTCGACAGGTATCCGGCGCGAATGTCTGACTAAATATCGAAATCAAAAATATCGGAATCCTATCCCTAACAAGGTAAGTACAAAAATATCGAAAAAATAATATCGTAGTACAAAAATATCGTAATTAAAAATATATCGTTTTTTTAAATGTAGTAATAATATTGTAAAAATAATTATGAAATACATATAATGTTACAAATATTTAATAAAAATATTAAAACATAATTAAAAAATTAAAACTAATACATATACATTTAAAATAAATTAAAATCTTAATAATTAAATGTAATTTTATATTTTTTTATTTCATTTAATTGATTTAATTTAAATTTATTTTATTTTTACCCTGTACGACTGTACCCCAAAAACACAAAACTGACCCTGAACCCTAAAAATACCCCTTTACCCAAAACCCAAAACTGACCCTGAACCCAAAAAATATCCCTGTACCCCAAAAACCCAAAACTGACCCTAAACCCTAAAAATACCCCTTTACCCAAAAACTGAAAACTGACCTTGACCCCTAAAAATACCCCTTTACCCAAAAACTGAAAACTGACCCTGAACCCTAAAAATACCCCTTTACCCATGAACTGAAAACTGACCCTGAACCCTAAAAATACCCCTTTACCCATGAACTGAAAACTGACCCTGAACCCTAAAAATACCCCTGTACCCATGAACTGAAAACTGACCCTGAACCCTAAAAATACCCCTTTACCCATGAACTGAAAACTGACCCTGAACCCTAAAAATACCCCTTTACCCAAAAACTGAAAACTGACCCTGAACCCTAAAAATACCCCTTTACCCATGAACTGAAAACTGACCCTGAACCCTAAAAATACCCCTGTACCCATGAACTGAAAACTGACCCTGAACCCTAAAAATACCCCTTTACCCATGAACTGAAAACTGACCCTGAACCCTAAAAATACCCCTGTACCCATGAACTGAAAACTGACCCTGAACCCTAAAAATACCCCTTTACCCATGAACTGAAAACTGACCCTGAACCCTAAAAATACCCCTTTACCCAAAAACTGAAAACTGACCCTGAACCCTAAAAATACCCCTTTACCCATGAACTGAAAACTGACCCTGAACCTTAAAAATACCCCTGTACCCAAAATTAATTAATATTATTTAATTACCAATTAATTATTAATTAACAATAACAATAAAGTAAATATATTAGCACATTTGCTGTAATTAATTTAATTTAATAATTAATATTATTTTGCACAATTAATTAAGAATAACAATAAATTATATATATAAAAAATCACTATAATTAATGTAATTAAATAATTAATAATAATTAATTACAAACTAATTAATAATTATTAATATGTTAAAAATTATAATAAATAATTAACTAATTAATAGAAATTAATTACCAATTAATTAATAATTAAAATATGTACAAACATATATCAATTAATTAATTATTATTAAATTACTTCCCACCCTATTCCCCTATAAACCCATAACCCGCTACAGAACATATTTATCAATTAATAAATTAATTAAAAATTAATTCTCAATTAATTAATTAATAATTCCTACTAATTAATAATTAATTTAACATAATTAAATTACTTCCCACCCTATTCCCCTATAAACCCACAACCCGCTACAGTAGTAAAAGACAATATTTAATAAAATAACATTAAAAATAAATAATAAAACATAATAAATACAATATAATATACACTATATTTATTTAAAAATTGATATTAGTAACATCAAAGTTATTAATTTCGATATTATTAACATCGATATTTACAACTTCGATATTACTGATATCATACCAATATCGATATTTAGACTATCGATATTACTTACCTTCGATATTTTTGTATTTCGATATTTAAACTTCGATATTTTTGCATATCGATATTTAAAAATCGATATTTTGTCTGTGTACCATCCGGCGCTTGGTAGCAATGTTGTGTAGTATAGCACACACAGCCACAATGCGGCAGCACACTTCAGGACTGTAGTACATGGCCCCACCTGTCTTGTGAAGTATGCAGAATCTGCTCTTCAGTAGCCCAAAAGTTCTCTCAATGCAACTCCTTGTGCGTATGTGTGATACGTTGTAACGCCGTTGCTGTGGTGTAGCAGGGTTGAGGTATGGGGTGAGGAGGTATTCACGCAGGGCGTAGCCACTGTCACCTGAATGAGAGGAGCAGAGGGTGAGTGCCTGTGTAGCGCAGCTACTTCATCGCACTGTGACATTGTGGGCAAAGTGTACTCACCAAGTAGGTGTCCTTCCCCAAAGTCTCCCCTGGACAGTCGTGTGTGGAGGCCGCTGTGCCGGAATATGAATGAGTCATGTGTACTCCCCGGGTACTGTGCACTATGTCCGTGATGTATGTCCTTGCATTGCAGACCATCTGGATGTTGAGGGAGTGGTAGGACTTGCGATTGCGGTACATGTACTCCGTTGCAGCTGGTGGGCAGATGTGGATGTGGGTACAGTCAATGCATCCTATCACGTGTGGGAAATGCGCAACATTGTAGAATTGAAGCTTGGTCTCATCCAATTCCTGTTGGCTCGTTGGAAATTTGATGTGGTGGTGTAGCTGGGTCAGCATTGCGTCAAGGAAACTCCCTAGGCAGCGGGACATGGTGGGCTGGGATATCCCCCCAGCAGCCGCAACTATCCCCTGGAAGCTCCCGGAGGCCAGGAGGTGCAGGCTACACAATACCTGGACATGTGTTGGCACGGCATTGGTCCGCCTTGTTGGGTGCTGCATCAGGGGGTCAAGGTTCTGAATTAGCTTGATGATCATTGCCCCATTCAGGCGGTACTTTGCATAAATTTGCTCTCTGTTTTGGCCCAGCAGGGTGACCCGCTGGCGGAAGATCCTGGCCTGGATTCTGCGTCTCCTCCGTGCTGCTCGCTGTAGCCTTCGCCGCCTGACCACCATGTACATTCCTGGCATTGTGACGCTCCTTATGCTGATGCTGCTTCTCCTTAAGTGTGTTTGGGCAGGCCAGCACCAGTTGCTGATAGGCCAACGGTTTTTCAATTTTTTTTTTACTATGGGTTTGATGGTTACCACCTGCTTTGGGTTGTCCTTAAATTGCGCCTCGCAAAATGCGATTTTGTTTTTTTTCGCTAATTGCGATTTGTCATGAATCCCGATTGCGAGGAATTTGTGATTTCGCTATTATTTTCGCAGAATCCGTGATTTCTCGCTATTTCCGATTCGCAAATGGTCTACTGCCGGGATTCTGCGAATCTTTTAGCGATTTCGCAATTCTGTGTTTGCAAATTCGCATTTTTCATGGTGAATTTCGATTATGGGAATTGCGCCCGCAATAGCATTTTCGCAGCTATTGCGAGCGCAATTTAGCTTCATGAATCAGGCCGTAAGCCCTTGCCAAAAAAGTAAATAAAACAACCTGGTCTTTTCCATATAAACTCTTTACTGTATGCTGCATGTGTATCAAGCCTGTTTTGTGCTTAACTTCTAAACAGTGAGGGGCATATTTACAAGAAAAGTGATGGAGCGCAGTGTTAGCCTGCTTCGCTTAACGCCGCGCTCCGCCACTTTTGAAAAGTAGGCTGCACCATAGTCACAATAATATGGTGCAGCCCTGCGATTCCCCCTACGCTGGTGCTGATTTCAGCTGCCTAGGGCCAACACAGGCACCCTTTCACCATAGTGCCGGGGGCCTGCGGTGTGGGAGTGATGGTTGATTTACAGGAAGGGATACCTTCCTGCACATAAACAATCATTCATTGCGTTTTGCTGTTTTTATGTGTGCGGCACAGTGCAGCACACATAGAAATATCAAACACGAGAAGAAATAACGCTTTTCTCTTTGCTTAGCTGCCCTATATTTACGCCACCCTAGTAAATATGGGGCAGCGTCAAAATCAATGGGTGTTGCAATGGAACGTCCACCGCAACACTCATTGCCCACCCTTTCATGCTAAGTATAGCGCGAAAGGATGCCTTATTTACATGGCAGCATTAAGCCACGTTAAGTGGCTCAACAATGCCTTGTAAATAAGGCAAAGCCCCTAACGCCACAGGAACATTAAAAAAAGTAATGTTCCTGTGGCGATAGGGGCTTGTAAATATGCCCCTGGGTGTTATGAACCAACTCAATGCTCTCCTTTTATCAACATTTGGAAGATGAAAGGCTGTTTCAGGAAAATCCTTTTAAGCAAACTCCGGTTTTTCATATTTCCATTCATCACGTATGCCACGCATGACATCTCTACTAAGCCAACCAAAAAAGACTTGAGCAAGTACTAATGTTACCAGCACCGACAGGCTTAACAACAACATAGACTGAGACAAGGGATGCCATCTAATTAAAGTGGCATACCCAAATTCCATGCACTGTGCCAGGTCATGGTTTGTAGGAACAGAAGAGTTTGCATGGCCTGGAAAAGCAGAATAAACCTACCACGAATAGGGCACTTTACTCCACACCCATTAACAACGCGTGCCTTTACTCCACGTTTTTTACTCCGCAAAAACGTTTACAATGCAAATGATTACAACGCATTGTCCATTACAATGCAATTTACTATTCTAACGCCACTGGGGCGCTGTAATGGGTAATGCTTTGTAATGGTTTGATGTGTAAAGCCCTGCGTTGTAAACGTTTTTTCAGAGTAAAAAATGTGGGACAATGATATGCGTTGTAACGCATGCGGAGTAAAGGATGTTTCCCACCTACCAGAGTTGCCCTTTTTATCTCTCTTATGTTTCCCTTCAGTTGTCTTGATAATCTGTGAGATCACTGAAGGTATGTTTGCTCTGAGGTTTCACAACAGAGCCACATCTCCTAACCCATCTCCAAGGGTGGATCCTGACCCCTCAGACTGGGCTAGTGGGAGACTGATGTTTTATGGCAGCTGAATCGGATCACTGACAGAATTTCGACCTCATAAATATCGACCTACAAGAATATCGAGTCAACAATATCAAGGGCAAAAATATCGACATCCTATCTACAACATGGTAAGTACAAAAATATCGAAAAAATAATATAGATGTAAAAAATATCGATGTTAAAAATATCGATTTTTTTTCTTTTAATATATAAATGTAAAATTAAGTATATAACACTAATAAATAAAATATACATATTTAAAAGTATCTAATAATGTTTAAAATTAATAAATAATACATATATATTAATAATACATTAATTAAATATATACAGTAAATATATAATATATATGTACTAAACAATAAGTATTAATTATTTTACTAATTTAAAAATTTATAAAATATATTCAAATTTACTTATACATTTACAAACATAAAACAATAACATAAATAAAATGTAAGTAATATAAAAAATAAAATAAA
Organism: Lissotriton vulgaris; assembly: GCF_964263255.1. Taxonomy (NCBI): domain Eukaryota; kingdom Metazoa; phylum Chordata; class Amphibia; order Caudata; family Salamandridae; genus Lissotriton; species Lissotriton vulgaris. The sequence continues at coordinate 1,727,635,905 of NC_141695.1, forward strand.
CATTTAATTTTTTTTCAATTAATTATATAAAACGTTGGATAGCGTAAGGGTAAAAATTACTATTCCTACTCCAGAGAGTACAACAGTAGGGAAAGCGTTTGATAGCGTAGGGGTAAAATTACTATTCCCACTCCAGAGAGTGCAACAGTAGGGAAAGCGTTGGATAGCGTACGAGTAAAAATTACTATTCCCACTCCAGAGAGTGCAACAGTAGGGAAAGCGTTGGATAGCGTAGGGGTAAAAATAACTATTCCCACTCCAGAGAGTGCAACAGTAGGGAAAGCGTTGGATAGCGTAGGGGTAAAAATTACTATTCCCACTCCAGAGAGTGCAACAGTAGGGAAAGCGTTGGATAGCGTAGGGGTAAAAATTACTATTCCCACTCCAGAGAGTGCAACAGTAGGGAAAGCGTTGGATTGCGTAGGGGTACAAATTACTATTCCCACTCCAGAGAGTGCAACAGTAGGGAAAGCGTTGGATAGCGTACGGGTAAAAATTACTATTCCCACTCCAGAGAGTGCAACAGTAGGGAAAGCGTTGGATAGCGTAGGGGTAAAAATTACTATTCCCACTCCAAAGAGTGCAACAGTAGGGAAAGCGTTGGATAGCGTAGGGGTAAAAATTACTGTTCCCACTCCAGAGAGTGCAACAGTAGGGAAAGCGTTGGATAGCGTAGGAGTAAAAATTACTATTCCCACTCCAGAGAGTGCAACAGTAGGGAAAGCGTTGGATAGCGTAGGGGTAAAAATTACTATTCCCACTCCACAGAGTGCAACAGTAGGGAAAGCGTTGGATAGCGTAGGGTTAAAAATTACTATTCCCACTCCAGAGAGTGCAACAGTAGGGAAAACGTTGGATAGCGTAGGGGTAAAAATTACTATTCCCACTCCAGAGAGTGCAACAGTAGGGAAAGCATTGGATAGCGTAGTGGTAAAAATTACTATTCCCACTCCAGAGAGTGCAACAGTAGGGAAAGCGTTGGATAGCGTAGGGGTAAAAATTACTATTCCCACTCCAGAGAGTGCAACAGTAGGGAAAGCATTGGATAGCGTAGGGGTAAAAATTACTATTCCCACTCCAGAGAGTGCAACAGTAGGGAAAGCGTTGGATAGCGTAGGGGTAAAAATTACTATTCCCACTCCAGAGAATGCAACAGTAGATAAAACATTGGATAGCCTAGGGGTAAAAATTACTATTCCCACTCCAGAGAGTGCAACAGCAGGGAAAGCATTGGATAGCCTAGGGGTAAAAATTACTATTCCCACTCCAGAGAGTGCAACAGTAGGGAAAGCGTTGGATAGCGTAGGGGTAAAAATTACTATTCCCCCTCCAGAGAGTGCAACAGTAGGGAAGGCGTTGGAAAGCATAGGGGTACAAATTACTATTCCCACTCCAGAGAGTGCAACAGTAGGGAAAGCGTTGGATAGCGTAGGGGTAAAAATTGCTATTCCCACTCCAGAGAGTGCAACAGTAGGGAAAGCGTTGGATAGCGTAGGGGTAAAAAATACTATTCCAACTCCAGAGAGTGCAACAGTAGGGAAAGTGTTGGATAGTATAAGGGTTAAAATAACATACTTATAAATAAACGATTTTTGTAATTATAAAAAAATAAACTATTAAATAAATATAATCAATATACAATACCTATACTTAATTATAAAACACAATATATTTTACCTAAAATTAATTTAAAATAATACCATTTAATAATATTTAATTACCAATTAATAATTAATTAACAATTATATTATTAGCAATACAATTAGTTTTAATACATTAATAATTAATTAAATTTACTTTACTTCCCACCATATTTCCCTATAAAACCACTACCCACAACATAACACATATATGCATTTATGAATTAATGATAAATAATTAGCAAATAATTAACATTAATTAAATATTAATTAAAATTAATTACCAATTAATTAAATTTATTTTATAATTCCTACTAATTATTAAATAATTAACCATAATTAAATTACTCCCCACCCTATTCCCCTATAAACCCACATCCCGCTACAGAAAATATATATCAATTAATCAATTAATTTTTTTTCCAATTAATTAATAATAATTAGCAATTCATTATAATTAATTAATTAATCCTACTAATTATTAATCAACTTACCATAATTAAATTACTTCCCACCCTATTCCCCTATAAACCCGCAACCCGCTACAGAACATATATATCAATTAATAAATTAATTACAATTATTTTCCTATTATTTTCAAATAATTACCAATTAATTATAATTTATTAATAAATTTTACTAATTAATAATCAATTTACCATAATTAAATTACTTCCCACCCTATTCCCCTATAAACCCACAACCCGCTCCGGTACTAAAACATACAATTTTCTTATAAATTAATTTATTATTATATAAAATTAATACACATATAATAGTAATTATTTTAAATACTTAAATTAAACATATAACACATACATAATAAAAAACTGTAAAATAATACAAATATCGATATTAGCGTCATCGAAATTAGTAACATCGATATATATGCTATCGATATTACTAACTTCGATATTACTTACATCGATATTAAGAATTTCGATATTACTTACCTTGGGTTCATATTCTGTCCTACGATATTCTTGACTTCGATATTATGCTCCTTCGATATTTCAGACTCGATATTATGGTAGGTCGATATTTCCTACTCAATATTTTGCTGTGTACCGGTGCCTTTATCCTCCTGTGGACTTTAAAACGTGGTTACATTTTGCCTTTGGTCCCTGATTCAAAAATATAGCAATTTCTAGCTATAAGGGGGCAGAGGATTATAAATATTCATGATAAGTCAATTTCTGTCACCAATACCCCTGAGCTTGCTTTCCCTACCTGGGATGTGCTGAGCACTGCTGAGCAACCAGTGTACCTTGGCTGTGGATGCCTGAATCCAATCCAGGTTTTCACACAATGGCCAGCTATGTCCAAGCCCTCCTGCCTTCCAGGACAGGGGAGAATCCACAGGGATCCCCTGGACTTTGAATGGAGGCGGGTGCTTTGACTGGGAGGCTTTCCTCCAATGCCCCCCCAATGGCTTCCTCAGAGAAGTGTGGCTCACTGGTTAGAGCAGGCAGACCCTGAAGCAGAGGTCAGACCCGGGACCAGGGTTCAATTCCCGACGCGGCAGGGTCTTGAGCTCAAATGTCCATGGACTCGATAATTCTCGCTTCAGTGCCTGACCTAATCATGGGTTCACACTCTGCAACTCTGGGCATTAAGCTTGCTTAATCTCCACAACGGCCCCCTGCGGCGGGATGCCTGGCTTTCACCTTGGGGATGCCCTGTAGGGGCTATCTCACAGGGAAAAGCCAGGACGGGTTCCCAAGGCAAGCGCGGAGATACCCCTTCGGGGGTCGATTCTGACGCTATATAAGAAACATAATAATAATAATAATAAGTCCATCACTTGCAAACCGTCTTGTCTTCAAGAAGCACCGACCCAGAGAAGAGCTTTGCTATGGGCAGGTGGTTTCTGGTGGCCCTTTCCCTTCCAGATCAAGACTCTGGAGAGGTCATGAGACTGTCCTCGCCCTGGCAGAAGAGGAGGCTGCAATGCCCACCACGAGCCGGCTAGGTGCCAGGAGGATCCTGCAGACCAAGTGGCCAACATGCTCATTAGAAACAACTGCAAGGGCAGAGGTCGGTGGTCTGCAGTGTTGCATTCAAGGAGTGCAGTACGGTGGACCTGCTGTATCCTCCCCCTGCCCAGCATGGGTCCTGCTGAGTGATAGTGGTGGGGGGGGGGGGGAGAGGATTAAAGCCAGGCATGTGAACCAAAGCTTCACCTTCTCAGCAAGTGGTGCATGTTGCACAGGTCAGTGAAGTTAACTACCTTCTAAAAACAATGCTGTGTCTGGTACCACCTCTGATTCAAGGAGATCCCGTATATCCAATTTCCCATCCCCTGAGTGTCACTGAGGTTTTTTGTCTTCACCCTAGCACTTCAGATTATCTTCAGTTTGCTGCAACAGGTTGCCCTGTTTCTGGCCCTAGCCTAACCATTCCAAATACATCAGTAAAACTCAAGTTGGCCACAGCCCCAAAATCACAGTTGTCAGCTTTTACTAGTCAAGCCTGTATGCCCACTGTGTACCCTGTCGAATGAAAATCCTGACAGAAAAGGTCCAGTTCCCACAGATCACTGAGTGTTAGTTTGTGTTCCTCCAGGAGACATTGCTGTGCATGCTCTTTCTATGCAGCACCAGTCCCACCTCTTTTGACTGGTGTCCTGCTGACCCTCTGATTGGTCCTCTCTGTGGCTGTGACTAGTGCGATAGAGAGCCTCTAATACCGACTAATGGATCCATGGAGACCATTTTAAATGGACACTACACCAAAGTATTGTGGCCTGAAGACTTGGCTAGGAACTATCTTTTGGTTTGGTTGTGCTTTTGGGACTTTACTGAACTTTGGGATCATTTATTTTGTTTATTCAAACAAATCACTTCAAGATGTGAGTCCGAATGTCACGGAACGACTATCGAGTGCCACAATATCACGACCAGAATATCGCGGACCAAAACATCGACAGGTGAATATGTATAGATTTCTATAACTCACTCTGCAGGGTATGTAGATTTGAAGTTAAGAATAGTAAACCTATACCTCCCTCTGTGTACTTACCTCCTCAATATTTTGGTTTTCCAAACCTTGGTAACCATATTGTGGCCACTCGACATTCCTTCTGCGATATCCCAGCCTACAACATGAGTTCAATCCTGCTGGAGTATGAAGCTGTACACCCAGGTCAGAAGCAAAGTGGCACAGAGGGCTGATAGATCACATTCAATTGGATACCAGTCTTGAATGTCTACCTCTGATTGGTGGAAATATGTAATAGAAAACCATAGTCAAACTTTAAAACTCTCCGAACCACCAAATATGGCATTGACTTGTCAAGCAGCTTCAATAGCTGGTCCTTGTGATAAAATTGTCCATCACACCCTATGGGGGAGCAACCTTTATAACGCAATTTTTAGCACACAGTGCTATTACAACGCAGACTTTACAACGCAAACCATTACAACGCATTACACTGGGGGGCGCTCTAGGACAGGGAATAGTTTTAATTTACTATCCAACACCATCCCTAGTGTCCACGGGGACTGGTGTTGGAATAGTAAATTAAAATATTCACTATCCAGCACCCCCCAGTGTAATGCGTTATAATGGTATGCTTTTTAAAACTTGCGTTGTTACAGCATGCATGGTAAAAGCATGCGTTGTAACAACGTACATCCCACCTTATGTTCTTTGTTGTGCTAGCTCCTAAGGTGTAACTACTATAATCAGTTTTGTGCATTGTGTCTTTGCACAAAATGGACTAGAAATGTTCTATTAGGCATGTGTTTATCATGAAGTTTACTGCTCTGTTTTCCATACCTGCATACAAATATCTAATTTGTTAATTAGTATTTGATCTAACTGGACAGTGAGTTTATTGCGTGTTGCCCTCTGAGGCATGTTGTACCTGAGTGTCTAAACCCCGCCCATCTCCTGGAGAAGACCTTGACTGCTCCACTCCATGTGCCAGTCTGGAGGGGATCCCTAGATATTTCTGGATGATCCAATGCAAGAAGAGCAGAATTCCAGGCTTTCTCTGACCTGGCCGGGGACAGGCTGCCCACTGAGCCCTAACTGAGTCCTCTGTTCAATCTTTCATGGTCACTGCTTGGTACTTTTGCCTCCATCACTGCGGAAACTGATACCCCTTCTCAGTGGCAGCAGCAGGCGGGTGAAATGCCCGCTATATTAAGCTCCCACCTGGACTAGAGCAGTGTGCTTTCCTTAGACCTTTCCAAATTCCTATCAAATCCAAGTCATCCAGAATCAAGCAGCCAGACTGGCAGAGTTCTCCCAAACTCCTCTTCATTGCTCTCCTATCAAGGACAGGATCACTTTCAGTGTCTTGTGATTGGTTCCCAGTTCCACCCATGGGCATGAACCTGTCTTCATCCAGATTGGATCCACTGGTACAGCCAAAGATGATCCCTCAGCTCCTCTTCTCCTGAACATGAAGTCCCATCTCAGGGGAAAGTGCTACTTGTGACCACTGAGTCACCCGAACCGTGCCAGCCGCCACTGATTAACAACTGAGGGGGATATGAGGTAGGACATTATGACCCTGAACCGGGTCGGGAATGGGCACTGCCCACTGGACACAGTGACCACTTCCTGGAGATAGGAAATAGAAGCTGTACGGAAAAAAATGGCTTTGTTGCGCCATCTAGCGGAGGCAAAGGGACATGAGTGGTACGAGGTGAGCTCCGACTGCTGTGGAAAAATCATGTGCTGGAGGTGACCTAACAAATATATAACATCGATTAGTAAATAATGGAATGGTAAATTCTCCTGTGTATATTAACATATTGGTTTTTGGTTACATTAATTCTAAACTACGTTTGCCATTTCTAAAGTTCTAAGGACATCATTACGAGTTGCATGTTTCGAGGTGGGCAGATAACGGTGGGAAAGGTGGAATTTATGGCCCATGCTGGTGTTCCCACACCAAGTTACAGGGAGTCACAAGCTATTCCCATTTGAATGGGGAATAACATGCAGACCCTGAATACCAGGTCCTTTTCTGCATGTCATTCCCCATTCCGGGACGAATAATGTGCCTTTTTCTGTTGCCATTAGCTATCCTGTTTGGGCCTCCGCACTTGATGAAACCCCACCTTGCAGTTCTGGACACAGCAGGACTAGCCTGGTTACTGTAACCAACATCTGGAAACCACTGTATCTCTTGTTGCCTGTAGAGGTTTCCCCCACCGAGGGATACAACCGCAGGCAACTTGTAATGAGGTCATAAGTGGTGTAAACAACAAATATTATTACAACTAAAAATAACAATACTTGTTGCTTTTGTATAACTTGTGCTCTGACAATGGGGCAAGCCGTGTCAGGCGTTAGACCTGTGTCCTGCAAGTCGTTCACACATCTTTACTAATGGTGCAGCGTCTATAAACCAGGCAAATCCTAGTGGGCGCTATATGAGGTTACTGCCTATTATTCTTTATTTACAGCAGTCTGCCGTCCTCCTTTACTCACCATCTACCCTTCCATTTTCAATGAAGGAGCAGGCTGGCATGATGCAGGGAGGAATGGACAGGGCTTTGCAGATAGTGTGCCTCTGTGGCTGGGATATGGCAGAGGAGGGTCACAGCTCTCTCCAGCAGACCTTCAGTCACACTCATTCCTTGTAAGGCTACCAGGAGCAATGCTTGGGTCTTCGGATACCGCATCATAAAGTGCCCACACGCCTACCTACTTAAGGGCCAACAGAGCATGGACGTTTATGGGATGGGGGACTGAGAAAACAGAAATAGAGTCCATTCAGAACATCTTTATACTTTTTATTTTATTATTTTAACTATTTTATTGAATTATTTGATTCTTTCTAATTCTTTTATTTTATGTTTTTATACTCTACACATGCAACTGAGAGCCGGTGAAGAGTGCACTGAAGAGGGAAGTCTGGAGAGCACTGTGGGTACCTTCAGTGGAAGAGACATGTAAACACGACTGGTCATCCATAGGTGAACGACCGACCTGGAGACGAGGCGCGGGAGGTCAGGTGGTACCAGGGGGGCCTATCTGAACAAGGTGTGGCAGAACCTTGAAGGTGAGAGTAAATCAGAAGATAGATGGAGGCATGTGCCCAGCCTCTGCCCAGCCTTGGAAAGGGTTGGGAGGAAGGTGGGAAGGACATGGGAAGCCCATGCTTCTAGATGGGACTTTCATCCTTGAGAAAGAGAGTTTGGCCAGTCTATGGCATCTGGTTGGCTGGGCTGGGTGGGGAGAAGGATGTTGAAGGGAATGATACTATGGGCACCAGGCAGAATCAGTGGGGCTGGATGAAGGGGGCTTTGCTACTGTGTTGGAGTCAGAGTCAGCACCATCTTCCCTCCCAAGGATGGAGAAACATTTCTGGCAGCAGCATGATGATATGGGAGGGAGAATCCTGCGGGATCCAGGTGGTGTTAACCCAGAACAGCCTCCAAATAACCACATTGGTGAGCCATAGAATACTATTGTGCAATAGAAATAGAGAGAACCAGACAGAACTGGAGGATCCCCAAACAGGATTACATCCTGTATCCCCAGCTGACTGAAGGTCACCTTTCCTACCAGCTCCAAGCGGTTGTATAGTGAGCACCTGGGACCACCACTCTGGGTCTGAAGCAGTTCTGGGTTCCTCATCACCTATGGCAAGGGAATGAGTTACCAAAATGAGGCCCAAATTTAGTACATTTTGTGCAGTGCTGGGTTGAAACCTGCAGCGCTGTATTGCGAAACAGGGTTAATAATTGTGGAGAGCCATATTCACCAATGGGCGTAAGCCAATGGTGTCATCAGCAGTGCTCATGGGAAAAGAAACGTTTTGTGCACTGCTAAGCTATGCAACCATAATGCTTTTACAGAAAATACATTTATTAATATGCAATTAAACTGTTCCCAGTGCAAACATTTTTATAAGTGCCATTAAAAGGATGGACCCTGGACTACCAGGTCCTATTGCTCTTGGGCCAGTGTCACCAGGATGATTGATCCCTTATGGAGGATCCTATGGAAAACGGTGAATGCTCGGGATCAGGCAGTGACCCCAGTGCTCTTTTCTCCTCTGAAAATGCACACATAGAAATTATAATTCTACTTATCCAAGGGATTAGGGGACAGGTTTGGGGAACACAAACAGATAGTGAGGCAACTCATGCTGTCACTGAGGCATTTGGCCAGAACCCACATTTTAGCACCTTGCACCAGCTATGCATTCAATGATCTCACACAGGCGCTTCAAAACAAAATAACAAGTCCAATGATCAAAGGGCAGAGAGACTAAACACATCTCTCGACCACTAGAGAGGACCGCTCCAATTCCAGAGGCCAAGAATTGAATGGGCGCAGGATCTGCACTCACCTTCAGAGTCCGGCGATGGGCTCCAGGTTCCTTGTCTCGTGGTGAGCACTAAGGCTTGACGCAGCTAGTTCACTGAACCCCCAGGAGCAGCCGGTCCACCCAACCCTACTAACATCAGAGCTGAGGTCAGATTTGACCTTCGATAATATCTGTTCGTGGGATTTCTGAAACGCCTTCCTGCACGCATGAAGAGGAAGCAGAAAAATGTTGCTCTGACCACAGAACAGGAACTCTCTAATGCTTATTTGGTATAAAAAATGAGGGGTTGAAGATTGCAAGATTCTCCAATTCCTGGAACTTGTTAGAGAGGTGGAGTCCTCTTAAGAACTAAAGATAGACTAGGGGGTAAGATCTAGAGAGATCCGAACCATGGCCCACTGGCCCCCTGGATGGACCACTGAATGGACTCCAGATGGGAGTCAGCTCACAATCCACAAGCATCTGTAGATGGCCCAGCCCAGATGAAGCCCACACCTGCAGCAGCTGGCATTATGCCCAGCTACCCCTACACTCGTGGGCAGAAATTGCCTTCTCATTAAAAGTCAATTAAGAAATAGGATAAGCTGGTCTCTGACTTCTCCCACTTTTTTAAAAACCATTTTTAACTGCAAGTAACCCCCATGCTTGTGCTTTCTCATTTGGACTACTCCAAGGGATTGGAATCTCGCCCTACCAATGGTCCAGATACTGCTAACACTGACAGCTAAACACCCTCCTGGACCTGAGGGGGAAGGCAGCCAACTGCCTCTCATCCCAGCACAGTTCACCCCATTGCATTCTGGTAAATGCGGTACAATTACTTCAAGGTTGCTGTAGTTTTTCACCAAAGTTGGTGCAGATAGTGCTGTTAGCTCTAGACAAAGTTTCTGGGGTTAGCCCTTGATTAGTAGAAAGCAGAATTAGTTGAGAGCAAATACAAGTCATCTGGATTTGTGGTAAATGCATTTCAGCAATCCCAGATGACTTTTGTCTGCCAACGTGGTTGTCACTGTCAAGAAACCGATGGTCCCTTCTGACTCAGAATAGAATGGGTGTATATAGGCTTTAGTAAACAGTGTATGGACTCTACAATATTCGTGATGGAGTACCCTGTCCACCAGACTCTAAATCTAGCCCTCGGCTTCATGTTTAGACTGAATCTGCAAAAGAGGTTATTGCACAAAAATAACCATTCCATGTCTCAGAGCAAACTGACAAGGAAATTGGTTAAAACCAGTAATGAAGACAAGTTTGTTATAGAAGGTGAGATACAAATACATAGAGTGTCACAGAAGTTTCTAGTACCGATCACATAAATAGATTATCACCAAAATAAAAACAGGTGCATTGAGGAGCTAATGAAAGAGCGTGTAGATGTCTTCCATAAGTAAATAACAATTACATGGTTTCGGCTGAGCAAATAGGATTTTCAAAATTCACACCTCGGGTGACACATCTTGTGATCAGAGTGAGAATGAGGAGAAAAACATAGCTATTACTATACTCAAACAAATTTTGTTTTAACTTGATAAGCCCTCCCACTCTTGCTGTTTTTCTAAACAACCACGTTCTTCATCGAAACACTTCCTGTCCTTCTCCATCCTCTCTTCTGGGACACCATCTTCAAACTCTTCTTTATTATAAATCGAGTATAGTTCCCTTGCCTCCTGTAAGACAATGTGGATTTGGATGAGATTATAAATCATCAGGAAAATCACATCAAATATAAAGATAACAAGAGATGAATGTATGCTACTCAGCTCCCGCTGGCCACCCTGTATTCACAGGAACCCTGCATATATCCAGAGTTTTAAAAATCATAATATAGTCTTATAGCCCGCCATAGGGGCTATACCGGCTATTAAAGGCCCGCTTCAGGGTTAAAGGCCCGAGCCGAAGGCGAGGGCCTTTAACAAGGCAGCAGGACTTTAATAGCCGGTATAGCCAGGCTACGAAGGGTTATAAGGCTATTAGAACATTCTGCCACTAGAGGGCAGAATGTTCTAAGAAATAAAACAAAGCCTTCAGGGAGCGCGAGGGGATTGAAATCCCCTCAGGCTCCCTGAAGCCTTTGTTCACAGCAAAAGCTGTGAACAAAGAAGCATTGGAATGTTGGAGCTCCGGGCTTATACCAGCCATTATAAGCCCAGAGCACTCCATTGTTTTCAATGGAGCTCCCAACATTCCAATGTTCAAACGTAGCCTTATTGCCTCCTGCTGAGGGCTATACTGGTTGCTAAAGGTCCTGAACGGAGGTATAGGCCTGAGCCACAGGCCCGGTCCATAACAGGGGAGAGGGTCCTCTATAACCTGAGGCACAAGGGGTGTGAGTCTATTAGAAAGTATCACCCACTGAGGGTAGGATGTTACAGATTAAAAAGGGAGAAACAGAAAGGCAAGCATTGTAATGTTGGAGCAGAAGGCCTGAACCAGACATTATTAGTCCCGAGTCACTGTAGTGTCTTCAGAGGACCTCTCAACATTCCAATGCTCCAGTTAACGATATTTCGACTGCTGGAGCTCCAGGGATAACATTCCCTGGGACACTCACAAACGGGGGGCAGATTTATCAAATGCTGCTGTGTGCTGTGTGACGGGAGAGAGCAGGGATGCACCATATCTACTAAGATATGACACATTCCTGTGCTCTCACTGCCCTGGCTTAATTTGTGCTGCCTAGCACCAATGCAGGCACCCTTGCGCCATGCTGCAATGGTGCCTGTGTTATGAGTAGTGTTGTTTTTGTACAAGAAGGGACACCTTTCTGCACAAAAACTATCCTTAGAGGCATTTTGCTCTTTGTCCGTTTGCTCCAGAATGCAGCACATCTACACAGAGGAATTAATGAGGAGAAATTAAGATATTTCTCTTTTTTATGCCTCTGTTGGGAAGGGGTGCCATTTTGATGCAATCCCAGGTTTACTACCGTTAATAAATCTGAAGTTGCATCAAAATCCATGGGTAGATGAATGGGAATGCCCATGTGCTCCCTTTGGAACGCCTTTCCTAATGCGACTTTGCATTACTCTGGATTTACTAAGCCATGGATGGCCACTCAAGGTGGTTTTGCGCGGAGTAGTAAATCTCACTTAAGCCCTTGCATAGCCTTGCGTGATGCAAGAGCGATGCAAGAGCAAGCAAGGGCTTAGTAAATATGGCCCTGTTGTTTTTTTTCTAATGCAGCATTGGCCGATAAACTGACCCCTCAGACTGGAGTGCTGGATGCAAGTGACTAGCGGTTGCTTCTAAGAGGACCTCTATGGTCCTGCTGGCCTCCAGAGGCACTGGCAGAGAATCAAGAAAGCAACACCTTTACAACTCTGCGATTATACCTGAGGACAGAGGGAGTGGAGTTTCTTCCATCTTTGCGGGTTGTCACAGAAGAGCCACAGGCACAGACATCAAAGAGGGTGAAGAAAGAATCATGTGAACTGCAAAGGCAATAAAACTAGGGTACCGGTGGAACACTGGTGCTTGGGGATGCAGAAGTGCAGTGAGCTTGACCCAGTACGCTCGCTGCCTGCTCATCTTTTTCTTCACTGGGGTGGTGGATTACTGCCGTGCTGGGGGCAGTGGTGTGGAACAATTGTCAGAGTAGCAGTGTCGGCTGGCAGGGGACAGGGCTGGCACAGGAGGGAAGGAGGGGGGAGTAAAGACAAATCCACTTACCTTTTGTTTCCGGACATCTCTCCCCATTGGTCCCTTCAGACACCTTCTCCTCGGCTTCCATAGCTGAAGGAAGCTGGAAGCACAAAGGCTCCCTCCCCTAAGTTAATCACAACGCTGCAATGTGATTGGTCTAAGCACCGTGGTTCAACGCACAGACAGGGACTGTGAGACTTTGCATGTTCCTCATCAGGCTGTGTATTGTAAGCCTGGTGGGGAAGATGCAAAGTGCGCATGACTGTTTTGTCAGCCCAAGAAGCACTTGCAATGGGCAAACCACTCCTCCACTGTAACCCCAGCCCTGCCCTAACCCAGCCCGTAGTGAAAAATAAAATTATAATGCATAGGTTATTATCATTTCATTTTTTTGCTGCACTGCTCTTAAAGCAGTGGGGCGACGCTCCTCCGCCTAAGTGGAGGAGCTGCCACTGCAGAGTGGGGGTGCTGCCATCAATGTTGTATCAATGAAGTCACGGGCATTGTGAAAAATGCAAGCGTCACACAAAGCACCGGCATAGCAAATGCGTTCAGCAGAGTGGTAAGGGTGTAGTATGTATCCAGTGGTGCATTTTGGAGCACACTGTCACAAATATATCTCTAAAGCATAGTGTGCTTGCCCACTGCCATTTACAGACAGCACATATTCCACAGAAATGGCCAGTGTTTGCTCAAACATAACATTTTACTAATAAAACTACGCAGCGCACAAACGGTATAGTGTGGAAAACAGGTGCCATTGATTATTTCTATTGTGCACAATCGTCTATTGATTTATTTTGATATTGAAATCTGTTTCAATCACACTTCAGAATTACAAAAAAAAGTGCTACATTTGTGCTTTCTTAACTTACGGATTCATTCCGAAATATTTGTGCAGTTCATTTACAGGTATTTAAACGTTGTTGTGTGTTAGTAAACGCTGACATCCTACAGGCATTCCTTTCAGATTCCGTATACCAGGCAAGATTGTGGAAAAGTTCACTTTCCAAAATTTTCTAACTTTGAAGTCAGAGAAAGAAAAGCTAACACAAAATTCCATTTTAAAAGAAAAAGCAACAATTAGAACACATAGGCTGACATTTGACCTTTTGTTTTTGAACACACATCAAATGTGGCAAGATAGAAACTAAGGGGCAGATTTACAAGTCCCTTGCGCCACTTTTACGTCACTTTTCCCATGTTAAAGGTGACGCAAAAGTGGCGCAAGGGGCTTGTAAATCTTCCCCTAAATTTAAAGCCATATTTATTGCTCATTCACATTTACCCCATTATGATTAACTTGGGGTTGCTGCAGCACCCCACCCTACTTTCAACAACTATGTATGTGGGCTACTAGTGGCTGGCTTGTGGGAGAGGTTCAGAGTGGTCTTTCCCCTTCTCAAAGTAACTACCAGCTATGTACTCTTTGAAAGATAAAATACCGCAATAAGCAAGGTTCAGTGGGCCCTTATGCCTCTGGACCCTGGTGCCACTGCCCTTACTGCACCAATGGAAGCTACGCCCCTGCCCGGAGTGCTCTTAGAAGATTAGGCACTCCTAGCAACAACTCTTATAACACATCACAGAGTAGCAAAAGAAGACACCTTTGCACATAGAGGAGCATATCTAATACTATTTCATGCAACGTGGGCCAGCCAGGGAGCTTTCTGCGCTGCGTGCACGGGCGAAAGCAGAAATGCTCCATAATTGCAAAGATCTAGAGCATGTCCGCTCTCTTCTTGCACTGATGCACTGCGCTCTGAATAGCAGCATGGTGCAAGGGTGGCTGCGTAATGCGCAGGATTGTTTTTTGTGCAGGAAGTGTAGGCCCTGAGTGCCGTATTTATGAGGCCTTTACATCACCGTTGTGTCACTTTTTGTGATGCTGCATCAGGGTAAAAAATGCGCCTCACTGCGCCATATTTACAAAGTGACGCTTCTAGGCATATGCATCCCCTTGTAAGCCCCTGCTGTACATTACACCTGCGTCAGGTATAGTGTATGCAGTGTTGGCGTTCCGGTGCAGAAAAGGCTCGTAGAAGTGTTGCAGTAAAAACTATGAGATTTCACTGCAATAATTCTACGGCCTCACTGCGTCAAATCCATGTGCCTGCTTGAAGGAGGCGTAAGGGGTGGCGAAGGCCTTATCACACATTGCTGGAGTTGCATCTGTTTCCAGACACACTCCACCGTCTATTTTGCGCCGACAGATACACCAAGATTCCCTAATAAATCTGTCAATCCTTACAACATGGTGCGCTGTACAGTAAATATGGCGCGTCCTTGGTGTCGCAGGGAGGGTGCACTGAAAAGTGTTGCCTCGCTATTTTACCGCAGGGATGTGACACTTTTCATAAATGAGGCACTGAGTACTTGAAAGGACCCCCTCATTTAAAGCACTGCTCTACACCAGAGAGTTGCTCATGGTGATATTGAGGGAACATTTTAGGGACAGAAAGCAACTAAGGCAGCGACTTGTAGTGAATAAGGTTTCCACTACATTCTATTCACAGAAACAAACGATTGCAGCACGAGGGGTGCGATGGGGAAGTCAGCGGCAGCATCAGCACCGGAAATGCGCCAGGCGGCCCAAAATAACACTCAGCTTGAGGCTGCTGACTCAGCTGATGCTGACACTCACAGCTAAGAGCAAGATAAAGTTGATGATATCGTGGCAGCAGTTAAGGACACTAAAGAAGTAACACAAAACAAAGGCCACTCTGTAGCAACTGAAAGTAATATCCTGAGAGCCGAGAAGAAAGTCTTGGAAAGAGTCAGGCGAGAAGTAAGAGCTACCGCACAGGGAGCCTCGTGAAAGTGCTGAAGTGCCGAACGGAAAGCCCTGCCCTTCTCTTGCAGAGACTTCAAGGCTGTGGCATTGGTGGCACGGTTCTTCGGTGGTTCACTTCTTATCTGGAAAGCTGCCAGCACACTGTCGGGTCCCCCCCATTTTTTGCCCCTATTCCCCTGTTGAATGTTGGTGTCCCACAGGGTTCTATCTTGAGCCCCACCATGTTTAATGTGTTTATGGCACCCTTGGCACTTCTGGCCAAACAATTCGGCGCTAAAGTAATATCTTACGCCGATGATACACAGCTACTGTTTACCTGCGAAAAGGATATGCCCTTGAATGGGACCATGATAAATACCTGCCTGTCTAAGGTGTTTACTTGGTTTAAACAGAACAAATTGTTGTGTAATTCTGATGTCAGAAATAATTTTTTGGGACACAGCCCGGGCGAGGAATAGCGCAATTGGCGGCCACAGAAAAAGTCTCCCCCTGCTAATTTAGCTACCACCGTCAAAGATCTAGGAGTGAAACTGGACTTTGACAGGTCCATGAAGTTTGAGGTTCAAGCAGTGGCTAGCACTTGCTTTGGACTACTGAAAATGCTGCGGATTTTTCTTAGACTTCTCCCAGTCTCTCATAGGAAAACAATGGTCCAAGCATTGATTATCTCCTGCCTTGATTATGTGAATGTCCTGTACATAGGCCTTCCTGACTATCTTTTGGGTCGATGACAGGTGGTGCAAAATGCAGCGGCAAGAGCCATACTGATGGTTGGCCTTCGGACACACATGACTCCGCACCTGAAGTCTCTTCATTGGCTTCCAGTGTGTAAGAGGACAACTTTTAAAGCCCTGTCATTGGCCCACAAGGCCTTTCACGATACGTGGGCCTCATACTTGAGGCACCGAATACAGCAGTATGCTCCATCTAGATTTTCCACACAGCAGCTCTCAACTGTTCCGATGTTTTCCCGGTCCCGTCTGGGCGGACCTTCCTTTCAGGTGGCAGCCGCTCGACTCTGGAATAGCCTGTCCTCATTCTTATGCTAGGCTCAGGATCTTCTCAGCTTTAGACGTGGCTTAAAAACCTGGCTCTTTTCACAATAAACAGCAGATATATGTGTGCTGTCACTGGTTTCTCGTTTTCCTAGCACCAGGACACTCCTGGGAGTAGCCGCGCACTCTACAAGTGCCCAGTAACATTAACATTAACAAAGCTTTACCATGAAAGATGATTGTGGCGCCAAAGGGCCTTGCTGAATTCTTATCAGTAGAGCAAGGTCACAGAGAACCTGAAACACCCCCTCAACCAGGTACAGTGCCTAGAAGAGGTAGTGGCGCTTCTGCCAAGTTATAGAGGAAGAGATGCAGCGCTACCAGGCATGTCATCTCCCAGTGAGTCAAAAACAACCAGGTGTCACTATTTCAAGACTGCACAATAGTGGTTCAAACTCATCGGAAGTCCTTCTTAACAGTGAAACACAACTACCTTACATGGTACAATTCCTGGCCAATTTGAAGAATCTAGCGGTGGACAGGACCCTTTCTTTAACAACGTCAAGAGGCATATGACTGGGTGGGGCAGTGGAACGGGCACACCAGAGACCTCAAAAGTACCAGGTTTCAATTCCCAAGATGATGGAACAGATGCATAAGTTTCAGGTGTGCAGGAGACCATCTGGGAAACTAAGGAAAAATTGAGAAGTTACCTGGGACTCTCAGCAGGGCCTTCAGATTCAGAATCAAAGACCGATAACTTAGACTCAGACCTTGGAAGAGATGACTACCACTCCCCCGTGAGAGTGGGTGGTAAGATTGGACCAGTGCTACTGTTGAGATGATCAATACCGGGACAAAACAGACCTGGATAGGCAAACCCGACAAGTGTACGCGAAGCTTTCATGGTGCAGGACTATGTTGCAGGTGGGGGGAGGAGGGGAAAGGTGCTATAAGCAAATTAGTCCACCCCTTCCTGGTATTAAAGTATGTACAGGATGCATTTAAGACTCAACCCTTATTTGTGGGGAATGCTGTTGTTGGATTGTCCAGGGAGGGTTTTGTTGGTTCTGCACTATCTACGTCAAGAGGGTAAGCTCAGGAGTAGATCACACCCAGTGATAGGTTCATAGTGGGTCACCGAACACTACAACTATGACTTGTGATCAGGAGGGTTCTGGATATTGCTTAACAATCGATACACTATGTTGGGTATAGGGTCTTAGGGAATGGTTTAGAGACCAGCGCGGATTAAATCCCCAGAACAGTTACATTTCAAACAAAAAAATCCGCAGGTCTAATTGGACCCGCGGATTCTTCTGTTTGAAATATTGCTTAACAACACCATATTGATTTAATGGAAGAAGGCATTGAATACAAGGTCCTTCGATAGACTGATGAGGGAATGGGCACAGCTGATAAAAGACATTAGGCACATATTTACTAAAATTTTACATTGTGGTTGTGCCACTTTTTTGGTGCGGTCATGATGCAAAATGATAGTACTGATTTACAAAGCTGATTTGCGTGAAATGTAACACAAAACAGTGGCTTGCTGTGCTTCTTTGTGTTTGGCATTCCATAGGTGGAACATGGGTGTGCTCATGCATCCACTCCAGGAATGTGACGCAATTCCAGGTTTACTTAAGGTAGTAAGCCTGGGATCTACTTATCATAGAGAGATGTGACAAGGGGAAATATATTTATCTCTCCTTGTTACCTGTCTCGTTGTTACTTCCTCTTTCAGTGTGTGCTGGATTCTGCAGCACTTATAGTGAGAGGAAAGAGCCACCAGGGAATGTTTTGACACATGGTATGCCTTCCTGCACAAAAACAATCTTGCCCCTAATGTAGTCATGCTTGCACCATAGTGCATGTGTCCCAGGATGCTTGTTTCTGGTCCAGGGAAGACATGGCTTGGCAGTTCGGGCTGGACTGTTCCCATGAGGCACAGGATCAGACTGATTTGCATATGGCCATGTCTGAACTGGGGTGGCTGAGTGAGCTAAAGAATGGTGATGGATTAAACCCAGATCAGTTGACTAGGGGTGAGTGTTTGATTTGCTCAAAAGCTCCGTCCATCATCCCCTTTTGTATCGCTTTTTTTGAAAGGAGCAGTTGTTTGGGTGTCCAAGGAAGAGGTCTAGTAGTATATTCCATAGTATTTCTAGTCCAGAATGCATCTGAGGATTCTCGTCTTTTAACCCATCTAAAGGACCAAAACATCTTAGTACAAAGCATTGAATTCAAGACAGAGACCTGACAAAGGATTTTTTTTTATTCTTCTGTAACACTTTTCGATAATATTTAACCTCATGGATGATACACCGCCCATTTGCTGAATCCACTACAGACAAGATCCTAAGTTTCTGTGTAGAAAATCAACATTTGCGGTTCAGAGTTAAGCCCTCTAAGTCTCAAATCTGCCCACAGGTCTTAACTAGAACAATGGGTTGTGGTTCATCTGCATTTGCAGGGAATTCCAGTGTTACTTTATCTGAACAACTGATTGCTTCTTGCTCCATCAGAGGAACTGACTTCTTGGATTTGGGATCAGACAATGATCTCAGGAGCACATTTCACAATAGACCAAAGAAGGTCTTTTTCTCAAAGAAAAGGGTTGTGGCCTCCAGTCATTACTTCACAAATTGTTGAGCACCCAGGATGTACAATCAACAAGCAATTATTCTAGGGTTCAAGGGAAGTGTTTTGAGACCTGAGCACAGTTATACCCCCCACACAAGTATTTAAGAACAACAAATAACTGTGGGTCTAAAAGTGAGCTCAAAGCATGCTAATTCAATCGCAATGGAAGAACTGGTGGCTCGACATATGGGACATCCTCATCCGAGAATTCAACTGACTCTGACTCATCTAATCAAGGTAATCAAATGACGAAACCTAGAGGAAGAGGGCAGTGGAAACAGAGAGGAGGACAGAACTACAATCAGGGCCAATTCAACCCTTGGTGGCCACCCAATCCCTGGATGCAAGGGCCACCCCAGATACCCCAACAGATGGGACCTTTCGGACCCGGACCATACTATCCAGGTCCTAACATGCCTTTTTTAGGGTTTGGCCGAGGGAGGTCGCGTGGACGACGTCGGACCGCACAAGGACAAGGACAAGTACAATGGAACGTCCCCCCACAGGCGATGGGACTCCGGAGCGGCAAACAGATCCCGCAGGATCAAGCAGGCCCGAGCACGGGGACAGCCTCGTAGTGAATCTCAGTTCACGCAATCTAACACCAATGGAAGAGAAGGTACTGAACCGAGGCCTAGGGTTTGTGAGCACTAATACAGGCGACCCCTTTTTGACACAGATTGAGATGTCGAAATTCTTCCGTAAAGTGAGATTACACTTCTTTTTCTCGAAGGCAGAACCAGCTGATATTCTCCTCGAGAATACAGGACTTAAGAAACCATCTATTTTCAGTCCCCTCACAGCTATGGTTCCCGCGAAGGTAGTTACCTTCGAAGAAGCCGTACAGCATGACATACAAGAACTGTTCAGACAATCTCACAATCCTTTTGTGAATATTTCAAAACCGGAACAAGAAGCCCTCAAAGATCTGGCTAATGATCGCTCCATCACTATCAAATCAGCTGACAAGGGGGGTGCTACAGTCCTTCTGGATACATCCACCTACAGAGAGGAGTGTTTACACCAGTTGGGAGACACACGCTCCTACCAGCTTCTAACGACAGACCCTACGCCAAGACTGAAAACAACTATTGGGCACATTGTGGAAGAGGCACTGGCAGAAGGCTGGATAACGACTAAAGAAGCAGCCTACCTGACCACTCAACATCCGGTCACTCCATACTTCTATGTCCTGCCAAAGATCCATAAGGCCAGGAGACCACCACCGGGCAGACCTATTATCTCGGGTATTGGGTCAATACTAGAACCCCTGTCTACATTCGTGGATGTCTTTCTGAGGCCAATGGTGAAATTGATGCCAACCTACCTGCAGGACACTAAGGACCTACTTAGATTGCTACCAGAGCTGGATTTCAACATCCTGACAGATCACCTGGTATCCTTTGACGTGGAGTCACTTTATACCTCCATCCCCCAGAACGAAACATTAGAGGCTATTGAATCTCTGCTGGGTGAACTACCGTGGGAGTCAATAACACCCATTCCACTAGTGATGAATCTGGCAACGATAGCTATGAAGGAGAACTTTTTTGAATTCGAGGGCCAGTTCTACCTGCAGACGTCTGGGACAAGCATGGGCAGCGTTTTTGCTCCGTCCCTGGCGAATCTGTACATGCACAAGTTTGAACAGGACTGTGTTCTAACCAATGAGAATCCTTTTCTGGGATCGATATGCTCATGGAAGAGGTATATCGATGATATCCTGGTGATTTGGCGTGGAGATGAACGCTCTCTCCACGATTTCCACAGTTGGCTCAATGAGCAGAATACATATCTACGGTTCACATTGGAGAACAGCCAACACTCATTGGCTTTCTTAGACCTGTTGATTACGGCTACACAACAGGGTCTGAAATCCGAGCTATACAGAAAGCCTATGGCTCGCAAATCCTTGCTGCAATACACCAGCTGTCATCCCAAATCGTTACGCGATAATCTCCCGTATGGACAGTTTTTGCGAGTGCAGCGGAACTGTACCATCAAAGAAGACTCGATCAAGCACTCTGATGACTTGGCATCAAAACTTGCCGAACGGAGCTACCCGAAGAAATTGATTAGGCGCTCAATGAAGAGAGCAGCGAACAGTAATAGGGAAGCCTTATTGGAACCACCTGTTCCTAAGACCAAGAATGACAGGCTCACATTCGTGAACACGTTCAGCACTAGATCCAACGCCATTCAGCGTATAGTCCGAAAACATTGGAGGATTTTGAACACCGGTGCAGACTCCCTACCACAACCACTATTTGCTTTTAAAAGAGCAACTAGTCTGAGAGACAAGCTGGTACACACCAGACCTCCTCCTAAGGAAATCCATCAAGTGGGGACGATATGGAACATGCCACCTGTGACAGGGCACCATCCGTGTGGCAACTGTGCTGCATGTCCACAGACCAAAAAAACCACCTCTGTCGATATAGGAACGAATCGTCCATGGGAACAAAAGAGGTTCACCAACTGCAACAGCAGTAATCTGATCTATCTCATCACCTGCCCGTGCGCACTAAGGTATGTCGGAATGACTACCCGTAAGATCAGAACAAGAATCTCAGAACACAAGAGCACAATAAGGTGCAAAAAGCAAGCAACAAGACTGACGAATCACTTTATCCAAGTTGGGCACAGACCAACGGAGTTTGAGTGGACTGTGTTAGAACAACCAAATATTCCAACTCATATCACGGACATATCTAGGTACCTGTTTAAAATCGAGCAAAAATGGGTGTACAAGCTCAACAGTGATAAAGGCGGGCTAAACGAAGACATCCCATGGATGACACTGTAGGAGCATTATCCGATGATTGCATGTACACTGAGAGGCTTATGTGACTGGCCACCTGCTATTATCCTGAGGTTAGTCCTATCTAATGAGATATGGACCATATCAATTCATTTCCACAACAGATATTCAGGCTATACAGCCAGGTAGATGTCTGCCTTGTAAATATGCTCAGAAACTGGTGATTTCTGTACCATCAACACACTCATTAGCCACTACCTGTCAGAGTCCATACCGGTTCCCAGCACTCTTGAGAAGGAGCCCGATGGCTGTATGACAGTGTTTTAAACATTTGACACTTTAAGACAAGATATATAGTCACCGCGCGACAATTGACATTACTAGTCACCGCGCTGAAATTGACATTTCCATGAATAAGCGGCAGTAAAAACAAAACGCGACCATGGGACGCGTGCGAAACTACATTTCCCAGAGGCTGATGTAGTTCTTAACTGACACGCGCCAGAGGACGCCTGCCTAGCGCGAGCGGGACCACATTTCCCAGCAGCACTTGTAGTTCTGAGAGCCGCGCGTGTGTCCTATCGCGCTGGCTCAGAAACAATAAGGAAGTGCACGTCTCCCCCCGCGGCACCTCCCCAAACAGCCCGGCTGGCTGTCTGAAGTACCAACGGAGAGGTGAGGCGGCGGGAGGGGCTTTACTTAACTCTTTAACTCATTAATTCCTTACTCGAAATGTAGGGCGTGATAGACGCTGCTTGTGTAAATGGTTAGAATGCGCTTGAAGACACAGCGCGACTAAACTGGGGTAAACAGACTGTATCTGTCTGCGTCAATGATTATAGACCATTAATGCATGAATGCGCTTGGTGCTTACGGCCATATCATCACCTTTTGGTACATAAGCACTACGTTGTGTTAACGATGGACACCTCATGGCGATCTAACAAGTTCTTGAATGCCGAATGTTTTAAAATATGCCATAATCGTGAATACTGATAAGACAACTAACCCCTATGGGGGTGCTGCATGGCATCCTATAGGTGGTAACGATAGACACCTCATGGCGATCTATTCCGAATGATTAAAAATATGCCATATTTGTGAATAATGATAAGACAACTGACCCCTACTGGGTGCTGTCAGGCATCCTATAGGTGGTGACTCTGTACCTGCCAGGCACTGGCTTTTAACACTGACTTTTGTATATATTTCTCTGCACTATAGAGCGGTGCTTCATTTTCCTGAGCTGTTTGCCAGGTGAGGTGAGGCCATTTCCCTTAAAAATTAAGGTGAGACATTGATTACGCTGACAATGTTATACACACTAGGGTCATTTGACCCAGATGCAGTATTATAATAATTTGAACAATAATGTTTGTATAGCCTGAACTAACATAAGTGCTATGATTGTTTGTGTTTTCATTACATGTGGATTCACTGGCTGTGTCATAAACGGACACTCACAGGAGAAAAATGGAAGTGTACAGGTGACACTTTTTTTCGTTCACAAATGTCCTGTTTTTCACATATCACTAGTTTAGCAGTAGCAATTAAGTTTATGGGTCCTGAGGAAGCGGATGGTATAACAACCGACCAGTAACCGCAGAAACATGTCGACCAGATAGCCCAGTCAGAAGGTATTTGTTTGAACCACCTGACTTTTTTGCACTATTGTTTTTAACTTTGGAAGTGCATGACTCCAGAATAAAGTAATAATTGTATGCACCATCCAATCTTACACTTATAATTTTTATCACACTCATTTTTTGTGCACTGCTCACAGTTACAAATAAACTTAATCTACCAGATATCCACCCATCACTCCGTATCCCCAATATATATCTATGGAGATAGAGTGGTGGTGAAACTACTGTGGAGTAGACCAAATGATGTACTGGGTGCCCAAAATCGCGTAACTGATGGACATTTTTCACAGTGGTTAACTGTCCAGTCTGTCTTCTATCGTCATAATAGTAGCAGACACATAGCCAGCAACACTTAGCATGCTTTGAGCTCACTTTTAGACCCACAGTTATTTGTTGTTCTTGAGCACCCAGGATGCTCAAGCCAGAATGATTCCCTTGCAATGGGTATCTTTTATCAAGTAAGTGGAGAAAGGCATGTTTGTCCACTTCATTTCGCTCATTAGCTACTACCTTTCTTATGGTTCTGTGCAAAGGTAAGCTTTCTGGTTCCTTTTGCTGGTACTGGGAAAAAACATCCACCTCCTTTATTAATAGGATGTCATGAGTCAAAGTTAAGTAAAATGGGACCACTAGAGCGGATCCTAAACAATCACATATACAAAAAAACCAAAATAAAATAAACATACTCTTTTCTCCAATGCTGGTGTAACTCTTTCAGTAGAAAGAAAGACAGGAAGTGAAAAGAGAATGGTTTCTTTTCTGTTGCATGCTGGGTGGAGCATCAGAGAGAAGCCAGAGGGGTGGGTAAGAACATTTTCAGGATTGAAGAAACTTCTGGTGGGATGAGCCTTCAACGGTGCCATAACACAGGCCCCCGCAGCCTCCGCGCTGCAGTTGGCCCCCTCAGCACAGTACTCCGGCCTGAGAGCTCCTGATTGAATCCAGAGCGGGGCAGGCCTCCATGTACCTTGCAGGGGAGCCCCTCAAGTTTTGCTACTCCACCTGCCTTCCCTATGTTGGAACTCTGCTGAGGATGTGGGACGAGGAGGTAATGACTTCAGGAGGGATCACTGACAGAATATCGATGTAAGAATTATCGAAGTTCAAAATATTGAAATAAAAATATTGACTACAAAAATATCGACTCTGATACCTTAACAGGTAAGTACAAAAATATCAAAGCTAACATATAGATGTAAAAATTATCGATTTAAAAATATAAATAAGATAAAAAAATATATGTAAAATGTATATAATATTAACGTTATCTTTAACAAAATGTATAAAATGTTATATATATTTTAACTAATTATCAATAAATACATTTATAAAAAAAATTATAAACACACACACATATTTTATGCATATACAAATATTTACTTTAAAATAATGTATTAACTATTATCTTTATTTAATTTTTAAACTTAAATTATATAAAAATAAAATATATACATGTATAAATGACTTAACATTTTAAAAATAACTATTTTATAATTAATTCAAACATCACACTATAAAAAAATTATTAAAACGTACATTTCACAATACAATAAACACAACAGTAGGGAAAATGTTGGATAGCGTAATAAATAAATTTACTATTCCAACTCGTGATTGCAACAGTAGAGAAAGAGTTGGATAGCGGAGGGGTAGAAATTACTATTCCCACTCCAGTGAATGCAACAGCAGGGAAAGTTTTGGATAGCGTAGGAGTAAAAATTACTATTCCCACTCCCGTGAGTGCAACAGTAGGTAAAGTATTAGATAGCGGAGGGGTAAAAATTACTATTCCCACTCAAAAGAGTGCAACAGTAAGGAAAATGTTGGATAGCGTAGGGGTAAAAATTACTATTCCCACTCCAAGGAGTGCAACAGTAATGAAAATGTTGGATAGCGGAGGGGTGAACATTACTATTCCCACTCCAGTGAGTGCTACAGAAGGGAAAGTGTTGGATAGCGGAGGGAAAAAAAATAACCATTCCCACTCCAATGAGTGCTACAGTAGGGAAAGTGCTGGATAGCGGAGGAGTACACATTACTATTCCCTCTCCAATGAGTGCAACAGTAGGGAAAGTGCTGGATAGCGGAGGGGTAAAAATGACTATTCCCACTCCAGTGAATGCAACAGTAGGGAAAGTATTGGATAGCGGAGGGCTAAAATTTAATATTCCCCCTCCAGTGAGTGCAACAGTAGGGAACATGCTAGATAGTGGAGGAGTAAAATGTACTATTTCCACTCCAATGAGGGCAACAGTTGGGAAAGTGCTGGATGGCAGAGGGGTAAAAATTACTATTGCCACTCCAGTGAGTGCAACAGTAGGCAAAGTTTTGGATAGCGGATGGGTTGAAATTACTATTCCCACTCCAGTGAGTGCAACAGAGAAAGGGCTGGATAGCGTAGGGGTAAAAATTACTAATCCCACACCAGTGAGTGCAACAGTAGGGAAAGAGTTGGATAGTGGAGGGGCAAAATTACTATTCCCACTCCAGTGAGTGCTACAGAAGAGAAAGTATTGGACAGCGGAGGGGTAAACATTAATATTCCCACTCCAAAGAGTGTATCAGTGGGGAAAGTGCTGGATGGCAAAGGGGTAAATATTACTATTCCCACTCCAGTCCAACAGTAGGGAAAATGTTGGATAGGGGAGGGGTTAAAATTACTATTCACACTTCAGTGAGTGCAACAGTAGGGAAAGTGCTGGGTGGCGGAGGGGTAAAAATTACTATTCCCACTGTAGTTAGTGCAACAGTAGGGAAAGTTTTTGATAGCAGAGGGGTAAAAATTACTTTTCCCACTCCAATGAGTGTAACAGTAGGGAAAGTATTGGTTAGCGGAGGGGTAGAAATTACAATTCCCTCTCCAATGAGTGCAACAGTAGGGAAAGTGCTGGATAGCGGAGGCGTAAAAATTACAATTCCCACTCCAGTGGATGCAACAGTAGGGAAGGTGCTGGATAGCGGATGGGTAAAATCACTATTCCAACTCCAATGAGTGCAACAATTGGTAAAGTATTGGATAGCGGAGGGGTTAAAGTTACTATTCCCACTCCAGTTAGTGCAACAGTAGGAAAAGTGCTGGATAGCATAGGGGTACAAATTACTATTCGCACTCCAGTGAATGCAACAGTAGGGAAAGGGCTGGATGGCGGAGTAGTAAAATTACTATTCCCACTCCAGTGAGTGCTACAGTAGGGAAAGTATAAGACAGCGGAGGGGTAAAATTGACTATTCCCACTCCAGGGAGCGCAACAGTAGGAAAAGTGCTGGATAGTGTAGGGGTAAAATTTACTATTCCCAATACAATGAGTGCAACAGTAGGGAAAGTGCTGGATGGCATAGGGGTAAACATTACTATTCCCACTCCAGTGAGTCCAACAGTAGGGAAAGTGCTGGATGGCGGAGGGGTAAAAATTACTATTCCCACTCCAATGAGTGCAACAATAAGGAAAGTATTGGTTAGCGGAGGGGTAGAAATTACAATTCCCTCTCCAATGAGTGCAACAGTAGGGAAAGTGCTGGATAGCTTAGGGGTAAATATTACTATTCCCACCTCAGTGAGTGCAACAGTAGGAAAAGTGTTGGATAGCCGAGGGGTAAAAATTACTATTCCCACTCCAGTGGATGCAACAGTAGGGAAGGTGCTGGATAGCGGATGGGTAAAATCACTATTCCAACTCCAGTGAGTGCAACAGTAGGGAAAGTGCTGGATAGCGGAGGGCTAAAAATTATTATTCCCACTCCAATGAGTGCAACAATTGGGAAAGTGCTGGATAGCGGAGGGCTAAAAATTATTATTCCCACTCCAATGAGTGCAACAATTGGGAAAGTGCTGGATAGCGGAGGGGTAAAAATTACTATTCCCACTCCAGTGAGTGCAACTGTAGGGAAAGCGTTGGATAGCGGTGGGGTTAAAATTACTATTCCCACTCCAGTGAGTCCAACAGTAGGGAAGGTGTTGGATAGCGGAGGGGTTAAAATTACTATTCCCACTCCAGTGAGTGCTGCAGTAGGGAAAGTGCTGGATGGCGGAGGGGTAAAATTACTATTCCCACTCCAGTAAGTCCAACAGTAGGGAAAGTTTTTGATAGCAGAGGGGTAAAAATTACTATTCCCACTCCAATGAGTGCAACAATAGGGAAAGTGTTGGATGGCGGAGGGGTTAAAATTACTAATAACATTTAAACAGTTTTAAAAATTAAAATAATCTAAAAAATAAACAATATTTTAAAACCACTAATCAATTAATTAACAAATATTGATTCATCAATTCATTTTTGTTTGTGTTTACACTTATAAACACAACACATACCTACAATTATTTACACAGTTACTATCATTAATTACTAATTAATTAATTATTAAAATTAATTAACAACTAATTATTAATTATTTAATTGAAAATAGATTAATTCCCACCCTCCCCACCATTTTCACTAATAAACACCACAACACACACCTAAAATTAATTACACAATTAGCATAATTAAATGCCAATTAATTAATTACAATTAATAACAGCTAATTATCAATTCATCGATTAAAAATAAATTACTTCCCACCATTTTCATCTATAAACACCACAACATACACCTAAAATTATTTACACAACTAACATGATTAACTGCCAATTAATTAATTAAAATTAATTAACAAATAATTATTAAATAATTAATAAAAAAAACGGTTACACATTTTATACTATAACATCTCAATTCAACAAATATAAATAAATAAAAATGTATTCAATAACTTTACTATAATTAAATTACCTCCCACCCTATTCCTCTATAAACTCAACCCGCTACAGAACTAAAAAGGCAAAAAAAAAGTACTAAAAATAATCAATAAATGTACTATAACCCCTATTCCCCCATAAAACAACAACCTGCTATGGAACTTAAAATGCAAAATTCAAGCAAAAATAAATAAATTACTACTAAAATTTTAACACATATAATAAAAATACAAACAATTCTTATACAAAAAATACATACATCACACACATATAGCATATGTACTAAAATACATAACATTACTAAAAACTCGACATTTTTAACAACTATATTTTTGGAAATGATATTAAACACTTCAATATTTTTTATTACTTACCTTAAATAATATTCTTGACCACAAGAATTTGACCTGTCGATATTGTGACCCAAAATATTTATGACTCGATATTTGTGCAATTCGATAATTTTGATTCGATATTCTGTCCCTGCATCCTTCAGGAGAATGTCCATACTTACTCCATTCTGCACTGTTACAAGTTACAAGTCTCACTCTCACTCCTGCACCTGTACTGCAGGTGGATGGCCCTTGCTCCCTTCAAGCATCATTAGAGCTGGTGCCAGCCTGTCCCGAAGTAAAGAATGTTGTAAATTAAAAAAATAATCACTACACAGTCGCCTTTGCTCTTGTCCGAGACAGCCTTTCTCTCTTGCTATCCCTAGTATTCTCATATGTCCCTCCCGTTTCTTCTTTAGAGTTCCACCACTTTTGTCTCTTTCCCTGTCCCTCTCTCCTCTGTCACTTATACTCAGCACCATCTGAGTCAGATGCCTTCCCACATGTGTCCTTCACAGTGAAGTCAAGAATTTTTGGGTGCTCGGGCCGGATGGATTTTGAGGCCCCCTGCTCTGAACACCTTTTATTTTATTGCCTATTTTCTGCAAATTTATATAAAAATTTAAAATATAAAATTGTGTGTATATATGTATATATGTATATATATATATATTCACTGAAAAAACCATAGGTTTTAGGCCTTATATAGTTAGGAATTAACATATAAAAAACCATTGAAATTCACTGAAAAAACCATAGGTTTTAGGCCTCATATAGTTAGGAATTAGCATTTAAAAAACCTTGAAAATTCACTGAAAAAACCATAGGTTTCAGGCCCTTTATAGTTAGGAATTAACATATAAAAAACCACTGAAATTGCTCCTATATAGTTAGTTGAACTAACTATATATTTCGCGCATTCGCAATCCACTGCTGATGATGTCACATATTACATCATTCATGACATGGTCAGTGACATCACTGATGACATCACTGATGACATCTCAAATGACATCACTGATGACATCACTGATGACATCTAATTTGACATCAATGATCACACCACTGATGATATACTTCATGTGATAATACAATGCTCCTCCTTACACTCTAATATAACCTCTGTTACACCTAGTGTTAAATACAGAGTATCATTTTTGAAACCATTGACACACGAATACCAGTTACTACATACGCACTCACTGATTCCTACGTTTACACACACATTCACTCATTCAGCCATACAATCACTCGTACATACAGTCACTCATTATTACAACACTATCATATGCACTCATACACCTATGCAGACACTCACACACTGCCACTCATCCATGGAGTTACTCACACACCTAGTCAGTCCTGTAAAGAATCAATCACACTTTGATTTCTTCATCTATACAGTTAAACACAGAACAGCTTACATTTTCACAGATATACTAACACATACTTACTCACTTATACAATCAAATCCTTCATTCATACTCTTATACATCCACTCATTCTTCAATATGTAAAACATATTTAAACTTTACAAAAACACACAGACACTGGATGATGTCATCAGTGATGTCATCAGTGATGTCATTTGAGATGTCATCAGTGATGTCATCAGTGATGTCACTGACCATGCCATGAATGATGTAATATGTGACATCATCAGCAGTGGATTGCGAATGCGCTAAATATATAGTTAGTTCAACTAACTATATAGGAGCAATTTCAGTGGTTTTTTATATGTTAATTCCTAACTATATAGGGCCTGAAACCTATGGTTTTTTCAGTGAATTTTCAAGGTTTTTTAAATGCGAATTCCTAACTATATAAGGCCTAAAACCTATGGTTTTTTCAGTGAATTTCAATGGTTTTTTATATGTTAATTCCTAACTATATAAGGCCTAAAACCTATGGTTTTTTCAGTGAATTTCAAAGGTTTTTTAAATGCCAATTCTTACCTGAATAAGGCCTGAAACCTATGGTTTTTTCAGGGAATTTGCAAGGTTTTGAAAATGCAAATTCTATTAGCGGATAACGTTTAAATATGTTAATATCCTTGTGGGACCACCTGAGCAGCCCTAGGGATCCGATTTTTGGACCGGAGCAAGATGCTCTCTGATTGGGCCGTATTTCTTGCCTTCTGCCCCCCTGATTGTGCCGAATTTCTTGGCTTCTGCCCCCCTGATTATGCCGTATTTCCTGCCTCATGCACCCTGATTGTGCCATATTTCTTGCATTCTGCACCCTAATTGTGCTGTGTTTTTTGCCTTCTGCTCCCTGATTGTGCAGTATTTGTTGCCTTCTGCTCACTAATTGTGCCGTTTTTTCTTGCCTTCTGCCCACTGATTGTGCCGTTTGTCGGGCCTTCTGTCCCCTGATTGTGCCGTTTTTTGTGCCCCTGCCCCCCTGATTGTATTATCTTTGCCAGTGTTGGTTCGCTGCTGGTATTGCCTTTGTCCGTGTTTTTTTTTTGCTGCCGTTATTGTCTTTGCCTTTTTTTTTCTGCCGTTATTGTCTTTGCCAGTGTTTGTTTGCTGCCGTTATTGTCTTTGCCAGTGCTTGTTCTCTGCTGGTATTATCTTTGCCAGAGCTGTGTGGGCTGTGGGAGCTGTGTGGGCTGTGAAAGCTGGGTGGGCTGTGAGAGCTGTTTGGGCTGTGAGAGCTGTGTGGGCTATGAGAGCTGTTTGGGCTGTGAGAGTGTGGGCTGTGTGGGCTGTGAAGGCTGTGAGAGCTGTGTGGGCTGTGAGAGCTGTGTGGGCTGTGAGGGCTGTGTGGGCTGTGAGGCCTGTGAGAGCTGTGTGGGCTGTGAGACCTGTGGGGCTGTGAGAACTGTGTTGGCTGTGAGAGCTGTGTGTGCTGTGAGGGCTGTGAGGGCTGTGTGGACTGTGTGGGCTGTGAGGGCTGTGTGGGCTGTGAGAGCTGTGTGGGCTGTGAGAGCTGTGTGGGCTGTGAGAGCTGTGTGGGCTGTGAGCTCTGCTTCTTTTGTGCCTCGGTCTACCTAGGCGGGCTGTGAGAGCTGTGTGGGCTGTGAGAGCTGTGTGGAATGTGAGAGCTGTGTGGGCTGTGAGGACTGTGTGGGCTGTGAGGTCTCTGTGGGCTGTGAGAGCTGTGAGAGCTGTTTGGGCTGTGAGAGTGTGAGCCATGTGGGCTGTGAGAGCTGTGTGGGCTGTGTGGGCTGTGAGAACTGTATGGGCTGTGTTGGCTGTGAGAGCTGTGTGGGCTGTGAGGGCTGAGAGGGCTGTGTGGGCTGTGTGGGCTGTGAGGGCTGTGTGGGCTGTGAGAACTGTGTTGGCTGTGAGTGCTGTGTGGGCTGTGAGAGCTGTGTGGGCTGTGAGAGCTGTGTGGGCTGTGAGCTCTGCTTCTTTTGTGCCTCGGTCTACCTAGCACAAGATGGATGCCAACACTTCCTGGTTTGTAGTTTTGACAGCCAATGAGCATGCAACTTTCTCTGGAAGGCATGCTGATTGGCTGCTACTGTCTATCAACACTCCAAAACAGAAACAGTTGGCAGCCATCTTGTGCTTCAGTAGACGAAGGCACAGGAAAGCAGGAAAACAAATGTTTAGAACTCAAAAAGGGGGCAGGGTAGTAGCACCCTGACCCTCTAGGCCTGCTCAAGGGGTCCCACAAGGACCCCCAAGGCCCCTAAAATTTTTTTTTTTTTTTGAAAAATCGCGGGGTGCTCGCACGGTGCGCGCACGGTGCTCGCACTGTGCGCGCTTATAGATATATAATTGATTTCAACTTGAATTTTCTCAGCAACTACTGGAGGGATTTACACCATTTAAGCAAAAGCGTGATCTGCGAATCAGACTCTACCATTTTGCCAAATTTCTTGTAATTCCGTTCAGCCGTTCGGGCTGTAGCTGTGTCTAAAGGTCCTATGGAAAATTGCATGGGGAAAACACGTTTTGGGACCCCCCTTTTTTCTCGGCCCCCGCTTCACGAATCCCCCCGAAACTTTCAGAGAAGGAGCGAAGCGTAACGCGCCATCTTCTTTGAGAAATTCACATTGATTGATCAACCGGCGCCAAAGTTATTCCCAATAGAATGTTGCGGATTTCCTATGGAAACTAGGTCCTAACTATATATACCTACTGGCGACCGCCAGTAGGTAATATATATATATATATATATATATATATATATATATATATATATCACCTCCACACCTGCTTCTCACTACAAACCAGGTCTGACACATGCTCTGGATACCAGCAAGTTTCTTTATTCCGCCATTGCACACATTATTCACTCTTCGTGAGTCCACAAAGTTCAGCCTCCGGCAGACGCGTTTCGGCGTGTGCCTCATCAGTGCCGGGTTCTCGCTGAAAACTGCCAAGATGGGAAATGCTCCGAAGCTGCTGATTTTAAGCTGCTAACCGAGTCTTCTCATTGGTGGGCAATCACTCTCACTGAAAGCGGACAGGAAATGTTCCTCAGATCGTTAATGCCGCTGCTCCCACCAAGAGACCTCGGGTGAAGTGCATCGAGTCCCGCAACATGGAACCAACAGGCAATATGAGACAGGTACAGTGACTTATCTTCGCACATGGTAGTGCTTGCAGTGTCGGCTCCTTCTAGCATTGCGGGAAAACGTTGGCGGCTTCCATCATTGCTGGCAAGTCCATTAAGCAGACGTACTGTCTGCTCCCTCTCCCCAATACCTTTAAGACACTTCGGGTTGGGGGGGCGCCGCATTGTGCCTGCTAAGCACATCGTCCATTGCCACAGTTTGTCGGTTAATGCGGAGCTCCAGACCGAGGGGCGTGTCAGTACGCGGAGCCGACCTCCGCTTTAATATCACCTCCACACCTGCTTCTCACTACAAACCAGGTCTGACACATGCTCTGGATACCAGCAAGTTTCTTTATTCCGCCATTGCACACATTATTCACTCTTCGTGAGTCCACAAAGTTCAGCCTCCGGCAGACGCGTTTCGGCGTGTGCCTCATCAGTGCCGGGTTCTCGCTGAAAACTGCCAAGATGGGAAATGCTCCGAAGCTGCTGATTTTAAGCTGCTAACCGAGTCTTCTCATTGGTGGGCAATCACTCTCACTGAAAGCGGACAGGAAATGTTCCTCAGATCGTTAATGCCGCTGCTCCCACCAAGAGACCTCGGGTGAAGTGCATCGAGTCCCGCAACATGGAACCAACAGGCAATATGAGACAGGTACAGTGACTTATCTTCGCACATGGTAGTGCTTGCAGTGTCGGCTCCTTCTAGCATTGCGGGAAAACGTTGGCGGCTTCCATCATTGCTGGCAAGTCCATTAAGCAGACGTACTGTCTGCTCCCTCTCCCCAATACCTTTAAGACACTTCGGGTTGGGGGGGCGCCGCATTGTGCCTGCTAAGCACATCGTCCATTGCCACAGTTTGTCGGTTAATGCGGAGCTCCAGACCGAGGGGCGTGTCAGTACGCGGAGCCGACCTCCGCTTTAATATCACCTCCACACCTGCTTCTCACTACAAACCAGGTCTGACACATGCTCTGGATACCAGCAAGTTTCTTTATTCCGCCATTGCACACATTATTCACTCTTCGTGAGTCCACAAAGTTCAGCCTCCGGCAGACGCGTTTCGGCGTGTGCCTCATCAGTGCCGGGTTCTCGCTGAAAACTGCCAAGATGGGAAATGCTCCGAAGCTGCTGATTTTAAGCTGCTAACCGAGTCTTCTCATTGGTGGGCAATCACTCTCACTGAAAGCGGACAGGAAATGTTCCTCAGATCGTTAATGCCGCTGCTCCCACCAAGAGACCTCGGGTGAAGTGCATCGAGTCCCGCAACATGGAACCAACAGGCAATATGAGACAGGTACAGTGACTTATCTTCGCACATGGTAGTGCTTGCAGTGTCGGCTCCTTCTAGCATTGCGGGAAAACGTTGGCGGCTTCCATCATTGCTGGCAAGTCCATTAAGCAGACGTACTGTCTGCTCCCTCTCCCCAATACCTTTAAGACACTTCGGGTTGGGGGGGCGCCGCATTGTGCCTGCTAAGCACATCGTCCATTGCCACAGTTTGTCGGTTAATGCGGAGCTCCAGACCGAGGGGCGTGTCAGTACGCGGAGCCGACCTCCGCTTTAATATCACCTCCACACCTGCTTCTCACTACAAACCAGGTCTGACACATGCTCTGGATACCAGCAAGTTTCTTTATTCCGCCATTGCACACATTATTCACTCTTCGTGAGTCCACAAAGTTCAGCCTCCGGCAGACGCGTTTCGGCGTGTGCCTCATCAGTGCCAGGTTCTCGCTGAAAACTGCCAAGATGGGAAATGCTCCGAAGCTGCTGATTTTAAGCTGCTAACCGAGTCTTCTCATTGGTGGGCAATCACTCTCACTGAAAGCGGACAGGAAATGTTCCTCAGATCGTTAATGCCGCTGCTCCCACCAAGAGACCTCGGGTGAAGTGCATCGAGTCCCGCAACATGGAACCAACAGGCAATATGAGACAGGTACAGTGACTTATCTTCGCACATGGTAGTGCTTGCAGTGTCGGCTCCTTCTAGCATTGCGGGAAAACGTTGGCGGCTTCCATCATTGCTGGCAAGTCCATTAAGCAGACGTACTGTCTGCTCCCTCTCCCCAATACCTTTAAGACACTTCGGGTTGGGGGGGCGCCGCATTGTGCCTGCTAAGCACATCGTCCATTGCCACAGTTTGTCGGTTAATGCGGAGCTCCAGACCGAGGGGCGTGTCAGTACGCGGAGCCGACCTCCGCTTTAATATCACCTCCACACCTGCTTCTCACTACAAACCAGGTCTGACACATGCTCTGGATACCAGCAAGTTTCTTTATTCCGCCATTGCACACATTATTCACTCTTCGTGAGTCCACAAAGTTCAGCCTCCGGCAGACGCGTTTCGGCGTGTGCCTCATCAGTGCCGGGTTCTCGCTGAAAACTGCCAAGATGGGAAATGCTCCGAAGCTGCTGATTTTAAGCTGCTAACCGAGTCTTCTCATTGGTGGGCAATCACTCTCACTGAAAGCGGACAGGAAATGTTCCTCAGATCGTTAATGCCGCTGCTCCCACCAAGAGACCTCGGGTGAAGTGCATCGAGTCCCGCAACATGGAACCAACAGGCAATATGAGACAGGTACAGTGACTTATCTTCGCACATGGTAGTGCTTGCAGTGTCGGCTCCTTCTAGCATTGCGGGAAAACGTTGGCGGCTTCCATCATTGCTGGCAAGTCCATTAAGCAGACGTACTGTCTGCTCCCTCTCCCCAATACCTTTAAGACACTTCGGGTTGGGGGGGCGCCGCATTGTGCCTGCTAAGCACATCGTCCATTGCCACAGTTTGTCGGTTAATGCGGAGCTCCAGACCGAGGGGCGTGTCAGTACGCGGAGCCGACCTCCGCTTTAATATCACCTCCACACCTGCTTCTCACTACAAACCAGGTCTGACACATGCTCTGGATACCAGCAAGTTTCTTTATTCCGCCATTGCACACATTATTCACTCTTCGTGAGTCCACAAAGTTCAGCCTCCGGCAGACGCGTTTCGGCGTGTGCCTCATCAGTGCCGGGTTCTCGCTGAAAACTGCCAAGATGGGAAATGCTCCGAAGCTGCTGATTTTAAGCTGCTAACCGAGTCTTCTCATTGGTGGGCAATCACTCTCACTGAAAGCGGACAGGAAATGTTCCTCAGATCGTTAATGCCGCTGCTCCCACCAAGAGACCTCGGGTGAAGTGCATCGAGTCCCGCAACATGGAACCAACAGGCAATATGAGACAGGTACAGTGACTTATCTTCGCACATGGTAGTGCTTGCAGTGTCGGCTCCTTCTAGCATTGCGGGAAAACGTTGGCGGCTTCCATCATTGCTGGCAAGTCCATTAAGCAGACGTACTGTCTGCTCCCTCTCCCCAATACCTTTAAGACACTTCGGGTTGGGGGGGCGCCGCATTGTGCCTGCTAAGCACATCGTCCATTGCCACAGTTTGTCGGTTAATGCGGAGCTCCAGACCGAGGGGCGTGTCAGTACGCGGAGCCGACCTCCGCTTTAATATCACCTCCACACCTGCTTCTCACTACAAACCAGGTCTGACACATGCTCTGGATACCAGCAAGTTTCTTTATTCCGCCATTGCACACATTATTCACTCTTCGTGAGTCCACAAAGTTCAGCCTCCGGCAGACGCGTTTCGGCGTGTGCCTCATCAGTGCCGGGTTCTCGCTGAAAACTGCCAAGATGGGAAATGCTCCGAAGCTGCTGATTTTAAGCTGCTAACCGAGTCTTCTCATTGGTGGGCAATCACTCTCACTGAAAGCGGACAGGAAATGTTCCTCAGATCGTTAATGCCGCTGCTCCCACCAAGAGACCTCGGGTGAAGTGCATCGAGTCCCGCAACATGGAACCAACAGGCAATATGAGACAGGTACAGGGACTTATCTTCGCACATGGTAGTGCTTGCAGTGTCGGCTCCTTCTAGCATTGCGGGAAAACGTTGGCGGCTTCCATCATTGCTGGCAAGTCCATTAAGCAGACGTACTGTCTGCTCCCTCTCCCCAATACCTTTAAGACACTTCGGGTTGGGGGGGCGCCGCATTGTGCCTGCTAAGCACATCGTCCATTGCCACAGTTTGTCGGTTAATGCGGAGCTCCAGACCGAGGGGCGTGTCAGTACGCGGAGCCGACCTCCGCTTTAATATCACCTCCACACCTGCTTCTCACTACAAACCAGGTCTGACACATGCTCTGGATACCAGCAAGTTTCTTTATTCCGCCATTGCACACATTATTCACTCTTCGTGAGTCCACAAAGTTCAGCCTCCGGCAGACGCGTTTCGGCGTGTGCCTCATCAGTGCCGGGTTCTCGCTGAAAACTGCCAAGATGGGAAATGCTCCGAAGCTGCTGATCAACCGGCGCCAAAGTTATTCCCAATAGAATGTTGCGGATTTCCTATGGAAACTAGGTCCTAACTATATATACCTACTGGCGACCGCTGCAATAAAGATTTCCTCCTTGGCTCCCCGGTGTGTCCCCCTGGTTTCTCTTTCTGTGGAGTGAGGAATTGTCTTACGGATATTGTGCGCGCTATGCCCTGAGCGCGCTAGGGGGTCCCGTCTCATCTGTGACCGGAGCTACAAGGGCACCCGCCTCACGGCTTTTCTTGGAATCCAAGGTATTGGAAAGCTCTGGCCCCCGCACGAAGGAACATTGTGCACACTGCTGAGAACCTAGTCCGTGACTACACGGCGAGACCTGGACATTGTTGCTGAGTCTCAGGATTCATATGGACCTTCATTTATGCGGTGAGACGTCTAAGGGGGCCCGGGAGGGGTCTTTGTGCTACGAGGACACTTGTCATTTTAATCTGCACCTACACTCGTCATTTCTCTGATCGCAAGCACTCACCATGAGTTACAGGGGTTCAACAGCCGAAACACTTACCAGTAAGCCAAGACGGTGCATGCTGGGAGTTGGAGTCCGTCAAAGGGGGACTACAAAGAGGTGTTCACGCTATTGGTGGACTCTGCTGGGCTCCCACCAATGGGAGTAAGATGGATCATTTGAATGCCGGCAGGTGTCAGTTTCTGGTGTTTGGCATTTGAAAAAGTCACTTATGACGAAACGCGTCATGCCTGCCACGCTGCAATAAAGATTTCCTCCTTGGCTCCCCGGTGTGTCCCCCTGGTTTCTCTTTCTGTGGAGTGAGGAATTGTCTTACGGATATATATATATATATATATATATATATATATATATATATATATATATATATATTCCAACAAACAGAGCCCTTGAGCCCTGAGAGGTCACACGATGCACTGCCAACCATCCGGTTTTCGTGCTTTGCAAAGCTTGCAAACCTGACCCTCATTCATTAAAAAACTATGTCCAAAGCGTTTCAAGGCATAGACGCCCCTTAATCATGGACGCCGCACAAACGGACAGAAGTAACTTACCGCATTACTTTCCTGCCTTTTATTACAGAAAAGACCGCCCTTGTGGGCGTGGCATTATTCAGGTTAACCAGCAGCATGCTGGTGTATGTAGTCCTAATCCGGTAAGTTTTAGCGTTTCACCCTAAGTGGGCTCCGTCCCCCTGATGTTTGCAGCATTAGTTCCTTTTGTAAGCAGAGAGTCAGATTTGCATGCTGTATTTAACTGTGGTAGTACGTGCTTCACTGGAAGAAAAAGATTTCTCTTCCGAGGCCCCTTCTGCCTCGAATTCACTTCCGATTGAAGGCAAAGGTGGTGCTCCTCTTCCACTGCCAAGGGTAGCCGTGCTTATGTAGTCAGGTTTGCAAGCTTTGCAAGGCACGAAAACCGGATGGTTGGCAGCGCGTCGTGTGACCTCTCAGAGATCAAGGGCTTTGTTTGTTGGACTACATAAGCACGGCTACCCTTGGCCGTGGAAGAGGAGCACC
Source organism: Lissotriton vulgaris (assembly GCF_964263255.1). Lineage (NCBI taxonomy): Eukaryota > Metazoa > Chordata > Amphibia > Caudata > Salamandridae > Lissotriton > Lissotriton vulgaris. The sequence continues at coordinate 1,727,674,775 of NC_141695.1, forward strand.
ACCTTCCTTTATTAAGGATATGGGGGACTTTTTGAGATGCATTAATGAAATCATATGGGAGGAAACTATTTACTTTGGTGCTTGGACGTAAACAGTTTATACACATCTATCCCCCATGAGTTGGGAATCAAGGCTTGCCATCATTTTCTGCTTACTAGGTCACTCTCCTATCTGTTTTATCCAGAGATGCTGTTAGAGATGATGTATACCTGCCTTACAATTTTTTTTTCCCTTTGATAACAAAATCTATAAACAAACACTTGGAACAGCGATGGGGACCTGCTTCGCCCCCAGCTTTCCAGTGTTGTACCTCGGCTGGTGGGAGGAACAGGTCGTGAGCAAAATTGATCTATTTGACAAACATGTAATAGAATGGGTAAGGTATATTGACAACATTTTTTGTATATGAAATGGCCCCATGAATAAAGCAAAGCGATTTGTTGATATTCTCAACGACAATGGCCTGAACCTTACGTTCAGCAATCAATTGAACAAAGATACCATTGTTTTTTAGATTTGAGACTTGTTGTGAACACCAATAGCCTTGATAGTTATCTGTATCAGAAAGAGACAGCCGGTAACAGCTTGCTACATGCCAATAGCTGCCATCCTGGGAGCCTTATTCACAGCATTTCCTTGGGAGAACTTATAAGGGCAAAAAGAAACTGCAGCTCCATTGAGGGATACAACAAAGTGAAAAACATTTTGGCAGAAAGGTTTTCACAAAAGAGACTATTTATCAAAAGTGATAGAAGAAACAGGTATAAAAGTAGAGAATCAAGATAAAAGGAACTGCTAGTTCGGAAAACTAAAGATCAGGAAATCAGATCAGATTCATAACAAATTTTCACAATTAGTCAAATGAGCTCAAGAAAGGTTGAAGTAAATTTTGGAAAGTCCTTAAAACAGATACTGATCCAGCTCCACACATTGATGAGTACCCACAGATTACGTATTGGAAGGCCAAATCTTTAAAAGATATGGTATGTTGAACCCTGGTAAACACAGAGTAAAGGAGGAGTAATATACAAGGGTTTTATACCTGTGGGAGGTGCAGGGCATGTAAATACAATTATAACTGTAAAGAGGTTAAACTTGTAAGGCTTGGCACTCCGCAGGATTCACGTGCAGCAACAATGCTCCACCTCCGGACCCTCCGAACACCCTGAAGTACAAACACAGGGTGTTCAGACGATACGGCGAGGGAAAAAACCCCAAAAGGGGAAAAACCCAAAAGAATAAAGAGGAGAAGGAAGGGGCAGCAGGGATAAAGAAACTGAAAGACAAAAATACACAGGTTAGTACACTGCTAAACCCTATTCTCATAAATTCTGAATAGCACCACCCCAACATGTATTCACCTGAATGTGATTGACACTAAACCTCCCTTTTGCTGTAACTCCCGTCTTCCTCCCTGATCAACACAAAAGAACAGAGTTACAGACAAGTCTATATTTGGGAAGCATAAAACCTAAATATAACAGACATACACATACCCAAGGTGAAAACGTATGATCTTGAAACAAGAACCCAAAAACGTGAAATGAAAAGTCACTTCCTGTGCTTGAATAAATGCGGTAACTTATTGCTGTTATTCGTGTTACACAGCAACTTAGTCGTTCTTTCAACAAATGCCAAATCCCCACAGAGTACCCAAACACGGCAGTGTGTAGTTCACTCACTACTACACTCCGCTTTGGTATTTGCCATGTCAAACAATTATTACATGCCACTGAACCATAGGCTTTGAGTTCGTAACGGCAGTGTGGAGGTCCAGCTATACCCCCCTACACTCCGCTACTTGAAAGACTGGATAGTTGTAACTACCCAAATATGGCAGTGTGTAGTTCCATCACTACCACACTCCGCTTTGGTATTTTCCTTGTCACAGAATCCACAAGGCACTTGAACCCTATGTCTTGGGTTCGCGACGGCAGTGCGGAGGTCCTTCAATCCCCCCCCCCCTGCACTCCGCCACTAGAAAGGATGAACCCTATAAATCTCTGCTCTCCCTCCAAGAAGCTGATTCCAGGAGAGCGTAGCGCTTAACCCCAGCAACGTTTTCCCTCGCAGCCGCGAGAATAGTTTCCACCATAAACAAACTCTGTTTCCGTGCAACCTAGGAAACCTTAAAGTACTTGCTTTGCGCCGCACGCTAGCCAGCGCGCTGAATTCGGCATCCGCCTAACCTGAAACAACAAACAGGATGTCCGACGAAAACCCCAAGCCACGAACAAGAGCAGAAGTCGAGGAGCAGCCGCGTCCTCGTCAACACCGAAGAATCACTGACACCGGCGTTCCTGGGCGACCGGCAGATATCCGGAAGCCGCCGGGAACTCTGGGAAATGTAGTTCCGCGCCCAGGACCGCCGGGAATTGTAGTTCTAAGCAGGCGCGTCGGGCTAGATCCCGACAATACGCCCTCCTCCCAAGCGCCTCCTAGGCCCAGGCTTGGCGGGGTTTTTGACATGGAATGTTCTCACAGCTCTGGGAGCATGGACATTGTGCACGGGTTCCCAAGAGTCCTCCTCTGCCCCGTAACCTTTCCAGGACACCAGGTACCACAAGACACCCCTGCGATACTTGGAGTCTTTTATAGATCTCACCTCATATTCCAGATTCCCATCCTTGGCCAGCACCAGAGGTGCAGTTCTGCGTGAGGTAAGAGCCTTTTTTAGCAACTGGACATGAAACACGGGGTGAATTCGTAACGTGTTAGGCAACTTCAGTTTGTATGCCACAGGATTGATGCGGCGCACCACAGGATATGGTCCAATGAAGCGCGGATGAAACACGCTTCGGAGCTTGAAACGTATGTTTTTTGTTGAGAGCCACACCTTATCTCCTACCTCGAACTGAGGACCAGGTATCCTATGTCTGTCCTCCCACCTTTTGTATGTGTCTTTGGCCTTAAGCAGATGTTTTTGCACGGCACAGTGTATGTTCCTCATCAGAATCACCCGCTCCTTCACCGAGGGCTGATCGTTCACCTCTTCTGGTATGTCAATCGGCAAAGTACGTACATCATACCCATAATTGGCTTTGAATGGGGACATACCTATGGAGCTATGCCAAGCGTTGTTGTATGCCATCTCCGCCATCCATAACAACTCCACCCAAGACCCATGAGCCTCCTTTGAGTAACACCGCAAGTACTTCTTTAGAGTCTGATTCAGACGTTCTGTCTGTCCATCAGTTTGTGGGTGGAAGCTAGTAGATAGTGCTGCTTCTATGCCCAAGGCACTACACCATGCTCTCCAAAAACGAGCAATGAATTGTGGTCCCCTATCGGACACAATGACTCTTGGAATGCCATGTAAACGAAAAATGTGTGATGCCATTATCTGAGCTGTTTGACTTGCTGTAGGGAGGTTCACACAAGGTACGAAATGGCCCATTTTTGTCGAGTTGTCTACAACCACCAGTGCTGCGGTGTTCCCTTGATCATTTGGGAGGCCCGTGATGAAATCCAAACTAATGTTTGACCATGGGCGATCAGGCGTGGGCATTGGCATTAACAACCCTTTCTTTTTTGATGTTTCCCCCTTGCTTCTAGCACAGACTTCGCAGCTGCCTACCCATCGAGTGGTGTCCTTCACTAGAGATTCCCACCAGAAATGCCTTCTAAGCAAATCCACAGTCTTTGTGATCCCTGGATGACCAGCCGCAGGCGCTTCATGACACCAACTGAATGCCTTCTTCCTAATCTCCATATTAGGCAAAAACAAGCACTCTCCCTGGAAGGGTAAACCCTGCCTAATCTTCCTGTCTGGTTTGGCGGAAGCCCAACGAACCCAACAGTCCATGGACCTAGAGTCTTTGATGTCCTCCAGAAACCTCTCGGCTCTCACTACACAAACCACCTTCGTGGAAGGGAGTATGGACTGTTCCTCTGCACATTGTCTGTTGGGGGTTCCCTGTCTTGAAAGAGCATCCGCTTTTCGATTCTCCGAGCCAGGACGAAACGTCACAACAAAGTTGTACTCGGAAAAAAAAAGCATCCACCGCATCTGCCGTTGTGTAAGGTGCCTAGCTGCGGACATGTACTGGAGATTCCTGTGATCTGTGTACACAGTTACTGCCTGTTTTGCTCCCCACAGATACGGCCTCCACTCCTGGAAAGCCTTTTTTATTGCCAAGAGCTCTTTTTCTGCGATTGAATAGTTGACCTCAGCAGGACTCAGTTTTTTCGACAAGTAGGCCACAGGATGAAGCTGACCTGTTTGTACATCTCTCTGGGACAGGATTGCCCCTATGGCCTCATCCGAGGCGTCTGCTTCAACAATGAATGGATGTTCCAAAACAGGATGTGCCAACACAGGAGCGGTGGTAAAAGCCTTTTTTAATGTCTGGAAAGCTTGCTCAGCCTCCATGGTCCACTCAAAAGACCTCCCTTTCCGTAATAGCCTAGTGATAGGGACAGCGGTTTGGGAAAAATGTACGATAAACCTGCGGTAATAATTGGCAAAACCCAAAAAGCTCTGTACCTCTTTTACATTCTTGGGGGCTGGCCAATCCCTCACCGCCTGTACTTTCCTCTCTGACATCTGTAATCCTTCGGGACTTAGGTTCACACCCAAAAATTCTCCTTCATGCACCCCGAACTCACATTTACTCAATTTTACATATAGATGGTGTTCTCTCAATTTATCCAGAACCTTGCAAACATGGTTGTTGTGGCATGAAACATCCTGAGAGTAGATCAAGATGTCGTCTATATACATCACCACGAATTGATCCACGTATTCCTTTAGCACATCGTTTATAAAAAACTGAAAAGCTGCAGGGGCGTTACAAAGCCCAAAAGGCATCACTAGGTATTCGTATAACCCAAACCGTGTTTTGAACGCCGTCTTCCACTCATCCCCTTCCCTTACTCTAACCAGGTGATAGGCCCCACGTAAATCTAAACGGGTGTAAATCCTGGCCTCTCTCACCTGGTCGAGCAAGACTGAAATGAGCGGAAGAGGGTATCGATTACGAATGGTGTTCTTGTTCAATGCTCTGTAGTCCACACACGCTCTCAAGTCCCCGTTGGCTTTTGATATAAAGAAAAGAGGGGAAGCTGCGGGAGAGCGAGAGGGGCGAATAAAGCCCAATCGAGAATAATGCTCAATGTACTGCTTCAAATGGGAGGTCTCTGGCACAGACAAAGCATACACCCTACATGATGGTAATGATGCCCCCTCTACTAAATCAATTCGACAATCATATTCTCGATGAGGGGGCAGTGTTTCTGCCTTCACCTCACTGAACACATCACTGTAAGAAGCATATACTAATGGTAGCTTGACATCCTTTTCCGCAGCAGTGGCAGCCAAAAACGGTGTGGCTAACACGGTGACATTAGCAGACATACAAGGAGCTAAATGGTCCCTACAGGTCTCTGGTTCGAACGTAACAGTTTTTTCCTGCCAATTCACCACAGGGTTATGTTTATGCAGCCATGGCATGCCCAAAATGATCTCGTACTGAGGGGCATCAATGATATTTAACGTCAACACCTCAGAATGCACACACCCATGCGTCACCATTGACAGCCCCAATTCACCAGTTCTCTCCGTTATCTGACCTGAGGTTAAAGGCTGCCCATCCACTGCCAACACATCTTCCGGCGTCTCCCTAGGAACTCGCGGCAATTCTAGACGTCTTACCAGACCTTCATCTACAAAATTACCAGTCGCTCCTGAATCCACCATCACCATTACCGGACACCTCTCTAGCTCGTATTCTAGCGTCATCACCACCACCAGGTGAGGCTCAGTTTCCTCATCACCCGAAGAGGACAGGGAGGTAAGTTTCCAGGCTTGTTCTCCATCTACTCCCGCTATGCGGTCTTCCTTCTGCTCTTTATCTGATATAGTCTTAGACACCGCAACCTTCTTAAATCTACTGAAAGTCCCTGATGCTTTTGGTTTAGAAGGACATTCCCGGACGTAATGCCCCTTCTTACCACAGTACATGCACAAGCCCTGTACCCTTCTGGCTTCTCTCTCTTCTCTAGACAATGGTGCTCTAAGAGCCCCTATTTCCATTGGTTCAGACGTAGCGTCCGTACCCCCGGATGCTTTCTTAGGATTTCTTTCAACAAAGTACGCTCCTCTTTCCCACCGTCTTCTATTACTACCCCTGTCTGTTAATCTACTGTCTAACCTTAACACCAGGTTTACCATGTCCTCAAAAGTAGTGGGCTGAGGATCCACCTGCGCTACTACATCCTTTAAATCATCATGTAACCCCTGATAAAACAAAGATAGTTTTTTCTCCTCTGGCCATGATGCTTCTACTACCAGCCTATTGAAGGCCGTTAGGTATGTTATCAACTCTCCTCTACCTTGTCTTAATGTTAACAACTCACGATCAGCACAGAAAGTGGTGGCTCTTCGGTCAAAGACCCTTTCAAATTCCTTTTTGAACTCTGCCCAATTAGACAAAAGGGCATCATCACGTTTCACCAATGGTACCACCCAATCAGCTGCATCCCCAATTAAATACGAAATTAAAAATGCCACCCTTGAATGATTTGTGGGGAACGAGGATGGTTTACAGGAAAAATGCATGAGCACCTGCGTCATAAACACATGCACCTTACGTGGATCCCCTGAAAACCGTTCAGGAGTAGCCAATGGAATGGGTGGGGGTACAGTAACCTGAACGTTAGAAGAAGATGCGGAAGCGTTGAACGGGTTACCGCTCAAACGCTCCACCTTCTCCCGCAAAGCTGCGGTCTCAGCCTTGGAGGAGGCCAGCTCCTGTTGTACCAAAACCAAGGCTTGTAACACATCCTCCATGGACGCCATTGTTGCTACATATGAATCGGGCAGAGTGTATTTCTTGGGTCAGTGATTCTGTAAGGCTTGGCACTCCGCAGGATTCACGTGCAGCAACAATGCTCCACCTCCGGACCCTCCGAACACCCTGAAGTACAAACACAGGGTGTTCAGACGATACGGCGAGGGAAAAAACCCCAAAAGGGGAAAAACCCAAAAGAATAAAGAGGAGAAGGAAGGGGCAGCAGGGATAAAGAAACTGAAAGACAAAAATACACAGGTTAGTACACTGCTAAACCCTATTCTCATAAATTCTGAATAGCACCACCCCAACATGTATTCACCTGAATGTGATTGACACTAAACCTCCCTTTTGCTGTAACTCCCGTCTTCCTCCCTGATCAACACAAAAGAACAGAGTTACAGACAAGTCTATATTTGGGAAGCATAAAACCTAAATATAACAGACATACACATACCCAAGGTGAAAACGTATGATCTTGAAACAAGGACCCAAAAACGTGAAATGAAAAGTCACTTCCTGTGCTTGAATAAATGCAGTAACTTATTGCTGTTATTCGTGTTACACAGCAACTTAGTCGTTCTTTCAACAAATGCCAAATCCCCACAGAGTACCCAAACACGGCAGTGTGTAGTTCACTCACTACTACACTCCGCTTTGGTATTTGCCATGTCAAACAATTATTACATGCCACTGAACCATAGGCTTTGAGTTCGTAACTGCAGTGTGGAGGTCCAGCTATACCCCCCTACACTCCGCTACTTGAAAGACTGGATAGTTGTAACTACCCAAATACGGCAGTGTGTAGTTCCATCACTACCACACTCCGCTTTGGTATTTTCCTTGTCACAGAATCCACAAGGCACTTGAACCCTATGTCTTGGGTTCGCGACGGCAGTGCGGAGGTCCTTCAATCCCCCCCCCTGCACTCCGCCACTAGAAAGGATGAACCCTATAAATCTCCGCTCTCCCTCCAAGAAGCTGATTCCAGGAGAGCGTAGCGCTTAACCCCAGCAACGTTTTCCCTCGCAGCCGCGAGAATAGTTTCCACCATAAACAAACTCTGTTTCCGTGCAACCTAGGAAACCTTAAAGTACTTGCTTTGCGCCGCACGCTAGCCAGCGTGCTGAATTCGGCATCCGCCTAACCTGAAACAACAAACAGGATGTCCGACGAAAACCCCAAGCCACGAACAAGAGCAGAAGTCGAGGAGCAGCCGCGTCCTCGTCAACACCGAAGAATCACTGACACCGGCGTTCCTGGGCGACCGGCAGATATCCGGAAGCCGCCGGGAACTCTGGGAAATGTAGTTCCGCGCCCAGGACCGCCGGGAATTGTAGTTCTAAGCAGGCGCGTCGGGCTAGATCCCGACAAAACTGGCACAAGACCTGAACCCCTTTAAAATAATGAAACATGTAACATGCACTACCGATCAGGCGATATATGCGCTACGCTGTCACTGTGAGAAGTATTATATAGGGAGTACCATACATAAGGCAAAAAAAAGAATTTTGGAACATCTCAGAGACATTAGGAACAATGACAAACAATACCCCATAGCAAGGCATTTTAAAAGTACAGCACAAGCAGAACAATGACTTTTTGTGTTCTTGACACAGTCCCCTTCAGGGAAAGAGGTGGAGATTGAGTCCAAGAACTCAGGCATCTTGAATCTAAGGGGCATATTAGGATGGCGGGCGGACTTTGCTCGCCCGCCATCCCCGTGGAAAACGGGACCGCCCGCGACCTGAGCGGCGGTCCCGCCATGCAAATTATGATGCGTCCACCACACTGGCGGGTGCATCATGCATTTGTAACATTGCGGCGGCTGGTGTTTACACCAGCACCCGCTGCAATGTGACAAATGCATGTTGTGCATTTGCATACACAAAGCGGCAGGCACAGCGCGGTGCCTGCTGCATTGGGTATGCGAATGCAGGGGGGTACCACAGGTACCTCCCCATGTGCACCCCCCACCTCGCCTTCACCATGGCAACGCCGCTGTGGAGAAGCATCTGACCGCACACATCCTAATATGGTTGACGGTGTGTCGCAGACACCGCCACCACAGACAAGCACTTTTTCCGCCGGTCGACTTCGCGACCAGCGGAAATGCGGCGGACGGACTTTCCATCCGCCGCGGACCCCCCAGCCATCCTAATGTGGTGGGGGGTCATTCTGTTGAGGATGGTGGGCGGATTGCCCTCGCCATGCCGGGGGTTGCTACCGCCGGCCCGGTAGGGGCAATCCGCCCGCCATCCTAATGGGCCCCAAAGAGTAGCATTAAATGTAATACTCTGTACCCCCCCAGGCCACAATATGGACGAGGAGTTAGAAGTGTAATGTAATGTAATTACCCCCCACAGGCCACAATATGGACGAGGAGTTAGCAGTGCACTTAGTTTAAACCAATGAGTGGATTGAAACCAGTATGAACCGTAAAAATATTTTAAGCGTGACCATCGTTTGTAAATATGTGTTGTTCGCAGAATCAATTTGTATGCAAAATATTTTTTTGTATAAGGGGTTTAATTTATTCACATCCTTTTTTATGTTTTTTCAGATTTTTCTGTGTTCGTTTGGAACAAGTGGAAGGCAAAAGAGGCAATGATATCTGACAATACCGAGTTAAAATCCAACCTTGGATCTGCACATCCACAAGCTTTACATTTATTTTTCTAGACCCTCCTTATTTGCTGAACTAAAAGACCTATTCTCTATGGCTTGAAACACAGAGAGAATAGAAGACACCGGTGGGATGCCGCTTCAACCCTGCCCTCTCTTATACTATTTTCTGACTCTATTTAAGGAAGAATAGAGTTCAGCACCGCTACCTCAGGCATATCTAGATGCATTATATCTAGTTCTCTGCAGTACTTGTCCTCTGCCAACTCACCCATATTTGTGGAGTCCCTGAAAAATGTAACAAATTGAAATAGTAATCCATACATGATCTTTTTACTTTTTATTTAAGTGTACAGAAATCCTGTCTGTGTATTTTAATTATTAAGTCAAAATTATTTGTTATATTGTTTATGTTTGTGGTGTGTCATTTGTACTTTTATGATTTTAATTAATCGAATAAAGTGGATTGACTGACTGACTGACTGGCTTTGGTCAAAGACCAAGACTTTATGCCTCAAGAGGACACTCATGAGGCACTGATTCCTTAGTGTCTGCCAATGACTACATGGACCAGCACTTCAGCATGGAGGAGACTGCCTGATGAGGGAACAAGTCCAGGTCACTAAACCTTACAGAGACATTATACAAACCTTACCAAGGTGGCTACAGATGGAATAGACAAGACCTAAAGAGAGACCTTGCTAAGCTCGAGAACAGGAACAGGAGAGTGAATGTAAGTTTTTTGGGAAGTCAAAATGAAAAGGGATAGATGCTAGTTTTTTTGGAAATGAAATCCCCCAGGGCCTACAACTAGAATTTGCGAGCCTATGATATTGAGAAAAGCACATCTCCTCGGGAATTTGATTGGCAACACAAGGCTAATTTGTTATCCCCTTATGTACCCAAACAGGCTAGTGCATTCAGTGATACAAGCTAAACGCTTTAGAAAGGAAGCATCATCAGTTTACCACAGATAGACAGTAGATCTACTTAAAGAATTCACAACAGTAATGATAAAAATGATTGAAAAAAAGGAAGATAAGTTCCTCTTCTTATCTAAGAATTCTGCAGAACTGCCACTCTATTTTTAGAGGACAAACAAGTTCTCGTAAATGTCTCAGCATCTTTGGATGATGGTGACATAGAAGCCGGAATGCTTACCAGATTCCTTCATTACTGTAGAGGTTAAAGTTCTGTTCAGTTGTTGTTTCAGCAAAAGCCCTAATTAGACAAGCACAAAGATTCAATACTTAAGTTATTTACTTCTGGGTTCTTCAACAAATCTAGGCATGGGGAGAGCATCAACGATCTGCCTGTTGCATATTTTTTTTAGTTTAAAGGTAAACTTTATTCAAGAAATAAACCAAAATAACAATCTACAATGTGAGGACAATATAATAAATACATGAAGATGACTACCAACATTATAACAAACCACTTATATATCAGAGTATGAAAGGAAAGAGAAAATATGAAAAGAGGATAAAAATTCCACAATAATATTATATACACCCAATGAGATGAATTAATATAACAATGAAAAAAATAACAGTGCAGAGTAAATTAAATGATGTACTGGTTGAATGAAATTATTGCACAAAAATTAAAAAGTAAACAAGTAAATCAAGGAAGTTTAGAAACTTCTTCAATTAAGGGTTGGTGTAGGTTAGCATTAAAAACACGGGAATCAAGAAAAACCGTTACCAGTGACCAGAGACTGTTCCTTTTGATATGTAAAGATAGTGGGGTGGTATAAGATGTGCCTAGCCTATGACTGTAACATACACCATACCACCAAGCCTCAGAAGATATATCAAGAGAGTTTTCTCATTTGTTTGTTGTTTGTTGGAGTGCAACTGTGAATAGTAAATGAACAATATGTATATTAAAAGCACAGTCATTCCAATTGTTAGAAAGACCACCTAAAATACGTTTGTAAAATACATTGAAAGGTGTATGTGTATGACAATAGAGTTTTAGGGGCCCATTAGGATGGCGGGCGGATTGTCCCCGCCATCTGCTCCAGAATGACCCCCGCCATATTAGTATGGCGGGAGGGGTCCATGACGGATGGAAAGACCGTCCGCCGCTTTTCTGCCCTGGTCGCAAAAGGGTTTATATGGTGGCGATGTCTATCAGACACCGCCAGCTATGTTAGCATTACAAAAAGGGGTGGTGATGGACAGAGCATCTGAATCAATCAAACACTCACACCCAGTCAAAAGATCTGGGTTTAATCCATCACCGTTCTTTAGCCCACTCTTCCACCCCAGTTCAGACATGGCTATATGCAAATCAGTCTGACCCTGTGCCTCATGGGAACAGTCCAGCCCGAACTGCCAAGCCATGCCTTCCCTGGACCGGAAACCAGCTTCCGAGGACCGGTTTCTGGCATTCCAGCCTTCTTCAGCCCGGCTTGCTTGAATCCAGTGGCAAAGTGAGCAAGGGACTCACGTCTGAGCATACCCTGCCACACGTATGGCGGCCAAAAGCAGTACAAAAAGGGGTGGTGATGGACAGAGCATCTGAATCAATCAACCACTCACACCCAGTCAAAAGATCTGGGTTTAATCCATCACCGTTCTTTAGCCCACTCTGCCACCCCAGTTCAGACATGGCTATATGCAAATCAGTTTGACCCTGTGCCTCATGGGAACAGTCCAGCTCGAACTGCTAAGCCATGCCTTCCCTGGAACGGAAACAAGCTTCCGAGGACCGGTTTCTGGCATTCCAGCCTTCTGCAGCCCGGCTTGCTTGAATCCAGTGGCAAAGTGAGCAAGGGACTCACGTCTGAGCATACCCTGCCACCCTTATGGCGGGAAAAGCAGTACAAAAAGGTGTGGTGATGGATAGAGCATCTGAATCAATCAAACACTCACACCCAGTCAAAAGATCTGGGTTTAATCCATCACCGTTCTTTAGCCCACTCTGCCACTGCAGTTCAGACATGGCCATATGCAAATCAGTCTGACCCTGTGCCTCATGGGAACAGTCCAGCCCGAACTGCCAAGCCATGCCTTCCCTGGACCGGAAACAAGCTTCCGAGGACCGGTTTCTTCATTCCAGCCTTCTTCAGCCCGGCTTGCTTGAATCCAGTGGCAAAGTGAGCAAGGGACTCACGTCTGAGCATACCCTGCCACGCGTATGGCGGCCAAAAGCAGTACAAAAAGGGGTGGTGATGGACAGAGCATCTGAATCAATCAACCACTCACACCCAGTCAAAAGATCTGGGTTTAATCCATCACCGTTGTTTAGCCCACTCTGCCACCCCAGTTCAGACATGGCTATATGCAAATCAGTCTGACCCTGTGCCTCATGGGAACAGTCCAGCCTGAACTGCCAAGCCATGCCTTCCCTGGACCGGAAACAAGCTTCTGAGGACCGGTTTCTGGCATTCCAGCCTTCTTCAGCCCCGCTTGCTTGAATCCAGTGGCAAAGTGAGCAAGGGACTAATGTCTGAGCAAAGCAGTACAAAAAGGGGTGGTGATGGACAGAGCATCTGAATCAATCAAACACTCACACCCAGTCAAAAGATCTGGGTTTAATCCATCACCGTTCTTTAGCCCACTCTGCCACCCCAGTTCAGACATGGCTATATGCAAATCAGTCTGACCCTGTGCCTCATGGGAACAGTCCAGCTCGAACTGCCAAGCCATGCCTTCCCTGGACCGGAAACAAGCTTCCGAGGACCGGTTTCTGGCATTCCAGCCTTCTTCAGCCCGGCTTGCTTGAATCCAGTGGCAAAGTGAGCAAGGGACTCACGTCTGAGCACACCCTGCCACACTTATGGCGGCCAAAAGCAGTACAAAAAGGGGTGGTGATGGACAGAGCATACATCTGAATCAATCAAATCCTCACACCCAGTCAAAAGATCTGGGTTTAATCCATCACCGATCTTTAGCCCACTCTGCCACCCCAGTTCTGACATGGCTATATGCAAATCAGTTTGACCCTGTGCCTCATGGGAACAGTCCAGCTCGAACTGCCAAGCCATGCCTTCCCTGGAAGGGAAACAAGCTTCCGAGGACCGGTTTCTGGCATTCCAGCCTTCTGCAGCCCGGCTTGCTTGAATCCAGTGGCAAAGTGAGCAAGGGACTCACGTCTGAGCATACCCTGCCACCCTTATGGCGGGCAAAAGCAGTACAAAAAGGTGTGGTGATGGACAGAGCATCTGAATCAATCAAACACTCACACCCAGTCAAAAGATCTGGGTTTAATCCATCACCGTTCTTTAGCCCACTCTGCCACTGCAGTTCAGACATGGCCATATGCAAATCAGTCTGACCCTGTGCCTCATGGGAACAGTCCAGCCCGAACTGCCAAGCCATGCCTTCCCTGGACCGGAAACAAGCTTCCGAGGACCGGTTTCTGGCATTCCAGCCTTCTTCAGCCCAGCTTGCTTGAATCCAGTGGCAAAGTGAGCAAGGGACTCACGTCTGAGCATACCCAGCCACACTTATGGCAGCCAAAAGCAGTACAAAAAGGGGTGGTGATGGACAGAGCATCTGAATCAATCAAACACTCACGCCCAGTCAAAAGATCTGGGTTTAATCCATCACCGTTCTTTAGCCCACTCTGCCACTGCAGTTCAGACATGGCTATATGCAAATCAGTCTGACCCTGTGCCTCATGGGAACAGTCCAGCCCGAACTGCCAAGCCATGCCTTCCCTGGACTGGAAACAAGCTTCCGAGGACCGGTTTCTGGCATTCCAGCCTTCTTCAGCCCGGCTTGCTTGAATCCAGTGGCAAAGTGAGCAAGGGACTCACGTCTGAGCATACCCTGCCAGACTTATGGCGGCCAAAAGCAGTAAAAAAAGGGGTGGTGATGGACAGAGCATCTGAATCAATCAAACACTCACACCCAGTCAAAACATCTGGGTTTAATCCATCACCGTTCTTTAGCCCACTCTGCCACCCCAGTTCAGACATGGCTATATGCAAATCAGTCTGACCTTGTGCCTCATGGGAACAGTCCAGCCCGAACTGCCAAGCCATGCCTTCCCTGGACCGGAAACAAGCTTCCGAGGACCGGTTTCTGGCATTCCACCCTTCTTCAGCCCGGCTTGCTTGAATCCAGTGGCAAAGTGAGCAAGGGACTCACGTCTGAGCATACCCAGCCACACTTATGGCGGCCAAAAGCAGTACAAAAAGGGGTGGTGATGGACAGAGCATCTGAATCAATCAAACACTCACACCCAGTCAAAAGATCTGGGTTTAATCCATCACCGTTCTTTAGCCCACTCTGCCACCCAGTTCAGACATGGCTATATGCAAATCAGTCTGACCCTGTGCCTCATGGGAACAGTCCAGCCCGAACTGCCAAGCCATGCCTTCCCTGGACCGGAAACAAGCTTCCGAGGACCGGTTTCTGGCATTCCAGGCTTCTTCAGCCCGGCTTGCTTGAATCCAGTGGCAAAGTGAGCAAGGGACTCACGTCTGAGCATACCCTGCCACACTTATGGCGGCCAAAAGCAGTACAAAAAGGGGTGGTGATGGACGGAGCATCTGAATCAGTCAAACACTCACACCCAGTCAAAAGATCTGGGTTTAATCCATCACCGTTCTTTAGCCCACTCTGCCACCCCAGTTCAGACATGGCTATATGCAAATCAGTCTGACCCTGTGCCTCATGGGAACAGTCCAGCCCGAACTGCCAAGCCATGCCTTCCCTGGACCGGAAACAAGCTTCCGAGGACCGGTTTCTGGCATTCCAGCCTTCTTCAGCCCGGCTTGCTTGAATCCAGTGGCAAAGTGAGCAAGGGACTCACGTCTGAGCATACCCTACACTTATGGCGACCAAAAGCAGTACAAAAAGGGGTGGTGATGGACAGAGCATCTGAATCAATCAAACACTCACACCCAGTCAAAAGATCTGGGTTTAATCCATCACCGTTCTTTAGCCCACTCTGCCACCCCAGTTCAGACATGGCTATATGCAAATCAGTCTGACTCTGTGCCTCATGGGAACAGTCCAGCCCGAACTGCCAAGCCATGCCTTCCCTGGACCGGAAACAATCTTCCGAGGACCGGTTTCTGGCATTCCAGTCTTCTTCAGCCCGGCTTGCTTGAATCCAGTGGCAAAGTGAGCAAGGGACTCACGTCTGAGCATACCCTGCCACACTTATGGCGGCCAAAAGCAGTACAAAAAGGGGTGGTGATGGACGGAGCATCTGAATCAATCAAACACTCACACCCAGTCAAAAGATCTGGGTTTAATCCATCACCGTTCTTTAGCCCACTCTGCCACCCCAGTTCAGACATGGCTATATGCAAATCAGTCTGACCCTGTGCCTCATGGGAACAGTCCAGCCCAAACTGCCAAGCCATGCCTTCCCTGAACCGGAAACAAGCTTCCGATGACCGATTGGCTTTAAACAATGCCTTTCCGTGTCGGCAATGCTGCCGCGGAAAGGCATGGGGAGACTCCCTGCAGGCACCAGGGGCTCCAGGGTGGTGGGGGGTGCACATGGGGGGTACCTATGGTCCCCCCAGCAGTTCCTTGCACAGCATGGCAGGCACCACGCGGTGCCTGCCATGCTGTTCATGGAAGTGAACAGCATGCCTTCCTGGGATTGTGGCGGGCGATGCTGAGAGCACCGCCTGCCACAATGGTAGGAATGCATGATGTGCCCGCCACTGTGGCGGGCGCATCCTAATGCTGCTCACGGGACCCCCGCCCTTATGGCGGGCGGTCCCTTTCACCAACAGGATACCATCCTAATGGGCCAAGTTGGGACCATACCTCTAACCAAAATAGATAAGTGGTAGGGCAATCGAATAACATACGTCTTATAACTGAAGAAGTACCATTAGATGACCAGCAGAATAAAGAAATAGTGGGATTATATTTGTGTAAAATAGCTGGGGTAACCATAAGTCTATTATAAATGAAAAACAGAGTTTGATTTGTGTTGCTGGCATGAGAACTTTTATGGATCTTGAGCCATTTTTTTCAACAGGGGAAGGAGGAAAAAATGTCTGAAAATCAGATTCCATCCTAATCCATTCTCTTTTTCTGTCTAATAGCCAGTTAGGAAGTGATAATACAATCATACTATACATTTTATAAATACGGGAGGCTGCAGGGAAGGTTGATAGCAAGGGTTGAGGAGGGGAAGTAGTAGAGGTAGGTCTGGATATTGAGCAAAGAGATGTGTAGGAATTAGAGATGGTTGAAATCAAAGAATGTAGGGCCTCATTTATGAGGTTTTGACTTAGGGCAGCACCACAAGGAATCTTGCTTCGCTGCCCTACGTCAAAACAATAGGGCAGGAATACGCTGTATCTATGAGATACGGTGCATTCCTGTCCTTTTCCCCCTGGGCTGGTGCTGAATTGGCTACCATGCTCCAATGGTGCAAGGGTGCCTGCTTTGCGGGGATGATTGATTTTGTGCAGGAAGGGACACCTTTCTCTGCAAAATCAATCAATTCAGGTGATTTCTTCTTTCTATGTGTGTTGTGGAAAAAAGCAAATGAAAAAATGACTAGGGAGGGGTGAGGAAAGCAATGACAACTTGGGAGGAGGTTTGAATGGAGAGACAAGACAGAGAGAGAGGGTTTAGGGAAAGTGAAGGAGGGAGCAACACACAGTGGGGAGAGCATGAAAACACACACTCCCATGGAGAGTTTAATGTAAAAGGAACAAGTAGTTAACTGAATGTAAGCAAGTCAGACGTGCAAGGATACAAGTCAACCATTTTTGACACTTTGAGACTGAAATGCTTGAGTGTAAGAAAAACACAAGGATAGGGAGAACGTGAATGGGAAGCAGGGAACAGAGAAAGGGAACAAAGACATCCAGTCATGAGCGAGGGGCTGATCCAAAGCCCTCACGATGCATTTTGGAAAAACCAAGTCTGGCAAACAGCCTGAAGCTTGATATCTAAAACAGATGATGTGGCACTAATGACAGTGTATCTTGGGCCTGTTTTATCTTTTCCCTTTGCTCTCTGTTTATGTTTGCTTATCTTGATTGATGGAAAGAAATACTGAGGATTTTCTGCTTAGAAGATTAGGATGGAATAGCAAGGCACTTTGCTGAGATATTTGGAACTCTTTTGATTGAAGACCTGCTTCAAATCCGTGACATTAACGAAAATAAGTTATTTAATAAGTTGAAGACTTGGCAAATACATGGTCCTCAAAGGTTGTGGGGCGCTGTGTCTCTCTGGTTTAGTGGGGGACGGGGCCTCTGGGACACTCCCTCGGCTAGAGCCACTTCTTAGAGGGACCCTGCAGTCATTAACACCTTAAATGCTACAGCAATTCATCTAGGATGCTGGACTCCCTTGAATCTCATTGTTCATGACGAGCTCAGCTCGTCATGAGCACACGAGCAGTGTACTGCATGACGAGCTGAGCTTGTCATGAGTATAGAAGGTGTTAATGTCCTCCAAGGCTGTGGCACACTTCTGGCTAGGGCTGTGTGGGAGCTGTGGGACAGCAAATGGCTATTCTGGGGAATGTTGGCCTCTGTTCCGTATGCCAGGGGGCTCTTCATTCCCATATATCCTCCTCTCCAGCCTAGAAGTGGCTTGATGGCGCCGCTCACAGGACAACTGCCCAACTCAGTCACAGGTCAGTATGGGCAGCCAACAGAGACAGAGGTCCACAGAGAGCAGGTGGACTGAGTCCTCCTGCTTTTCCAAGCCAATCAAACCAGAGAATTAAGAGTGTGTGAAATTTGCATCATTTGCTTTCGCGTAATTACATGAAATTGTGGTTAAATTCATGAAATACAGTTCCGTACGTTCCTGCTATATTTTAGCATGAGATGCTTCCTTGCATCCATTTTTTTAATTTCAGATTATTTTCATTGATTTTAAGAATGAAACCAATGCAATTTGAGCCAGACAGTATGAGAGACCTTCACATAGATTACAAAGTCCTGTATAAAAAATAAAAGGTAAGCAAAAACTCAAGTACCATAAATAAGTATATACCAGTTTTGAACCAGATGAGATACGGGAAGATTTATTGTAGAGAAATCAGAGAGAGTAAATTAGCAATACGGATCAAACCATACTTGATTAGTTGGACATTGATAAACTAAGACAAAATTATGTACTTAACCATCTTGCTGGAGGAAAGAAGGTATGGGGAGAGCTTACACCAATGAGGAAACGTCAGAATCATCAGCTCAGAAGCCAGTAATATACACATGAGAAAGGATAATGGGTGGTTTGATCTTCGCAAGATGAGCATCTTACCTGTTGCAGGTGGGACATAACTTAGATCTCCAGGGAGAATGTTGCAGGGAGACATTTTCTGCATCTCAAATAAAGATTAACCGTTCCTTCCAGGTTCACAAAAACACTGCAAACAACAACTGCTCGCGTTCTGTTGTTCCCGTGCATTCAGTGTAAATTTTAACCGCACAAGGAGCATTCCCAATAAATTTGTACCATGAATTGCACGTAATTACAACCCATTTCAGAAATGTTGCATAACAAGTGTAACACAAAATTCACCAAATTACACAATGTACCCCAGTGCAATTTAAAGAGGATGTCTTCCATCCCTGGTTCCCTCGGTCTTTGTTGAAACTGCAGCAGTTCCAGCCCCCTTCAACCACTGCTGCAGTCCCTGCCTCTTGTACAGCAGCCTGGTTCCCTCCCAGCACCTTGCATTACCATCTGGACGATATTTCGAAGGTATGTTCCTTAAAAATCCTGAGGCTGTAGGGTGCCTCGGAGCTTGAGTTCGTCCACAGGTCAACCTCCTTGACAAAGATACCAACCTACTTGACCTTCTGTTGCCTCGTCCTGCCATGAACACTACTCTGTCCAGGAGATGACAACTGGAGGACTGTTGTACCCGTGTGGCACAGTGTCTTAGTGAATTTATACTCTTGTTTGATATCAAAGTTATCTGCATTTCATGAGTTTTAATCCTGGCAAGGTTTTTTTTTTATTCTGAACCAAAGGTAGAGAGCTAGGACTGTAGGACGGCCGTCCGTGTCCCTAAATATATTTTGGTAACCAAAAGGAGACGGCCAGGAGCAATTGCTGTCTGATGTGTGTGGTGTATTGGCACCTCCAATGTTTGTTAATAAAACCCTCACACACCATCCTGGTTGGTGTCATGCTTCATCATCGGGTCCCAGACAGGTTACCGAAAAAAAAAAAAAAGGTTTTTTTTGGCAATCTTTTTATTGAACAGCTGCTCAGGATGCATCAATGTTTACAATTGCGGTAAAAAACACAACGATCCAGTGTGGAGAGAAATCAACTACAACAGTTTCAGGCAATGACAAAATCAACAGGCATATCATTCGAATAAAGGTGTAGTAGGAATGATGAAACATAAATGAGTACAACACAAGTCCCCAACAGATCCCTAGGTCTCTCTCTATATTGCCTCCATTTGCCCAAAATCTTCTCGTATTTTTGAGGGCAGCGCCGACTCTGGTAGATCTTTCGTTCATGGTTGATTTTACCGTCTGTTCCTTTGAGGTTGGTAAAATTAGTGTTACAACTGCATTAAGGAGGATTGGAACGACAGAAGTGCACAGTTATTCAAGAAACATGTTTTTATTCTGCTGGGTGAGGATATGCCATGTTGGCAAGTGCGATGATTTTGTCCTGGGTGGCACCGATATGGTGAACAATGAAATACTTCTTTGTGAGTTGTTGGATAGATAGATTTGATGAAGATGCTGTGTGCCGGTCTACTATTTTTTCAATTGGTGCAATCTAGAACCTGTATGATCTACATTTAACTTCCCATCCAAGACTTGCCAACATCAGCATTGCACCAATAATGAGCCTTTGTATTTTATGTTGTCACCAAAATGCCAGGTGTACTGTAAGAGACATGCCACATGTTTTTTGACTGTTACAAAATACAGGGGTAACCCGAAAATGTCTTAAACCATAGGACCTGGGTAACATGTGGTACGTTAAACAGTATTGTCCTACTGGTACGTAATCTGACTGGACCTGATACTCTACTCTACACTGGAGCAAGATCTCAGAATGATTCACTTTTCGAGACACGGCACCGTAGGAATTAGTTTCCTTTTCAAAAGCGGCCGCACACCACCTACTTTATCATTTCACGAAGTGGCCGTAACAGTATGGATTTAGACAAATGAGATTGCGCCATATTCATTGGGGACTGAGAAAGGATGATGTATGATGAACCAACACATCTGTCAACACTTGTTGCGGCTGCACTACTGTGAGGTTGTCCTTTAACTTTATTTTATACTGTCCTGATGAAGACCCACATGCTAGGACCCAATCTACCTTTTGCAACAGTCTGGTCGAAACGTCAACAAGAACTACTTAGCCTGGATTGACTATCTATACACTGTGGGGTGTGGTCGATCTATTTAGGAAGTATTAACTGACTTCCACCAAGCAGGTTTCTTGGCCTTGACTAAATTGGATTCCCTCATTGCCATAGCCACTGCACTAAGATTACTTTGTGTACTAAATAGTGAATAAACTCCACTTTGTTTTACTTTTCTTTCTTATCACTGCACACATGAGCACCTCTACTTTTCTTCACACTCTCTGTGGAGCAACGTTATGTAATGAATTTGATGATTTCTTCTGCTAAATGGATTATAAATGTATCTTTGATACATAAATAATATACTTTCACTGTATAATTCAGCATTGAGTGTGATTAATTCATTTTGTTGTCCTTGTTCTTCGCTCGCTTACATTGCAAATTAATTGTTGCATCTTTTTACATGTTTTTTTACATCACCTGGTTGACCCCTTGCATACTCTGGCTCTCCAAAGGCCTTCTATTTGCTGCTGATGGGGTAAAAGAGGCACAAGGAAGGGTTGCTATAGAAAGTAAGCCTGGCTTTCACATGGACATCAATTCAGGATAGCCTGGAGCAGATGCTCCTCCCTGTGGCTTGTCCTTCATCTCCTTGTGTTTGCTTTGTTCGCCCTAAGTTGGCAGGGTTTGCCCAGACTTAGGTCCCTTGCTCACTTTGTTGTTGTTATTGTTATTGTTAATTGACATTTATATAGCGCTGAATCACCGACAGGTCTCTCAGCGCTGGGGGGGGAGAAGGTGGGCAACTAGACGACACCGGGTTGATGCGTGAGTTTAAGCAGTGCTAAATGATTCTCTGAACAAGATAGTTTTGAGTTGTTTCCTGAAACGAAACAGGGAAGGTTTCTTTCGGAGGTGTTCAGGAAGCTCGTTCCAGAGCTGAAGGGCCACTGGATTCAAGCTAGCCTGGCTGATGAGGGGTGTTAGCCCCAAACCGGTCCCAGGATGCTTGTTTCCGGTCCAGGGAAGACATGGCTTGGCAATTCGGGCAGGGCTGTTCCCATGAGGCACAGGGTCAAGACTGATTTGCATATAGCTGTGTCTGAACTGGGGCGGCGAAGTGAGCTAAAGAACGATGATGATTTCAACCCAGATCTGTGACTGGGCGTCAGTGTCTGAAAAAATGTCAGCGCTCCATCCATCATCTCCTTGTGTTTGCTTTGTCCTTTGGCAAGCATGGCACTGCCTTTGCAAGTTCATAAGTCTTCACTGACTATTGCACCTGGGTCATCATTAGTCGGCCCTACATTGGTCACCATAAACCATAAGGGCAGGCTGTCCTTATCTGCAGATCTCCTTCCTTTCTTTCCATTTTGCTTGCATGCCATACAAAAACAAGCTCTGTGGTGGATGCTGAAGCACAGCAGGCTCACCAGACTGTAAACTGGGATCTACGAGAAATAAAAGATGAGGCAACGGGCGCTCTCATGCAAGAACCAGGGGTCTGGAATACCATCCCAGTCAAGATCCCCCTTCTCCTCTTTTGAAGACTCTTTCCTTCATGTAACTTCTCGCTGAGTATGGTCCCTGTTTTGCTGGACCTGGTGGAGAGAACTCCCAGTCCTCCCTCCACCCTCTGACCAAATGTGCCCCTGCTAGTCCTCCTGTCCACAAGCGCCTGTCCCTGCTGCCCACTTCCTTCCTCTTCTCCATGCCTCTCACTCACTTGTATGTAGTCTCACTCAGCCTCATGTTTTCACTTTTCTAGCCCACACTCTGTACTTTGTAGCTAGGTTTGTGCTACATAAGTCACACATGTATGTTCAGAGCACAGGCAGCTCCAGCGTTGAGTGTCAGACATGTGACGTCAGCATGGGTTACACCAGTCCTGGAAGATTCTGCCAGAGTGTGGCTTCAAGGAGTCATTTCAGGTGCCGGAGCGTGGCTTCAAGGAGTCATGTCAGGTGCCGGAGCGTGGCTTCAAGGAGTTATTTCAGGTGCCGGAGCGTGGCTTCAAGGAGTCATTTCAGGTGCCGGAGCGTGGCTTCAAGGAGTCATTTCAGGTCCCGGAGCGTGGCTTCAAGGAGTCATTTCAGGTGCCGGAGCGTGGCTTCAAGGAGTTATTTCAGGTGCCGGAGCGTGGCTTCAAGGAGTCATTTCAGGTGCCGGAGCGTGGCTTCAAGGAGTCATTTCAGGTGCCGGAGCATGGCTTCAAGGAGTTATTTCAGGTGCCGGAGCGTGGCTTCGAGGAGTTATTTCAGGTGCCGGAGCGTGGCTTCAAGGAGTTATTTCAGGTGCTGGAGCGGGGCTTCAAGGAGTTATTTCAGGTGCCGGAGCGTGGCTTCAAGGAGTTATTTCAGGTGCCGGAGCGTGGCTTCAAGGAGTTATTTCAGGTGCCGTAGCGTGGCTTCAAGGAGTTATTTCAGGTGCCGGAGCGGGGCTTCAAGGAGTTATTTCAGGTGCCGAGCGTGGCTTCAAGGAGTCATTTCAGGTGCCGGAGCGTGGCTTCAAGGAGTCATTTCAGGTGCCGGAGCGTGGCTTCAAGGAGTTATTTCAGGTGCCGGAGCGTGGCTTCAAGGAGTTATTTCAGGTGCCGAAGCGTGGCTTCAAGGAGTTATTTCAGGTGCCGGAGCGTGGCTTCAAGGAGTTATTTCAGGTGCTGGAACGTGGCTTCAAGGAGTTATTTCAGGTGCCGGACCGTGGCTTCAAGGAGTTATTTCAAGTGCTGGAGCTTGGCTTCAAGGAGTTATTTCAGGTGCTGGAGCGTGGCTTCAAGGAGTTATTATAGGTGCCGGAGCGTGGCTTCAGGGAGTTATTTCAGGTGCCGGAGCGTGGCTTCAAGGAGTTATTTCAGGTGCCGGAGCGGGGTTTTAAGGAGTTATTTCAGGTGCCGGAGCGTGGCTTCAAGGAGTTATTTCAGGTGCTGGAGCGTGGCTTCAAGGAGTTATTTCAGGTGCCGGAGTGTGGCTTCAAGGAGTTATTTCAGGTGCTGGAGTGTGGCTTCATGGAATATGTAATAAGTGCGAAAAATAAGTGAAAGAAAACTGAAAGGCATGCTACTCACCAGAAAAGCGCTACAACACCCATCAGGGGGAACAAGTGCTATATGAATGCATCCTTTCTTCCCCTTTTATCCCTCTGTTTTCCTTCTCACTCCAAATAACTGACTAATATCCACCACTGAAATTACTTCATATTTCACCATAATAATTCACCACTAATCCTTTATGGGCTTCCTGAATAGCGTGCGTTAACACCCCATTAATGGAAAAAAGCGCTATATAAATACAAACCTTTTTCTTCCTCTATCCTTCTTCTATCATTCCAAATCCAAATAACTGACTAACCTATCCACCACTTAAAATGTACTTGCATGTTTCACTATACTAATTCAACACTAATCCTCTATGAGTCCCGGAGGAGCGTGCTACTCCCCGAAAAAGCGCTTTGACGCCTCGTCAAAGTTAGTAAGCGCTATATAAATGCAATTACAATACAATACAATTGAGGGCACTTCCTTCCACGACCTACATTGTTTCAGCCTCCTATTCCCCAGTATGGAATATTCTAATGTTTACTGCAGAAAGGACTGGCCTTTGGCATAGGCAAGCTGGGCCCAGGCCCAGGGCGCTGGTCTTCAGGGAGGTGCACAGAGCTCTCAGCATTAAAATCATACAAACAGGACTGTACAATGACTCCAGAGATTCCATTTAAAGTGCCTTTATTCACTTGTTAATTTGCCGCAAGTGCTTTTTTTAACATCCCAGCGGTCCTTTTTCTTGTCCTTCCCTCTCCTCCCCTGTCACCACACACCAACACCACCCCCAACAAAAGAGCCAGGATGATTGGAATGCAGTTACAAGTTGGGATCAGCCCTGGAAGACCAATAAGCAGAGCCCCTGGAATTATGCGATAGTGAGACCATCGCGATTTTTGCATAATTATCTCCCTATTTTTCGCCTTTGCCACGTAATCCATCTTCTGCCGCATAATCTGCAGGTGTTACCAACAACAAAATGTTTCTAGCACGAACGGTTAAAAAGTTACTAAAATGCTACTAAAACATGATGCCGCGCAGTGGAAGGCCCTTTGTAAAACTGGACTGGTCACCTTTCCGTTGCCTATTGCTATAATTGGATGGTAAACTGGTACTAATAAGGTGCAACCAATGCCCACAAAGGGTTACAACGTTTAAACATGGTGAAGTAACGAAGTAATACTACTACAAAATGTCACTTTATGCCGCATAACTTTCCTATTCTTGCCCCTTAATTCACTCAACCCTGTCCATTAATGTGGGCCTCTCTTGCCACATAATGTCAGTGCCTTGCCAATAAGGCTGCTACATAGTCATTCATATACCTGACAATGGAGTCTGAGAGATTTATGGAGTTCGGAACAGCAATTGACCTGTCTGGACTATCTCTGAAGGTTCAGCAGGGATGGGTAACAGCCAGTCACATGTCGGCTTACATGCTTACATGTCAGGTCTGACTATGAAAGGTCGGTGAAGCTAGTGCAAGTCAGTCAATGAGAATAGGCAGACACATCAGTCTTACTTCTGATAAAGCTAACAGACCCAGAGCAGGTTCGCTTATACACCAGTCCAATAAAAAATAGAACGGCCAGAACGGATGAGTCTGGGTCTGTGACATATGAGGCCTTTTAATATGTGACTGACTCTGTCTGCTTCGGCACGAGGAACACGGCGTGGTGCTGGTATTAGAACAGCAGGGCTTTAAATGGGATGAAAAACTGGGGGGATCTCTCAAAGGGGCGTGGCTCATATAATTAAGGATGTGGCTTAAAAACACGTAAGCTAAAAAACTGTGCTGATCATAGTTTTTCGCCTTACTTGTATTTTGGTATTTCTGTCATTGCATCCTGATCAGGTTATAAGTCATAAAAAAAGAAGTGGGGGGACGCTGACGTCACAACAGGAAGTGACATCACGTAAGGTGGCTTTCACCATCAGACTCCTTGCCTGCCCTCTCTCACCCCTTAGATGCGATTGCATTAGAGAAGCCAGCGCGTGAGCAGCGTTCTGAATGGGCTCCGATCTCGCCCCTGAGAGGTCAAAGAGTTGAATGTGTGGCTCCATTTGATCCAGTTGTGGAGCTCCCGGTAAAATAAGTGGGGGCGGGGGGGCGCCGTCCGCCCTGATCCTGATATATAATATAATGCAACACGTAACATTGTAACTACAACAAGTCAGGACTATTGGCTTTATCAAAGGTTTTTAGTTGCATAAGTTAAATAAACAGTGGCTTGTATATAATTTTTAAAAAGCTGTCATTTAAAGCATTGGTGACACCACAACAATGTTGCTGTTCATGAGTTTCAAAAAGAGAAGGGGAATCCAGAGGGAAAAGGGCTCCCTTCCCTTCCCCTATAATGCTCACCTGGTATGACGTCATGTCGTAACGTCTTCACTAGTAAAAAAAAACTACCGCTGCTCAGTACGGTGAGACCCGGCCCACTTAAAGCCCTGTATAAGAGCATGAATTAAATATATTCCGATGTTTCATTTGCCGGCCGATGTATTATTTAGAATTCGACATGGCTGTGACTGAAATCGATGGGGTGGTGTCCGCGCGAGGACAGAGCATGGAATTCAGATAGAGTTCACCCAAGAATGGTCCTTCTCACTGCAGACTGCGAAGCTAGAGACTTTTTTAATTAACGAGTCTTTAGTAAAACGTTGTGAGGAACCAATTGTAATCTGCCCGAATAACACAGGGTGGCGCCAGAGGAACACATTTCATACTACAAGCCCGCGATAGCGTGAACATTTGGTATTGTGTTTATAACAACCCTTGCACCAGGTTGACAGCTGCAGAAAAGAGGACGGGAACCAAAATAAGACACCCCGTTAGCCAATCAAATAGCTAAAAAAAAAGGTGCCCCACATTTGCAAATCGGGGCACTTTAGAACTTGTAAAGACACACTCCATTAGTGTTTTGCAAAGTATGGAAGGCTGCAGGGAGTGGAGCTCACTGCAGGCAATGTTTGTGGTAATACCAGGGAAATCAACAGTGAGAAATGGCCCCTCAGACCATAAAACAGGCCCACAAACAAACATCCTACACACTGACCTGTCAGCTCACCCGGTCTGGGACTGCCAGGTTCACCTATAGTATAGGCTTGTCCGACTCTACGCACTCTCTGTGGTTGTGCGAGACCCTGTCATTTCCGGTGCTTCTCTGTGATGTCACGCATCAAATATGCAATATGGCCGCGGTGCTGCTCTGTGAGTTCCCAGGATGTGTGTATCAAAGGTGTTGCAGTCTCCAAGGCAAGCAAGATCGTTGGGCCCCACCGGTTGATTTGGTAGTAAAATACTATTATTGAGGTGCAGTAGCCATTTATATACAGGGCCAGCTTTAGGGCCATGCAACAGGTTCAGGCACACCTGGCACTGACACGGTGCAAGGGGTGAGGGGTGTAGAGAGCCACCCGGGCCCTCTACTACAATGTAGCAGTTTCCACACATCCACACACCCCTCGGGCGGGCTCGACCTGAGGGGATAAATAAACGGCCGGAGACCGTTCGGGGTCTTCCGCCCACGAGAGTAAAAGTGAAAGTGTCTTGTGTACTTCTTAGCGCTGCTGCGGCCTAGCTTCCCTGGCCCACAGCACTACATTGGCGACGAGGCCGGTCGCACCCCACGCTTGCCCGCCTACCTGCCTGGTTCACGATGAGAGCTCGCGGAGCCCACCCACGTTGACCCGCTCCTGTGCTGCCGACTGTGATCTTGCAGGGGGCTCGTGGAGCCCACCCGCACTGCTCCACGTCGCCCAGCGCCTGCTGTTTCCTGGAACCCCAGCTGCCCAAGGCCTCCGCAGCTGTACCGCCCATCAGCCTGCACCCGCCCTCACGTCTCCCTGTCCAACGGGAATACGTTCAGCTGGCGGCGCTCGCGGTGGCCATCTGCAATCTGGGGTAAGTGCCCGCTGCGCGAGCGCAGAGACAACGTGCGCCTCGCTGCAGCCGGGCCACCCCCGTCTACACACCACGAGGCATGGCTCCAAAGCACGCCTGATCCCGCCCCCACTGCCTCTTCAGTGCCGCGTTGTGTGACACCAGCAAAGAGCATGGCTACCGCCTGCCTTCGAGGAGGACAAGGCCCCAGGACTGAGCTGCCCGGCTTCAGATGTATCCAGATATATGATACAACAAGTAACAACACACTTTCAACAAGTCAGTTCTATTGGCTTTGTCAATGGTTGTTAGTTGCATAAGATTAATAAGCAGCAACTATGTATTTTTATATATTATATAGAAAAAGCTTCCACTTAAAGCCCTGGTGACACCACGACAATGTTGCTGCTCCTGAGTTTGGGATGAGGGGTGAAAAGACAACAAAAGCCTAATTAACAGGTAAATGGTCTTTTAAAGACCTGTGAAGTACTCGGTGCGGCTGAAATTAGACAGTTGCCAGCCTGCGAAGCTGTCTCACCCCAGGCTGACACACACGACGGGGGGGGAGGGGCTGAAGCCCGGTGAGCCCAATGGGTGTTGTGCGTCTGAGCCCGATAGAGACCCGTTTCGAGGCCCCCTTTTAAAAAACTGCCGGCGCTCAGCAATGGGAGACCCGGCCCACTTAAAGGCCTGCCCTATTGACAGGAAAACCAAGTCATTTAGCTACCTTGGTTCCCCCCTTCGCCTGTGGAGGTGTGGTCCCAACATCAAGCTCACTACCCTGGAGAGTACCGCCCTGTGGTGCTCAGTGTTTACTCCTCCTGTAACTGCGACGTTGCTTGTGCTTCTATCAGGTGTTTGTCACATGAGGCAGCAGGTATGTCCGTGTCGGCTGCCTCCTGTGATGCCAGGTATGCAGGGCTCAAGTTGGGATACCACGCGGGTGGACGGCATCCCCCCACTTATTTTACCAGGAGCTCGATCACTGGAGGATATAGAGCCACACATTCACTCTTTGGCCTCTCTGGGGCGGGATCGGAGCTCATTCAGAATGCTGCTCACACGCTGTCTTCTCTGATGCTATCACATCCAAGGGGTGAGCGAGGGTAAGTAATGAGTTTGATGGTGCAAGCCACCTTTCGTGACGTCACTTCCTGTTTTGATGTCAGCGTCCCCCCACTTCTTTTTAGGTCTCGACTACAGCATTGCTTTAGCAATGCTTGCTTATTGAGATTATAGTAAGTTTTTCAAAAGTCTACCCAAAACTGCGGATCAGGTACAGTTCATGTGAGCCAGGCGCGTGCACATCGCTAGCCACATCCCACACCATTTGTCTGAGTCTCTGCATCAGACTTCAAAGGAAGCCGCTCCCCCGCCCCCTCCACACAATTCCAGAGCTTGTTTTAAGCAGGATCTGAATTCCCTCCCACCATTCCTTTGCTCTCCTCAGCCACTCCCAGCCGCTCATCTTGTGCGAAACAGCACCATCTGCTTGTGAGTCGGAATGCTGGCATGGTACCCGAGCCCCCCTCCAAGGGCCACCTGATTTAAATTAGCACCCATGCAGGTAATCCGCACATATTTCAGCTGCCTGGTGTGAAGTTCTTCAAAGGCAGCTTGTAACCCTAGCCGCCCTCTGCCTTCGCAGAATGCGTGTTGCAGTGAGAGAAGAGCCCGCAGGGGCTTTTCAGCCCTAGGTGCTCGGGAAAAGCCAAGGAAACTGAACTCGGAGCTAGGGTTGCCAGCCGCCCCCCCCCCCCCTGCTCTGAACTGAGCTCTCTTCCGGTACCACATTAAATGTCGCAGACCTGTCCCTCCTGTGCGCCGTCTGCTTTGGTTTTTCAGGTACCTAACGTTATTAGCCGAACTGACTTCCTCATCAGGGATTGTAAGCGGTATGTAATTACCAAATGTAACGCACACTGCCCCTTCACCCTATCTCCTTAGTCTCTTACCATCTCCCCCTTTAGAATATTTACCCCCACCCGTTCCCATTTTCCCATCCATCTTTAGGAGGGCTTCTCCTCTCTTCCTATTCGCCCAGCATTTAAAGATCGGTGACCCACACTCCTCCATGTCCCGTATTTCTTTACCGCCTCACCCCTTCGGGGTGTGCGCCCTGCTCTCCCCAACCTACAATTATGTCCTCACCCCTTTCCAACGTGAGCTCCCCCCTCCCTCCCTTGCATGGTGCCGAAGCTTCGCTCCCACTCACTCTCACTCCCCTCCACCACCACAGCCTATGCGTCCTCCCACAGGCCCCACCCCTCACTCCCCCGACCCCTCTTTGGTGACGTTGCCCCTTCCCTGCCTTCCGTTTGAGCAAGATTTCTGTTTTGGGGTAACACTGTGCCTGCTTGGCTCAGATGGCTGTATATCTTGTTTTCACCAATGGCATCGCATCTTGTGCCTCTTGTAAGAAAACAGTAAAAGAGCGCATTGTGTCCGGTGGCTCGAGCTTCTAAAGAGGCAGCTTTACCTCATCAAAGTGCTCTGAAAACTATGTGCCCGGGGGCCTTGAGAGGGAGAGCGGCGAGACACCCCTGCATCCCCAGCTTTGCAGTGAACTCTTCGGAGCTCGAGGGTACGCGCTTTAAACATCACTTTATTTGTTGTACCAGTGCAGGGCGCGCTGCTGGATTTAGCGACTGCTAATTATATAAGTGCTAACTTTTTCCTTGTCAAGGCATTTTCTGTCCTCGTCTTGCACACATCAAAGGAATTCAGCTACACAGCCCACAAAATGTATGCAGATTTTTTTTCCATGTACAAACCTGGAAAAAGTTTGCCCTCTATTGTGCTTTCTCTGTACTTGCCTTAATCCCTATTTGTAGCATCAAACATGCCTCCGACTCTCTCTCTCCCTCTCTCGTTTATCTTTGCTCTTTAGTGCATGATTTGTTTCCCCCCAACCCCCAGATAAGCTGTCAGCTTGCAATCACAAAATAGAACAGCAGTAACGTTCAAACAACTTTGCTTCATAGTATTTAAATCTGGCTGATTTGCGCTTTTTCTCATTGTACATATTGTTGTCAGATAATGGAATCGAGGGACATAGAGCTAAATGGATTTGACCAAGATTACACAGTTTATCCAAGTAGAGAACAAGTGATCCAGATAGGGTTTTTCGTTCTTTTTGGTGCACTGTTTGGCAACTGGACGCCACTCTGAGCCTGTAGCTCTTTCAGAGAAAGACTAGAACAAGCCTGGTAATTAGAGAAAATTCAGCGAAGTTCCCTAAACATCTTCTAGGCGTGCGCTAATATAGACAGATGTGGTTACTTAAAAGAAGTAGCTTGCCCAGAATCACACGTTTCAGTCAAATGGGGCACAGGGTCAGTTCACCAGGACACGTCACCACTGCAGCACGACTGTTTCGACTGTGCAGTCTTGGCGCTTTACTTTCCTTTCACCCGACAAAGGGGGCCAAGGCTTGCTGTATTTTTGAAGTTGCTCTAAAAAAGAACTGTGCGTCTCTTTGACGTCTGAGAAATTAAAGAGAGTTCAAAGGTGGGGGGCGAGGTTGAGAGTTCAGATGACATAGCTTAGGACTGATATAGCAGAGCAGATTTCTGTACCTAGTTTCCGACTAGCCCCCCCCCTTATACAACTTTCTTCTCTCGTCCCTCCTCTGCTTTGCCGTCTCCCTTCCACGACCATGCCACCTCTCCCCACCCTGTCCACTTTCCTCTCATCTTGACTCACTCGCAATTACTGTATCCACCCCCTCTTCATCTTGTCTTCTCCGCCTGCCCTCTACGCCGGCCCCTGCTTTCCACAACTTCCCTATCCGCCGCTCTCTCCCTCTCTACTTCCTGCTTCGCTTCTCTCTCTCTTGTCTCTCCTTTTTTTTCTCTCACTGCCTCTCGTATTCAGCCCTCCTTACTACCACACCCACCACCACAACATCCACCACCACCACCACCACATCCACCACCACTACGTCCATCACCACCACAACATCCACCACCACTACGTCCATCACCACCATGTCCACAACCACCACGTCCACCACCACCACGTCCACCACCACCACACCCACCCCCACCACACCCACCACCACTACGTCCACCACCACCATGTCCACCACCACCACGTCCACCACCACCACACCCACCTCCACCACGTCCACAACCACCACCACTACGTCAACCACCACCATGTCCACCACATCCACCAACACCATGTCCACCACCACGGCCACCACCAGGTCCAACATGGGGCCACTACCACGTCCACCACCACCACCACGTCTACCTTCACCACATCCACCACCACATTCACCACCAAGTCCACCACCAAGTCCACCACCAAATCCACCACCAAGTCCACCACCAAGACCACCACCACCACATCCACCACCACATCCACCACTACATCCACCACCACCACATCCACCACCACCACGTCCACCACCACCACCATGTCCACCACCACGTCCACCACCACCATGTCCACCACCACCATGTCCACCACCACCATGTCCACCTTCACATCCACCACCACCACATCCACCACCACCACCATGTCCACCACATCCACCATCACCACATCCACCACCACCACGTCCGCCACCACCACGTCCACCACCACTATGTCCACCACCGCCACATACACCACCACATGTCCACCTTCACATCCACCACCACGTCCACCACCACTACCACATCCACCACTACCACGTCCACCACCACCACATCCACCACCACCGCGTCCACCACCAACGTGTCCACCACCACCGCGTCCACCACCACCGTGTCCACCACCACCACATCCACCACCACCATGTCCACCACCAACACCACCACATCCACCACCACCACCACATCCACCACCACCATGTCCACCACCACCACGTCCACCACCACCACACCCACCTCCACCACATCCACAACCACCACCACTACGTCAACCACCACCATGTCCACCACATCCACCACCACCAACACCATGTCCACCACCACGGCCACCACCACGTCCAACACGAGGCCACTACCATGTCCACCACCACGTCTACCTCCACCACATTCACCACCACATTCACCACCAAGTCCACCACCAAATCCACCACCAAGTCCACCACCAAGACCACCACCACCACATCCACCACTACATCCACCACCACCACGTCCACCACCACCACCACGTCCACCACCACCACGTCCACCACCACCATGTCCACCACCACCATGTCCACCACCACCATGTCCACCTTCACATCCACCACCACTACATCCACCACCACCACCATGTCCACCACGTCCACCACCACCACCACGTCCACCACCACCACGCCCACCATCACCATGTCCACCACCGCCATGTCCACCACCACCATGTCCACCTTCACATCCACCACCACGTCCACCACCACTACCACATCCACCACTACCATGTCCACCACCACCATCTCCACCACCACCGCGTCCACCACCACCGTGTTCACCACCACCGCGTCCACCACCACCGTGTCCACCACCACCACATCCACCACCACCATGTCCACCACCAACACCACCACATCCACCACTACCACCACATCCACCACCACCATGTCCACCACCACCACGTCCACCACCACCACGTCAACCACCACCACGTCCACCACTACCACCACCACCACGTCCACCACCACCATGTCCACCACATCCACCACCACATCCACCACCACATCCACCACCACCATGTCCACCACCACCACCACCACGGCCACCACCACGTCCACAAGAAGGCCACTACCACATCCACCACCACAACCACCACGTCTACCTCCACCACCACCACATCCACTACCACCACCACGTCCAACACCACAACATCCACCATGTCCACTACCACCACATCCACCATCACCACGTCCACCACCACCACGTCCACCACCACCACATCCACCACCACTGTGTCCACCACCACCATGTCCACCACCAACACCACCACATCCACCACCACACTCACCACCACCTCCACAACCACCACCACGTCCACCACCACCATGTCCACCACCACCACATCCTCCACTATGTCCACCACCACCACACCCACCTCCACCATCACCACACACCACCACGTCGTCCACCACCACGTCCACCACCACTACCATGTCCACCACCACCACGTCCACCACCACCACATCCACCACCACCACCACGAGACCACCTCACTCTATCTATCTATCGCCCTCACTCTATCTATCGCCCTCACTCTATATATCTATTGCCCTCACTCTATATATCTATCGCCCTCACTCTATCTATCTGTCGCCCTCACTCTATCTGTCGCCCTCACTCTATCTGTCGCCCTCACTCTATCTATTGCCCTCACTCTATCTATCTCTCGCCCTCACTCTATCTATCTGTCAATCTATCTATCTATCTATCTATCTATCTATCTATCTATCTATCTATCTATCTATCTATCTATCTATAACCCTCACTCTATCTATCTACTGCCCTCACTCTATCTATCGCCCTCACTCTATCTATCTATTGCCCTCACTCGATCTATCTATCGCCCTCAGTCTATCTATCGCCCTCACTCTATCTATCTATCACCCTCACTCTATCTATCTATCGCCCCTCACTCTATCTATCTATCGCCCTCACTCTATCTATCTATCACCTTCACTCTATCTATCGCCCTCACTCTATCTATCTATCGCCCCTCACTCTATCTATGTATCTCCCTCACTCTATCTATCACCCTCACTCTATCTATCGCCCTCTCTCTATCTATCTATCGCCCTCACTCCATCTATCCCCCTCACTCTATCTATTGCCCTCTATCTATCGCCCTAACTCTGTCTATCGCCCTCACTCTATCTATCTATTGCCCTCACTCTATCTATCTATTGCCCTCACTCTATCTATCTATTGCCCTCACTCTATCTATCTATCTATCTATCTATCTATCTATCTATCTATCTATCTATCTATCTATCTATCTATCGCCCTCACTCATCTATCACCCTCACTCTATCTATCTATCTATCTATCGCCCTCACTCTATCTGTCTATCTATCGCACTCACTCTATCTATCTATCTATCTATCTATCTATCTATCTATCTATCTATCTATCTATCTATCTATCTATCTATCTATCTATCTATCTATCTATCTATCGCCCTCACTCTATTTATCTATCACCCTCGCTCTATCTATCGCCCTCACTCTATCTATCTATCGCACTCACTCTATCTATCTATCGCATCACCATATCATCACTCAGGGGCACCACAACATCACTATGCGCTACCACATCATCACTTAACGCCACTGCATCACTCGTCACCACCACAACATCACTCAGCGCCACCACAGCATCAATCTGTGCAACCATTCAACAACTGGTTCAAATATGTGCTTCAATGTTTCAAGCGTCATTACAAATGACACAAAAAGATGTTAATATTTCACTTCTGTTCTTGGATTTTCTTCGCAATAAAATACATTGAACATAATTTTCACAAAAGTTATTTACAAAAGTTTAAGCTATTGCCATTATAAATTACAATAGCTTTTATTTACGTATTCATTATTTAAAAAAAAATATAAGCCATTGTTATTTGTAATATCAATACATCTAGGTCACGTAAATACAACACATATTGCATTACAAATGCTATAGTTGTCACATTTGCAAAAGTTAAAACTATTGGCATTGTAAATGACAAAGCTATTAATTTCACTATTTTCAAAAACAACACATAAATAAAAAATGTGTCATTTACAATACCAATAGCTCAAACTTTCCTAATGCGAGACCTATTGCATTGCAAATGCTTGTTGTAGGACTTGTGCACTGCAGGTATGTGACTATGCTGTCCCTGTAATGCCCTATTGCATTAGGCCTTCCTTTTTCTCCACCGGCCCCCGTTAGTGTAGCACTATGCACGCATTTTTCGAAGTTCACACCTCTCCACTTGGCAATGTTCTGCTTCTTCCGGTTGTGTGTGTGTGTGGGGGGAGGGGGTAGGGGCGGGGAAGGGCTGCACTGTGCTTGGCCCACTTGCATCTTCCGCCATCTTGACCTCCCGTGACCTCGGCCTTGCTACCCGACCCGCAGGCATGATGAGAGTGATACTCGAACAAGGGGCAGGCTGATGTCCACATAGTTGGGACTGGCAGCAGGTGAAAATAAATATTCCTTGCCCTGTCCCTCTGCCAAGGCGCTGGTTCCCAGGCACCCGCCACCTCTCCGTCCACGTGCGCTCCTGCTGGCGCCAAGACGGATCCAGGGCCCGTGTCCTGTTGCTGGGGAGGGGGGGGGGGGAGGGGGGGGGGGGGGGTTGTAAGGAGGTATAATCCGATTCTTAAAACTGATTTTCTTTAAACTTAGTCGAGTGTTAATGACTGTCTCCAAAAAGAGTTAACCCTTTCTGTTCCTTCACAGTCGTTGTGCTTTTTTTGTGTGTATTGCTTCTGAGTAGCGGTATATGCCACTCGAGAGGAGTCGCGGCGCTGCAGCTGTTAAACATAGGAGCTCAGGTGAAGCACTAGGTATACACTAGGTATAATCCGATTCTTAAAACTGTTTTTCTTTAAACTTAGTCGAGTGTTAATGACTGTCTCCAAAAAGAGTTAACCCTTTCTGTTCCTTCACAGTCGTTGTGAGTAGCGGTATATGCCACTCGAGAGGAGTCGCAGCGCTGCAGCCGTTAAACATAGGAGCTCAGGTTACCCACTAAGAGCGCACTGCTGATTGGATTCCAGGAATACCCCCGTGGGTCGGAGCTCTTCAATGGCCAGGGCAGTCCGGCAATACAATCAGGGTTTAGGAGGTGAAAGGGGGTGGCACTCCCACATTGTGAAGTCTCTGTGCATGCCCCTGTCCAGACACAGGGACGTATTTAAAGAGTGTATCTCTTTATTACAGCAGCAGGCTGAAGAACTCTTAAAATTAGAATAGGCACAAAGAAGGAGGAGGGAGGTTGAAATGAGAATGTTGTAACAGCAATAAAACTATTGAGTAACACAACTCTAGATCTCCACCTTCGTGTTTCTTCTTCTTGTTTCATGCCACCTCATCGCCCCGGGTCACATCTGCTGACTTTGCTGGACCAGCCGAAGGGCTCATCTAACAGGTGTTCCCCATGGACAACCCACAAATGGTTTAGACTCAGTTTTTCTTGGCTGCTCACAGAGTCTGACGACTCCACCTCCATTTACTTCTCTTGTCCTTGAATCGGCCTCCTTCCATAGGGGTTTTGGACAAAACATGTCCGTCGAAACCCGAGGTTGCATTGGGGGTGCGGGTGCTGCATTCATCAAGCTTCCCGAGTAAGGATTATTGCAACAGCCCTCTGCCCACATGGATGCTACATGTTAAATGCCCATTGGTATGTGGCTGGTATGGTCATAAAGTACTTCTTGCCTTTGTCTCTTACGGGAAATCCATCATACATAAAAAATGCATTTAAGAACATTGATTGTATGTTTGGACTTTTCGCTCTACTTGAAAGAGTAGTGAATAATTCCAAACATACATTTAAACATGCATGGTCAAATGAGAAATGGTCCTAGAATTTCTTCCCCCAATGTCTATCAGTCAGTGGACAGACTGTCTTGCACAACGTCTAATCCACAAATATTTGTGACAGGAACAACCTATCCCACACTGCCTTTCCAACTCCTTCCTCCAGAATCTAGGGCAGGCCACCACCAGTGTGCCAAGACCCACTGGCTGCCCAAGGCAATCCCTAAACAACCCTCATTAAGAATAGTGCAAGAATTTTCCGCTTTCAAGATAAATATCATTTTGCCTCCCGCACACTGGAAAAATGGGATTGTGCAATCATTTGTGCACCACCACCTGTGATGGTGCCGCATGGTCGCTGCATTAACTCGTTTAAGGAAGTGCCATTCCCTGGCTTTCGTGTGCTGGCGATACCACTGCCACTCAAACTCAAGCGGATGAAAAAAAAACATATCTTCTTATTGTAGAATCTTACCCTGCACAATATTAGCATTCCCTTGCAGTTCATTAGCACCCCTTCTAGTTTATTAACATTCCCTTCTAGTTCATTAGCACTCCCTTCTAGTTCATTAGCATTCCCTTCTAGTTCATTAGCATTCCCTTCTAGTTTATTAACATTCCCTTCTAGTTCATTAGCACTCCCTTCTAGTTCATTAGCATTCCCTTCTAGTTCATTAGCATTCCCTTCTAGTTCATTAGCATTCCCTTCTAGTTCATTAGCATTCCCTTCTAGTTCATTAGCATTCCCTTCTAGTTCATTAGCACTCCCTTCTAGTTCATTAGAATTCCCTTCTAGTTCATTAGCACTCCCTTCTAGTTCATTAGCATTCCCTTCTAGTTCATTAGCATTCACTTCTAGTTCATTAGCATTCCTTTCTAGTTCATTAGCACTCCCTTCTAGTTCATTAGCACTCCCTTCTAGTTCATTAGCACTCCTTTCTGGTTCATTAACATTCCTTTCTAGTTCATTAGCACTCCTTTCTAGTTCATTAGCACTCCCTTCTAGTTCATTAGCACTCCCTTCTAGTTCATGCCTCCTTTGCCTATACCATGAGTACCCCTTATCCACATGGTGCTTAAGCCTGGACAACTGATGGACCTCTTGTAATGCGCTCTTCCAAGCACATTCTGACACACATACATTATTAGCTTGTTCACCCATATCCAAGGTGGAAATCAGACACTGTCTTTATCGCCACCCGTTTCATACATTCCAGTATGCAGAAGCATCTTAGACGGAATATCCATTCCACCTTCGAATGGAGCTCCAGAAATGCCGGTCAGGCTCACCTTCCCCCGTACCCCCGCCATTGGAGGTGGACATCAATGGCTCATGGTCCTCTGGAGGACCACTGATTCCCACCATGGAGATGTGAATCTCCCTACATTAAGGTGCGCAATGGCGTAGAGTTTGGGAAGGGATTAGTCCTTAAAACCATGATGGATATCCAGTCTGCCGTATTACAAGTGCCACAGGATGCAACACACTTACAATGCAGCAGACGGGAAATCTGCCATGTTTCTGATGAAATACTATGTACGTCAAACTCCAAAAAGGCCCTAATTTGCTACATAGACTTCTAGCTCTACTGGGAGAGATCATGTGACCAGGGCCAGACTGGCCGTAGCTGGCACCGGGCAATCCCCCGGTGAGCAGCATGGGTGGGGGGCCGGTTTGTGCCCCTGGGAGCCGTTTTTGTTACAGGGCCGTTTTCTGTCTAGTAACAAAATCGGCCGAAAACTGGCCCTGGCAAAGAGCTCGGCGGCACCCACAACCCCCCAAGGAGGGAGGGGGGGGGGGGGGCTGTCGAGCATTTTGCCAGGGCCGGTTTTGGTTCCCAGTCCGGCCCTGCATGTGACCATGATGTCACATAAGGCATGGAATCAGGGGATCCTATGTAAAACCAAACCATACCCGTCTGCTGGTACCTTTTCTCCACCGTTCGGACACCGGCTCTTTCCTAAACTGATGAGGGTAACACATTGACCTTCCTAATTTCACTCCGGTATCCTTGAAGACCGATGTGCATCTATCTGCTTCACTGATCCTGAACGAAAATACAGTTAGCCTCATTTCTCCAGCACCGAGCGGGCCGCACTGGTACCCAATCTCGGATTGCATCTGAGTCAAAAAGCGCTTCATCATCTTCAAGGCAACAATTCCAAGAAAGTGGGTTAACTGGCCAACACACTGGGTATCTCTAGTCATCATTGCATTTCATACAACCATACCGTAGAAAGACTAGAGTGCTGGTCGTCTAAGAGAAGAGCAAGTCTTCTCTGAGTAATATAGGGGCTGACAAACTAACTGCTTTTTGTAGTACATAAGTAGTACTATGTAGTACCACATGTGTACTACAAAATGCCATTCACAAACCAATGAGTGTAAATCTTTACCTTCACCTCTCCTATCTCTTGTATGGGAATGTCCACGCAAACTACTTAGTAAGAGAGGTTGGAGGGACCTGAAGAAGTAGAAGGACCAAGGGGAATATTTACTACTATTAGGACTAAGGAGAGGTAGAGGAAGAGTAAACTCATTACTATTCACAAACTGCACTGCTGAAGTTACTACAGATAAAAAGTACCCAAACCACTAGCAAATGTACTGCAACTCAGACCAGCAATAAGTCCAGTGCCACATATGGCCAACTACTGGTACTGCAACACCCTCCCATAGCAACAAATGGAGGCAGGACTTAAAATACAACCCCATAGGAAATAATGTTGAAATAAATACATTTATGTTAACTTTTTAAAATTGTTGTAGATTTAATTTAATGTTAAAAGTACACATACGTAAGAGTAAATATTATTTCATGATAACATATTGTAATAACCTTTTTGTTTAATTAAAAAGAATAGGTAATTCGAATTATTTCTATACTTACATTTTTCTATTCTTTAATACATACTAAGTGGATATTCATATTTTTGCTTTTTTAAAAAAAAGTTATTAATTAACTTTATAAATGGTCTCTAAACTTCACCATAAGGAGTTCTCTTCTCTGATGGAGGAGAATTCCACATTCATGTGAAAAGTTTCTAGGAGTAACATTATACTAGTAACTTAATTTTGAATTACAAATGTAATTGTTATGACTGGAGACTTAAGGAATAAATGATACAAGGGCAGATACAGGTTATTGAAGAGTGTGCAGAGAGTCAGTGTTTCTTGTTTTAAAACGCCCTGTGAATTTGTGCCCAGTAAGAAAAAAAGTACACGTTTGGGGGTTTTCGGAAACTCCTCCCCAAACTGTTCAAACAATTGATATTGTGAGAATACATTTTGTTCAAGGGCAGGAGTAAATTTGGAATGGGGTACCTTAAAAAATGGTGGGGGTCTTGAGCAAGGGGATTCTCCAGGTAGAAAATCGAAAATAATTACTTTAGTGGATTTTTACATGATGAGATATATGGTATGTATGCAGATATAATGTACTACTTATTACCATTGTTGAATGTGGCTATGACTCATGATGGACCAATGCTTGAGTGAGAAAGGATGCCCCTCCACTCCCTCAACAATGGTAATAAATAGCATCTGCATGTACGGTTCATGCCATGGCATTCTTCCATGAGCAAGTATTTTAACAAAGGTTTTTAACCAAAACCATTAGGCAAACGAACACATTTGAGCAAGAAGGTAACATCCCACTCAAGAAATATCCAGAGAATTGTTCTCACGACTAAAGTACTTGTTATATGCAATCTGTAAGACAGTGAAGTGTTTTTCTCATGCCCCTTTTACTGTAGTGTGGTAATACATTCAAATGTGACATTTTCATTGTAGTTATATATATGTTAATACGTCTTATTAGTATAATTGTTATAAATAACATGCATTATTAGGCCAGATTTATTCTCACTGCAATAGCATAAATATATTTACGTATGGTCAAGTGAAATTGAAATTCACAAAAAAATACACTGGAAACCTGTGAGCCATAGAGGTTTCCAAGCATAACCTGGGGCATCTTCTGTGACTTCTGAAAATTAATAAATATATACCCTTGCCTCCAAGGGCCTTACTACAGAAAATGCCCTAGGGCTGCAACAAGCATTTATGCCCATTTTATTGCACCTGGAGGCACTTTGGTATTACAGAAGGGGTTACAAACAATTGTGTGGTGCCTCATATGATATGAATTGTGCTTAGGCTGTCCCACTTGGCAGTTTTCACATTTAGATGTAGGCGTAGGCCCAAAAGAAATGTATGAATGCTTTTGCTCCTATGGCTGCAGCATGTTGAGGAGACAGTACAGGTGCAAAAGGTAGGCAGGAGACTCACTAAAGGTGCGTAGCGTAACAAGTGGGGTCCTGTAGGTGCTATCTAGGAGCAGGGCCCAGGCAGCCCCTGTGACCCTCAGGTACGCTGAGGCAGTCACACAACGCATCTACCTGTGAACACATTCTCAACATACTGCAGATATCTCTGCAATGGTAGACCGACTGTTTCAAACCGTTGGTCTGCTTTTCATTGCAAGCGCAATGTATGGTGCACAGCGGCTGTCTGCACCGGTGCTTCATATTGTGGCTGTGTCCAATGCATACAGGAATACTCTGGCATTTTACAGGATACGTCCCATCTGTAGATGTATTAAAGTCTTAGAACTGGGCACAGGGGTGTCAACTTTTTTCTTGTGTTTATCTTTGGAGCTTCCAGAGGATCAGGTTCACTTTCCAGTATTGTGTACAGAGACCAGGCGTGGTTCTTCCCTTTTGTGTGTGATATAAGAGTTCCTAAGACATATACACTTAAGACAGCTGGCAGTGTTATCTCTGCCTCCACCCTGGTAGGAGGAAACCACACACTGTTCCAAGCCTGTGTTTATTTATCTCATGCACACAGCTTCCCAGTGTACTCCATCCTTCTCAACAGACACACAATGATCTTCACAGCAGCCTTTCAGTGGCTACTTTGTGCTAAGGACTCAGTCCAGAGTCAGGCCTCTTGCAGAGAGCATGTGATCTGGTCCCTGGGTTTTTCAAAATGTCTTCTTTTACAACAACAAAGGGGGTCCAGTCCTGCAGCTCCCTTGAGGCGACTCCGCTGCAATGATGCTTTACTGTGGTAGCTGACCTGGACGTCTGCTGCATTTGGAGGGTTCATTCATTATCACTCACTTCTAAATGATGCCCATAGACTAAGACCTAATCATAGAGTTGGAAGGAAAGGGCTGCCTGGAGGCCCGCAGCTGGTTCCAATGTGGAGTACGTGTGCGAAGTATGCAAAGGTTCTCTGCTCGTAGGCCCTGTTCACAAGCGGTCCACAACACGGTGCAATAAACAGCACCGATCACAAGATTTTCTCCGATAATGTGGCTTCAGCTGTAGATTTTGGTGCTTACGGCACCAAAACCAACATTTTCCAGTAACTTCCAGGCATTTGCCCCCTGTTAAATTCCAGCAGACCAGGGCATGCAAACCTTACCACACCCAGCAATTACCAGGGGTGATATCATTGGATAAACTCTAATCCTGGCAGCTGTGCTAATAGGCGTTTGTACAGAGTGGTTGGAAAGCATTGGGTCCCAGGTGATGAGGGCCTTAGTCTCTGGTGAGGAATATCACTTGGATGAAGTTAAATGCCGTCTCTGGGATATTTGAACTTATTCTGCACCTCACAAGGGCAAAGTGAAGATTTCCAAGTCCTTGATTGAACCTTCCTTTGCTGGAAACAACCATGGATCATAAACTCACCAGGAGAAGCCTTTTCCTTCCTCAGGGTATAAACAGCAAAATAATTGATGACCCTCTTGCAGCCAGCGGAATGCCAGCAGCTTCTCCCTTTTTCATAATGTGTATTATTGACATTTCTGCGAAAGGATAGAGTGACTCATATATGAAAGGGATCCTATTGACATGACTCATTGAATCCCTCCAGGCTCTACCATTTCCTTGGACTCCATATTTCCCTTCCTAAGATCCATGTTATAGAGAGAAAAACATATGGATTAAGAATGAACGTAAACATTAAAACAAACAAAAGTAAAAAGAGAAATAGCATCAAGTGAATCCATAGCTTTAATGTTTCATTGAACTTTTGTTTCAAATCTGTTCCTATCTGACCCACACCTTCTGCCGTGGTCCCTGGTGAGGGATATTGCAGGTGAAATTAGCTTCTGAGATATTAGACATCTCGCAAACATCACCCATCCTCTTGGTCTCTCCGTCCAAGATCATCCAAGGGAACAAATCAGTATATTCTAAAGGAGACTGGAGATGTGCAATGCCACTCCCTCATGACAATTGACTGTAAATTTGGACCCCATATTGGAGCAATGGCCTTGGTATTGAATAAAGTGTCTATCCCTATAATCTGGAAGACGTTTTCTCCGAAAGGTAGTACAACATATAGA
Source organism: Lissotriton vulgaris (assembly GCF_964263255.1). Taxonomy (NCBI): domain Eukaryota; kingdom Metazoa; phylum Chordata; class Amphibia; order Caudata; family Salamandridae; genus Lissotriton; species Lissotriton vulgaris. The sequence goes on from NC_141695.1 coordinate 1,727,718,190, forward strand.
ATTATGGTTGAGTAACAGTTAATTAAAGGGATTGTTTTCAACAAGAACATCGGAGGGATATGAAATAGAAAACAAGAGCAGAACTCGAGTTGTCTGTGATGTCACGCAGAACCCTGAGGTGAAAAACATCTATTATTCCTTAACCGCAATTCCGCTGCTGTGCGGGCGTTCTAAAAGGTGGGCGGGGCTGCGACGGCCGTTGGCCATTCGCAGCGCCAGGGAGGGCGTGCTCCCGTCGGCTGTTGGCCAAAGGGAGCATGGAATGGGTTAATATTTCTGTTATGTACGGACTATCCAAATAACCTGCCCTTACTTTCTACTGCTATGCCGGGGCAGAAGGGTAAAGAAGGAGCTGTACGCACCATAGTCTTTCATCCCTGCCCCAATATTTAAAATGCTCCCCCAACCCCCAAAGCCCTTTGTTCTGCTCTCCATTGAACAGAGAGCCTGCGTTGCACTAACAGGCTCTCAGAGAGCCCTGCTGCCACAGCAGCCCGGAATTCCTTTATGATGTACACAATTGTGAAACAACTTTTTGTGAATTGTGAGAGTTGTAGGTTTTATTCGGTCAAATGCAGAAATTGAACTAACACAAGGTGAAACAATGAGTTGCAAACGTTTACTTAAGGACTGTGGAGTTTAATCCTGGTGCACAATGTCACGTGGTAATCAAATGTATTACCAGGAGGAACAGTCAGTCACCGGTAAGTGACCTTTAAACACCATAAACCATCTTAAACAAACAGAGTGTAACTAGAACAAGATGTGGGAGCTTTTATGTGTGGGGATGGGTGGAGCTGAGCTTAGTAAACTTAGTGTTGAGGAAACCAATTCTGCCACAAGTCCAGTTGTTTTCTGAAGGATTTGAAAACTGACTCTAATCTCCACTAACTGAGCATTTTATCCAGATGTGAAGACGGATAAACTGGTTTAAGTTTCTGGAAATGGTCTTGGTTTTGACACTTAACAATGCACTCCCTGTTTTCCTTTGTGGAGAACTCTAAAGTCTCAGAGGATCTGTGGGAGTGCACAATAGTTGCACTGTCAGGTACTCTGTGCAAGTATTGTGCACTCTCTCCTTGTCTGGGTAAGGGTGTAGTGCACCTCTGCCTCCCCGAGAGAGGACTCCTGCCCAAGATGTACTCTGTGTGAGTGTTTGCACTCCAGGCTCCACATGTCTGTGCAGGAGTTGTACACATCCTTGTGTGTGGGAGTATAGTGCACACTGGTTCCTGGAAGGAGGTCTCCTGCCCATATTTTAGCCGAGTATGCGAGTGTAGTGCACGACTGCAACCAAGAGAAAGGTTTCCTGCACATTTTGTACACTAGTGTGAGAGTGTTTGTCTATTTCGGCGCATGAGCTGTATACTCGCTTCTTGTCTGCATAAGTGTGTATCCACCACTGACACCCAGAGAGAAGTCTCCTGCACTTACTGCACGACAGCGTGAGAGTGTTTGTGCATTCCACGTCTCTGTGAAAGTGCTACTCCCTTCCTGTGAGTGTAAAAGTGTAGTGCGCTACTGCGTTCCTGAGAGAGGTCTCCTGCGCTCCCCCCTAGAGAGACCGCTCCTCCAACAGATTATTCTGTGAGGAGTGTACTTGTGTACCCCACATTTCTGTGAACGGTTTGACCACTTTCTCCCTGTGTGTGTAAGAGGGTAGTCCACCACTGCCTCCCCGTGAGAGGTTTCCTGCACATGAGTGCCTTCCCATCTCTCTTTCCTTGTCTAAGAGTGTGGTGCCCCTGTTCCTCCATAAAAGTGGTCTCCTGCACATGTGTACTCAAGTGTTGGCTTGTGTGCTCCTTCCTCTTCCCTCTGGAAGGACTGTACACTCCCTCCTGGTCTGTGTAAGAGTGCACGCACCTGTGCCCCAGTAAGAGAGGTCGTCTGCACATGCTACACTCTGTTCTTGCCATTCTTTTACCTCGCAGATCTGTAGACGAATCATTTTTCAGATCTTATATGTGAGTATGTCAGAGGGAAGGCTGGAGATGAAGAGGAAGCAAGGCAGAGCAAGAAACAGGAAGATGAGCAGCGAACATGGGACTAAAGAACAAGCATTTACAATGCAATGGTCTCAGCTTTGTTAAAGTTAGAGCTATTGGCATTGCAAATGGCATTTTTTTCATTTTTCATTTTTTTAAAAACATAAATAAATGGTATTGTCATTTACAATAGCAATAGGTGAGCATTAGAGAGTAGTAGAGAGTATTAGCGGACACAGAGCCACACACACAGAAAGCCAAACACACACACAGAGAGCCACACACACACACACAGAGCCACACACACACACAGAGCCCCCCCACACACACAGCGAGCCACACACACACAGAGCCACACACACACAGAGCCACACACACACAGAGCTACACACACACACACACACCCACACACACACACACACACAGAGCCACACACACACAGTGAGCCACATACACACACACACAGCGAGCCACACACACACAGCGAGCCCCACACATGCACACACACAAAGCCCCACACACACACACAGAGCCCCACACACACAAACACAGAGCCACACACACACACACAGAGTTCCCCCACACACACACACAGAGCCCAACACACACAGACACACAGAGCCCAACACACACACACATACAGAGCCCAACACACACAGACACACAGAGCCCAACACACACAGAGCCACACACACAGACACAGAGCCCAACACACACAGAGCCCCACACACAGACACACCGAGCCCCACACACAGACACACAGAGCTCCACACACACACACAGACATCCCTCAGTCTAGGTCAGCCACACGCCCATCTCTGCCCAGTAACGCCCCAGGGAACAGAGGCAAGAAAAAAACGATGACAAGCAGGGAACGATCAGAAGCAGGGAACAGAGGCAAGAAAAAAAACGAACAGCAGCAGGGAACAAAGGCAAGAAAAAAAAAGGAACAGCAGCAGGGAACAGAGGCAAGAAAATAACCGAACAGCAGCAGGGAACAGAGGCAAAAAAAACACGATCAGCAGCAGGGAACAGAGGCAAGAAAATCGAGCACAAGCAGGGAACAGAAGCAAGAAAAGCACAATCAGAAGCAGGGAACAAAGGCAAGAAAATCGAGCACAAGCATGGAACAGAGGCAAAAAAATCGAGCACAAGCATGGAACAGAGGCAAGAAAATCGAGCAAAAGCAGGGTACAGAGGCCACAGAGCCACACACACAGACACACAGAGCCACACACACAGACACACAGAGCAACACACACACACACAGAGCCCCCCCACACACACAGAGCCCCCCACACACACACACACAGCCCACACACATGGAGCCCCAACACACAGAGCCCCCCCCCCCCACACACACAGCCCCCCACACACACACACAGAGCCCCACACACATAGAGGCCCACACACACACACACACACACACACAGAGCCACACACACACACACACACACACACACACACACACACACAGACATCCGTCAGTCTAGGTCAGCCACACGCCCATCTCTACCCAGTAACACCCCAGGAAACAGAGGCAAGAAAAAAACGATGACAAGCAGGGAACAGAAGCAAGATAAAAAACGAACAGCAGCAGGAAACAGAGGCAAGAAAAAAACCGAACAGCAGCAGGGAACAGAGGCAAGAAAAAAAATCTCAAGCCAATGACTGAAAAAGATTAGTTGTTAGAAAGCCAATCGCTGAAAGGGGTGGACCTGAAGCCACCTGTATGTATATTGTTAACAAAAGGCCACATGACAACTGCGCTGCCAAAACCCAGATGGATTAAAGTCCTAAAAACAGAAGGAAGCTGCCCCGAGTTTCCCCAGGCGTCTCTACGTCCAGTGAACCCCAGCAACATGGCAGATATCAGACAGGAGGCTTCTTCCAAATACATGAGGTGGGGTGACTGTATTGATCCCTCAAGATTTATTTACCCACAATGCACCCGGGGAAGCACCAATGTTTACAATACAGCACCTTCAGGAGTTCAAGAGTTCCTCAAACTTAATGAGGTGAACGGATGGCGTGTCTGAATCCATGGGGCAGATACAGGGCAGTTAGAGGGAATTTTGAGGAATAGATGGGGCAGACATATAAAAGATGTCGAAGTTTGCAGCAGAGGAAAGAAGGAACGGAGAAAGAATGAAAGAAGGTAGAAAATAGATGGAAGGAAAGAGCTGAGGGGAGACTACAGGGAGAGAACCTGACAGGAAGAAAGAAAAGAGATAGGAAGTAGTGAACGAGAAAGTGAAAGGTCACATGTGACATTCATTCCATGACGGCCGGCACGTAACCCCATTCGAGGCTTCTAGACAGCTGGGAGACTCGGGGCGGAAGGTCATGCCCACTACCTGAAGTGCAGGCAACCAGGAATTTTATCATCATGCGATACTTTCATGCTGTGGAACTCGACGGCTACCGTCGCTGATATTTAAGCTTCAACTATACTATGGTATCTGTCTCAAGTTGTTTGCAGTGTTAAACGAAACAAGCTAGCAGTGCAAACCTGCTTCCGGTACTAAGTATCAAAAGCGAGTCAGACCATGAACGTATCCAAGAAGATACACTATGCTACAGCTTCGATTTAAGAAAAACTTGCTGGCTGTCCACTCTTAAACCGTGTCAATGTTGCGTTTGGTTCAGTCTAGTCATCTAAATAGTTCAAGCCAGAGGCATTGTCCACAAAAACTTTCCAGAAATATCAAATGGGTACACAAAAAAAAGTCAGTGCAACTGCTTGGTAAACACAATTTAAAAAAGAAAACCCACAGAACAAAACCCAACCAGAGGCATACACTGCAAAAGATAAAAGGCTGCTAAAAAGACCAACCATAAACATCGGACACCGATTAATGAGCTAATCAGTGGAGACATTAACAGGCAAACTGGTGATAATACTCCTAACCCTCGCCCCACCATTAACCGGTATAATCCCGTGATTAAACCCACAACAGCTTCCCTTTAGTGTGCAACCCCTAACCATACCCCTCGGTGAAATCTTGTGAAAACGCCCACCACTGCATGGTCACTAGATAGAATTCACAAAAAGCAGTTACTACGAATAAGCTGATTACTGACAGGCCAAAGAAATGTACTATAAAATATAACTTAACCCATGTGTGAACTACAAGGCCCACAAACAAATTAGCACACACTCCGGTGAGCGAGTCACCCTCGGATCCTCCCTACCCAGGGTCCATGACTAGAGTACACAGTCTTGAGTGAGTGTAAGCACCAGGGCCAGCAGTCTTGGGGACACTGGGCAGTGGGCTCATTGCAATCTTAAACGCTCCTAACGCAAAGCTGCGACAAGTTCTGCGACCCAAAGGCTCCCTCATCCAGCGCAGGCACTGCGAGGACTCAGTGCTATGGAGACGCCTCTGCACAGACACTTGTCATTCCATTTACTGGTCCTTGTGTGGTGGGGGAAGGGGTCACGATCCAATATTATATGGGCTCACTAACCCCCCCCCCCCAATGACTTGAAGACACCCTAAAACAAATAGTGGTTGCCTACATCTATGTTGTTTTAGACCCGGTCTTTTACTAGATTACTGTCGATCTATCATGAAACAGTGTCTTTGAATGGCACTCCGTTCCCACCCCCGCCGCATCCTCTGCCCCTCCCCCATGTCCACCCACCCGCCCCGTGTCTTCTGCCAGCTGCATACAGTAATGCACGCACCTCTGGGGCCCTTCTTTACCCCCCCTGCACTCTAGCGCCTTTGCGGATCTTCCGGTGCATCACGTCCAGGGAGGTGCCCCCCCCAGACATGTTGCGAGTTGGAGCGCAGAGGGGCCTCAGCTGGGCAGGTGAAGCGACTGCTGCTGCTGCTACACCGGATGAGGCGAGAGAGGAAACGTCCAGGACAGCTCCGCACGGCAACCCAACCTTTGAGCTGGAAGAGTCCGCTTGGAGAGCCGCACTTCACGGCGGAGGCAGCAGGGACGGTGCAGTTCTGGGTAGCTCGTCTCCCTCCAGCGCCTGTAACCGCGCTGTCCTCTGACCTCACGGACGGTTGCACGGCAACCCAGAGAACCTCAGCTGCGGGCACTTTATGGGGGCGCCACGTCTAGCTGCCCATACTATTTTGATTTCTCCAAATTAAAGTATGCTTTGTGAAAGTAAACATTTTAACTGAATGGGGATTCCACGCTTCATGCTTTAGCAACCAAGAAAAAATAAGGCCACTTGAACATGGCTTGAATGGCAATAGGAATAGCAAAAGTAAACAAGCCTGGCCCGAGGGACAGACAAGCGCTCGCCGTGCTCTGTAAGCCCTGTCCTTTTCGGATTGAGGGTCGTGTTTTTTGAGGAGAGAAAGAAAGGAAAAAACACACGCCCCTCAATTCGAAACGGACGGGGCTTAGCTACCAAAAATTACATCACAGAACCCTCTCTCCAATGGCTGGCCGCCGTTTAGGCAGCCAGCCAATGGAGAAGAGAGGCAGGTTCAAGCCTCCACACTCTAAGACATGAGATCTCGCAAGCGAGACTACGCATGCGCAGCCTACGCTAGCAGAGACCTAAAAAGCAGATATAAAAGATGGGGACAGGTAAAGAATAAGGGTAAAGTAATGCCACTGAGACATAGGCAGTCTAATGAGTTTAAGGAATCGCAAATTTTGCGATTCCTTAAATGCAATGTATGAAGCAAAAAAAATTTGCAAAATGTCCTTAAGGAATCACAAATTACCAAGTTGCGAATTCCTTGAAAAATGCACATTATTGCCTTTTTCAAATTGCCATGTGACGCACATACATGCCCTTAGGGCATGTATGTGCACCACATGTGCACCCATGCATATTTCAGGGGTGCAACAGGGTGTCCTTTGGACACCCCTGCACCTTTGAAATTATTCTCAATTTGCGATTAGCAAATTGCAAATCGCAAATTGAGAATAACTTCCCATTCATTCCTTTGGGCCTCCTGGCCCATAGAAATGAATGGAAAAGTAGTCCTTAATTGCGATTCACAATTTGCTAATCGCAATTAAGAAATTTTAGGAAATCGCAACAAAAAAAATCGATTTTGTACATACATACCTATTTGCGATTCTCAAATAGCGATTTCTTAAAAGTCGCTATTTGGGAATCGCAAATCAGGTTGATGATACATATGGCCCAAAGTTTGTGCAATATGACAGCTCCTGTTCTAGGAACTGCAGGGTTCCATCTGATATCGCTATCCCATTCTCTCCACCCCCTCGTCTGCCTCACACACAATCCTCTTTTTCCTTGCACTGCATCTCTTGAACACCCTTTTGTTACTTATTCCCCACCCTCTTCTTTCGCTCATTCTTCCCTCACCCTTCCCTTTCTTGCTCTCGCCTCTATCTCAGAAATCCCCCTCTCACCTCCTTTAACCATGTGATGCTTTTTTCACGTCTTATCTGTCTCCATCCTCTGACACCGTGCTCTCTGTATCTCTCTCACTGCCTCTCTTTCGTATAGCTCATAAAACAAACACACGTAGACACACATGCGCACATACAGACACATACACACATTTACACACCCACATACATATATACACCCACATACACAGCTACTCTCATACCATCTTCCCACTCTTCTCTTCACATCTTCTAGTCCTGAGTTGTCACATCCTTCTCTCCTTAAGAATTTTCCTGCACACATTGCTCGTACCCACTTCTCAACATTCCCTTCCTCCCTCCTCTTGCTAAAATAATCATTTGCAGCCCCCGTGCCCTCTTTTTTGTTGCCCAAATATTAATTTTCTCATTTGCCCTGGCTAAAACAAAGCTGCATCTATGAGGATGCCTTACTGATGTCTGTGCAGCAAATCTTTTGCAGAACAGTACATTTAAATCAAGGCATCAACTATTTCAACATTGAGTTTGAAAAATGCATGGACAGTCCATTGTTATGAAGGAGCAAATGAAGGGTTGAGGCCATTTAGAAACTGCTGAGTTTTGTGTTCAAACCTTCATTATTGATGAGTGTTTAGTGCTTAATTTGAGCCAGTGGTTCCCAGCGCTGGGCACGAGCACATAATTGTCAACACTGGCACCTATGTCAGCTGCCACATGGTATGCTGTTTGTGCAATTAAAAGATGAGCAGAACAACAGTTGTTTATTAATTCAATATACATTAAAAACAACTAATGCCAGCCGCCCGAGCTATTCTGTTTTTTTCTAAATCTTTTTATTATTAATAAACAAATCGACATTACATACCACTTTGCGACATGAGCAGGAGACAATACACCTTCCAATTTTCGGACCTGGGTTACAGAGAATCAATTCACAAGAAACAAAACATGACCATTAGGGGGTTACAAGAGTCTCGTCATCATTCAGGGGTGCTGGCGGGGTGCAGATATTTCCTCTATATGAGTTCCAGGGCCCCCATACTTTGCTCCATTTCACGGGACACCCTCTGGCCACATAGACTGATTTTTCCCGGAACATGCACTAGTCCAAATCTTCCTTCCATTTTCCTAGTAATGGCGGTTGGTGAGACACCCCCCCAAGCTACTCTTATAGCTTTGGGGGCAACAAACAGTCTGAAATGTCACACTTGTTAGAGTGTGATGGTTAGTAGTTGTGATGGTACTTTCATTGGCAGCACTGGCAGGGGAAATGGGTGGTGCAAGCTGTGATGCCCTCCTGACGAGGGCCCTGGCACTTATGACTTTTACAAACTAAGTACTGTGAGTATCACACCCAAAACCTTAGTGCCAATATCAGCAACACTCCCCATCCCACATACAGCAATATTATTTGGAAATAAACCACACAACACCTTGTTTGTGGAGAAAATTGCTGCAGGTTTATTTGCATAACAAATATGCCAACATGGGGGGTTATCTTACTGGCGATCCAAGGGCAGGCAACCCATCTGCCGCCTACCTGACTGATGAGCCAAATTACACTTGGCCTTTGCCAATCAGTGCTTATCAATTTCGGGGGAGAGGCTAACCCCTCCCACCGGTGGACTGCCTGTCCACCCCCTTACTCATGCCCCCGAAGGGGTGTAGTGTTCCAGGCAAGCCCCGGTTGCTGAGATCCACAATCGCCCGTAGGACTAACGGAGCGCCGTTACTCATTCAGGGTCCGACACCAGGACCTTCCTGGGGATAATTGGCCTTTGCACCATTGGAGAGACCGGGCGGGGGGCGCTATTGCACTCACCGCGTAACTAAGCAGCTCCCGGGCCCGCCAAAACGGCATCAAGGGCAGTGGCAAAGAGGCCGCCAGGTGGGTGGGGATGAGGCCCTTATACCTCATCCCCACCCACCCCTTACATGAAGTGACGCTGCTCACGGACCCCTACGGAGGGGGCCCACACGCTGGACTGTCCTATGTGCCCTCATATGTCACTCAGGCGGCCGCCCTCTTATGAGGGTCCCCTTCGTGGACCACGGGCAGCCAACAATTAGTCCAGTGCCACTTGAAGCAGATGAGCCAGCTCTAACTGGAAGACACATACCTGCCAAGCGCTTTGAAACTGTTCTGAACGCGCAGGCGCCAAGATCTGCAAATCTAAGACTTGGTCTTGCATCTGATGAAATGGCCCGGGCCCACCACAGCTTCTCTTTAGGCTTCTTGGTGGCAGCAAAGGCAGGCTTCTTGCAGAAGAGAGTGAATGAACTATACAGATGCACTTAAAATGAAGTCCGCACAGCTCCCTCCTACCAGATCCCTTGAATTCCAAACCAGGCCCAAGTGCTCAGCTGTCTTCATAGCATCCAGTGTATGTGGGAAGGTTCTAGATCCTCACACAGGCCCCAGGAAAGAAGGGTGCTCAGACCCATAAGATAGAAGCCCACCGCCGGATTCCCCCTGCAACATTAGTGGATGTTTTCGATGACGATCGAAATCCACCTTATGCTGTGACCTTCTCAAGGACTCGCTCCCTATGTGATCTCTCTGACCACGTACATTGCAGTCAGGTCTACCTCGATTTCGGCCCTTTCTCGACCAGGGATTTAATTAGTGCAGCTAATAGTGTTCAGGAAATAGCTCCCTTCCCTTGTGGAAGGAAACCGGAAGTACATCAGAGCTTAACAAGCCCTCCCCGCGTGCCTTCTCCAGGAGCATCCTTGTCAGGTTTGTGTGCTCCCTCTGGAGCAGGTGGACTGGAGAGGGGGTCAGGAGAGGGGACTGACAGGATAACCTGGGCTGACCCCTGGAGGTAATGGGCCCGATTCACAGAAATAACTTAAGACAAAATCCTAAACTTACTACCATTTTGGTATTCACAGAAGACACGTACTCATTTTGGTATTCACAGAAGGCACTTACTCATTTCGGTATTCACAGAAGTTAGGACTCCTAACTTTAGGACTCCTAAATGCCTTCTGTGAATACCGAAACTATTAAAATTAGGATTTTTCTCAGTTTAGTAGCAGTAATGTTAGGAGTCCTAACTTTACTACTCCTAAACTAAGAAAAATCCTAATTTTAAGACTTTCGGTATACACAGAAGGCATTTAGGAGTCTTAAAGGTAGGAGTGATAACTTTACTACTACTAAACTGAAAAAAATCCTAGTTTTAATACTTTCGGTATACACAAAGGCATTTAGGAGTCCTAAAGTTGCCTTGCACTACTTTGCCCCTAGTAGGTGTTACTTGGGTAGAGCATGGGCATTCCAGTGCATTCACCCATGTATTTTGACACAAATCCAGATGTACAAAGAGTTGTAAATCTGGGTTTTCTCCAAAATGGTGTGCCTACCCGATAGAGGTGTAACAAGGAGAAATGTCTTCTTTTCCCCTCATTGTTTCCTTCTTCCAGGTGTGCTGCATTCTGCCGCACCCATGGAAAATGGAATATGTCTCTAAGGATTGTTTTTGGGCAGGACGTTATCCCTTCTGGTACAAAAACAAGCTTGACCATAACACAGGCACACTTCACTAGGTCAAGGGTGCCTGCATTAGCGCTTGGCAGTCACAAGTACTTCAACACATGGAGGGGGCTGAATAGTGCCACATCTTGGTAAATATGGCGTTGTTCAGCTGTCTCCCATCCACGCAACGCAGTGCAGCAAATTGCCTTGCTGCACTGTGTTGTGTGAACTGTTGGTAAATGTGCCCCTTAATGTTCTTAACTCGACATCATGTATCTTGAGGATACCGATATCTTCAAAGGATATAGATGTATTGTACTGTATTGTATTGCAATTGCATTTATATAGCGCTTACTAACCTTGATGAGGCGTCGAAGTGCTTTTTTAGCGAGTAGCACGCTACTCCGGAACCCATAGAGGATTCGTGTTGAATTAGTATAGTGAAACATGCAAGTACATTTTAAGTGGTGGATAGGTTAGTCAGAATTTGGATTTGGAATGATAGCAGAAGGATAGAGGAGGAAAAAGGTTTTTATTTATATAGCGCGTGTTATCCCTAATGGGGTGTTGACGCACGCTATTCAGGAAGCCCATAAAGGATTAGTGGTGAATTCATATGGTGAAATATGAAGTAATTTCAGTGGTGGATATTATTCAGTTATTTGGAGTGAGAAGGTTAGCGGAGGGATAAAAGGGGAAGAAAGGTTTGCATTCATATAGCACTTGTTACCCCTGATGGGTGTTGAAGCTCTTGTTCGGCGAGTAGCACGCCACTCCGGAACCCAAAAAGGATTAGTGGTGAATTAGTATAGTTGAATATGGAATTTGAGAAGTGAACATGTGAGTTTTGGAGGGGACAACCACAGGCAAAGACAGTAATCACAGAAAGGGAAAATCATTTTTTTAAACAAGTTTTGTTTTGGGGAAGAGACAGCACTAGTCTGTCTCCTTACCACTTTCTGGACTCTGCTCACTGCAATCTGGGGCACAGGTAGGGTGCAACTCACAAGCTGGAGAACGAAAACTAAATTTATACTTGTGTATACTTACCTATACGGTAATTTGACAGTTGATATTGAGACTATGGTTTTGTCGTGTAGCACAGTTTCCTTCTGCTCGATATCCTGACACAAAACTCAGCAAGTGCAGTAGAATAAAGAATACATAAGTACCAACACCCAGTGTGCACTGGGAAACTCTCCCAGTGGGCTCACATCCAAGAAACTGAACTAACCCTGCTGGATTGCCCAGCGTCCATTGCGGCTTTCTTTGTGTGATACAGCTCCACAGCAGAGTTTCTCATCTGTGTGCTATATCAATCGTTAATAAATGATTTCTCATTCTTCAAAGATTAATTCTATAAACAAATTGATGTAACCAATGCGCACAACTGGGTAGCTCTTTCAGGTCCATTGGAATGTAGACAACCTCTGTTTGTAAAGTAGATTAGACACCCTTGGTAAATATGTGCTGCTCTAGGAATGTTATATTCACGATATCATTGTGAAGGCGATAGATTTCAGTGACTTTCCCATGGGCATCAATTGGGGCTAACCGGGAGCAGCGTCTGGTACTCCTGGTGCGCCCTTTGGCACAACTGGCTCTGCCTGGGTTACGTCTAGGTGGCTTCCAGTGTCATGGTGGGAAGGTACATGAAGTAAGCAGGGCACTCAAAGTCCTGTTTCATTTCTGTTGTTTCTACTCCTTGTCTTCCCCTAGCACCAAGCGGCTCTTGAGGGACACAGGTCAGGACTGGTTGGGAGGGGGACGGTCAACCCTGAGATGTCATTTGGTGGTCAAAGGTTGCATGATATTAACTCTGATAACGCAGTCATTTTTGGTCAGTGAATTTCCTGGGACTTTCCATTGCACCTTAAATGGTTGACAGAATTCCCTCCAGAGTTGGAAATTACCCTGGTAAATTAATCCATAAAACTGATGCGAGTGTGAAAATAATGACATATTAATCAACTCAGTAGGAGCTACTGTTTTGTTACATTCGGTTGTTCAAGCATAGGTATCGCTTTGTGCACCCATTCAAACTGTAAGGTTTTTGGCACATTCAGGGTTATACATTAATGCAAACACTGCATCCCTGCTTCAATATCTCATTTCAGCCTGAGGATATAATGAAAATCTATAGATATTGATATTGTTTTACCAAGCATAAACCCCAGAATACTAACCAACAACACATTGTCATGAATGCCTGGAGTCTGGAAATACAAATATGTGTGGGTTTCCCTAAGAAAAGTATTCTGCACAATCAACTATAAAATATTACTTTAAATCACAGAATTGTGGCAGAAGCCTTGCTAATTTCTTGACAGATGTCAGAATCAAGACTATATGGAAAGTAACAAAAATACATATTTTCTAATTCTATTTGACCTGAGGAATCTATTGGTGCAGGCCAAACCTTCCTTGCTCTGATTGGCTGGTCATTAGAACACTCTGAACATGACATTAGATATTTAGCACTTTTTTCCAATACATGATATATCCCACCAGTTTCTCTTGTGCAGGATAGTAGCCCAGCCTAGACTTGGCAGCCAAATGTTCTTCTCTGGGTTTCCTGAGGGCAGGGATCCCAGACATTCATGGGCCTTCTGCGCTCCCACAGGTGATAAACGGGGTGCAGTATATTTTAAACGTTTGAAATGAAGCTGCAAGTGAAATGCCAGTTTAAAGCACCTGTCTTTGGTCTCAGATAGCACCTGTAGGTTGTATGGAAACAAACTACAACCATTTATTTGTAATCTGTTGTCGCTGTATGCCAGACATACCGCAAACATACAATTTAAGCAACTACATATCTTAAGATATCTATCGCTGGGTGCAGGTCTCGCGTTACTGAGATTGACTGTCTGGGAGACCACATTGAACATGCCATTTGTCAGATTTTTACATTTGTTGCTGAAAAAATTCTTATTTTCTTCAGTTTTCCTTGCTCATGAACATATCCTTCCCTAGGCTTGCACCACTTCTGTATTCCCCTTGGTCTTCTAAGTTTGTGAGTTATCAGACATGGGCGACTATTCCATGGTTCTGAGCACGCAAACACACTTAAGGACCGGGAAATGTTTTTGAATGAGGGGATACTATTGGGGATGTCTGCAGTGTTTGCAGTGTTTGAGTGCTGAGTTGGCTGGCACTTTAGGGAACCTATCAACTCCAGACATTTCTGTAAACCTAGAGGCACACGAGAAACCATGGTGATGTGGTTCGCATGAATCCCAATACGTTTTATTACCCAGAATCCCCTTCAAAAGTTCGAGGGTGGGCAAATAGTCACATTATATTTCTTTTAATGTGGGATTTTGAGAGTAGGAACTAAAAACAATTCTAAATCCCTCTCGTTCCAGTCATGACCTCTGGGTTCAGTTTTTGTGTTGGTGGAGGGGGAGGAGTGACAGAAGGACAGTGGGAGGAGCTTGATTGCTTCTCCCACTCTGCCATCCACCTACATCTGTCCTTGGATGGACTTGGGAGGGGACAGAGAATCCCTCCCAGGTCTATCCAATATTTGTGATGTCACTAGATGATATAGTGAAGCAGCCTGGAATGGAAAACTGGACTCCTTCATTAAAGACATTGTTGGTGCTGGGAAAGAATATGACTCCAGCAAATTCCTTTCCCACACCCTGAGACTCAGAAGGAGTTTGTCCTTCATTAGGCAAAAAAAAGAAAACAGCAACTCATAAGGGAGACATCTCTATGTGATATATACATATGTCAGTAGGGCAGCCTAGGGCTTAAAGAAATACAGATATTAGGAATACTTTCAACACTTCATTCCTGACTCACACAATAATTTATCTTGACATTTCCACTTTATTGAGAGCAGTTGACTAATCTTGAAGTAAGTGTCTCTCATATTTACAATATAGTAGAGATAGATTCATCACCCATACCATTAAAAGCTGAATTCTTATGGTAAGAGTAAAAACACACAGCACACTAGTAACAAATACTTTGTTTTGTTTCATATCCTCTGCTTCTATTTCCTTAAAAGAGAAGGTTTAGTTGGATATCAATATGGAGAATCGTAGCCATGATGGTACCGAAAGGAGATCCTTAGAAAATAGAAACAGAAGGAGTAATTTGAGGCTTTTTGGTATTCCAGAAGGAGTTGAATGCTCAGATATGACAGATTTTTTAAATATTCCTAAAATACGTGGTATGGCTGCCTCTTCAAGGATACATATGGAAAGCTCATCACACTGGGCAGAATAAATTCTTGTGAGACAAAAGCTCCAAGCACAGATATAATATCACTCTATTTCTACAATTTACAGACCCGCTAAAGGTGTTTTTGGCTGAGAAGGAAAGAAAACAAGAAGAAGGAAAGAAAACAGATCCTCTGATGTGCTCACAAAGTTATTTTTATGCAAGATGTCTATAGAGTCACATAGAAGTCCAGGAATGCTAAATGTGGTCTAATTCTTCCTTGTGTTTTCAAGTTAACATATAAAGACAAGAAATCTATGTTTGAAGACCCTCTCAAGTTAAATGTATTTATTTATACACACTATGGAGAGGAATTTGATGTTTAAAGAAGTGATAGTTCTTGATTGTTTCCTAATTTAATATTTTCAAATGATAATTTGCTGTGCCTTGTTTTGTTTGAGATACTTTTGTATTCAACATTATGATTTTTTAGGGGTTGACAATTTTAGCATTTTGTACTTGTCTTACAGGTCATTCATTGGTCTCTGTCATGATGCCTGTGATTTATTCAACACAATGCAGCATTCCATAATTCTGTTGGAATTTCAGAGGATGTGTTTAGTCCGCTATAGCCTGATATGGGTCGTACGTCATCAATGAATAAGCCCTAATAGGCTCAAACTGGCCTGGGGTTTCTTGTGTTCCTGGACCCGATCAGGGGGACACGCAACCCTGTAGATCTCTTTCCACCTCATGGGTACCTAGGGACGCTGACCGCATGACACTTGGGAATTAACAAGGATAGTATTGAGCCCATGGTTTCTGCATAAACCATCTTCCCAAAAACTCACTTGTTTCATAACCATTGGACTTTTGTGTATACTAGGAAGTCGCACACCCCAAGTTATTTACCCACTCTTCCCATAACCCCTAAAATCTTGTTCTTTTCTTTCACTTGCATCCCATGTCCAACTTATGGACTCTTTTAACAGAAGTGACCCAATCTAAAAACTTTGGCGGATTAGGGGAAATCCACTTTAAACATATTTCCCTTCTTGCCAAAAGAATTAGCACAAACAGAAGTGAAGCTTGAGCATTTGACAATTTTGTTATTAAAACTGTCTTCAGGTAAAATTCTACAAATAATTAAAACCAGGCTTACCTTGGCTTCTTGGTCAATTACATCTGAGATAATCTCACCCACTTGCCTCCAGATGCCCTGGATCTGAGGACACTGCATGAACATGTGCACATCATCCGCACTCCTCAGGGTGCATTTCACGCAAGACTTCTCTTCACCTCCAAGCTTGGAAAGCCTCCTCGGTGTCCAATAAGCTCTGTGGAGTGTGAACAGATGATTTCTCCTCAATGGTTCAGCCTTGATAACCCTCCATAACGTGCACAGAGATACCTGCCAGTAAGATGTGATGTCTCTGGAAGGCAGTTCTCTTCTCCAGGGCTCCTCCATAGGCAACAGTGGTGGATCTTCTTTAATCAAACGCCAGTACCAGTTAGACACTTCTGTGCTTTGATGGCGAGAATCTAAAAACTTATCCTCCAGCTCTCTCTGTCACCTTAATGAATGTACAAGAAAAGGGACTTTGTACAAATGCTTGTACAGGTGCCTGGAAGAGAGTGTATCCCCAGATCATTTTATTTTTTCTTCTAACATCACAGTACATGTTTAGGGAAGGCAAATCGTTGAGGCAGCTACAACAGTACTTTGTAAGTCATGTACATAGGATGAAGAAGGCGGGATCTATTGAAAATGACATTCCAGTGCTTTATTAATTTTACCTACACAGTTCACATACTTTTGTTAAGAAACCACCTGGGCTTGACAGTTAATGTCACCTTGAGTTGCATCAGGTTGAAAGGGAAAGAGAGGGACTCCAGTACTGTGAATGGAGAGAAGAAGAAACACCCCTTCTTTGTATGGTGCCTACTGTCTGAAAGAAATGTAAATGTGTGCACTCAGTTAATCAGCAAATCTAAAGGCTACCTGGGAGCAAGTACCGGCTTTAATTGATGGTGTCGTTTGATACTTCATGGTGAAAGAGCTTTTCTTTTTTAGCACTATTTTATTGGTGTGACCAGTGCAGGGATGCATTCTTTTAGTAGAAATTTATAGAACAGGTGTGGACTAGGTTTTTTATTGTATATTAATGAAATGTGACTTTTTAATGCACTGTAAACATTTAAACAATGGAACCATTTGCACATTTTGCAGGAGTGTAACTTATAATTTGTGCAAATATCTTATACCTTGTGTAAATACCTTATTTAAACTGATTACATATCTTCACAGTGCTTTTTGTCACAGACTGGGACTTCATAGCACTATAAATGCACATGCCACTAATCCCAGAGCACCAGCAGGATTGAAATGAGTGACCTTCAGGTTAAACCAAGAGACATCTGAAGTGATCATATTAACCAACTGAGATTTCCTTCTAGACCAATGCATTTCCCACCTAATATTTTTTCTTTTCAGGCACTTCTCTGACCCCACCCCACCTTCATTGCCCTTGCTAAACCCAGATCTTTTGATTGGGTGTGAGTGTTTGATTGATTCAGATGCTCCGTCCATCACCACCCCCTTTTGTACCGCTTTTGGCCACCATAAGTGTGGCAGCGTATGCTCAGACGTGAGTCCCTTGCTCACTTTGCCACTGGATTCAAGCAAGCTGGGATGAAGACGGCTGGAATGCCAGAAACCGGTCCTCGGAAGCTTGTTTCCGGTCCAGGGAAGACATGGCTTGGCAGTTCGGGCTGGACTATTCCCATGAGGCATAGGGTCAGACTGATTTGCATATAGCCATGTCTGAACTGGGGTGGCAGAGTGGGCTAAAGAACGGTGATGGATTAAATCCAGATCTTTTGACTGGGTGTGAGTATTTGATTGATTCAGATGCTCCGTCCATCACCACCCCCTTTTGTACCGCTTTTGGCCGCCATAGGTGTTGCAGGGTATGCTCAGACGTGAGTCCCTTGCTCACTTTGCCACTGGATTGAAGCAAGCCGGGCTGAAGATGGCTGGAATGCCAGAAACTGGTCCTCGGAAGCTTGTTTCTGGTCCAGGGAAGACATGGCTTGGCAGTTCGGGCTGGACTGTTCCCATGAGACACAGGGTCAGACTGATTTGCATATAGCCAAGTCTGAACTGGGGTGGCAGAGTGGGCTAAAGAACGGTGATGGATTAAACCCAGATCTTTTGACTGGGTGTGAGCGTTTGATTGATTCAGATGCTCCGTCCATCACCACCCTCTTTTGTACAGGGAAAGAGAGGGTCTACAGTACTGTGAAGGGAGAGAAGAAGAAACGCCCCTTCTCTGTAGGGTGCCTACTGTCTGAAAGAAATGTAAATGTGTACTCTCAGTTAATCAGCAAATCTAAAGGCTACCTGGCAGCAAGTACAGCCTTTAATTGATGGTGTCGTTTGATACTTCATGGTGAAAGAGCTTTTCTTTTTTAGCACTATGTTATTGGTGTGACCAGTGCAGGGATGCATTCTTTTAGTAGAAATTTATAGAACAGGTGTGGACTAGGTTTTTGATTGTATATTAATGAAATATGACTTTTTAATGCAGTGTAAAACATTTAAACAATGGAACCATTTGCACATTTTGCAGGAGTGTAACTTATCATTTGTGCTGATATCTTATACCTTGTGTAAATACCTTATTTAAACTGATGACATATCTTCACAGTGCTTTGTGTCACAGACTGGGACTTCATATTATATAATATGTTTTCTTCTCAAGCACTTCTCTGACCCCACCCCACCTTCATTGCCCTTGCTACCTTTGTACTCAGCTGCCAGTTCCCCTACTTATTGAATGCACTTTAATTGCTGGTCATGCAGTCCCCCTTCATCCCCCTCAAAGTACCACAAGCAGTTTACATGCAGTAAACATGGCTGGCATTTAGACAATTTCATATCTCCTTGTGTGATGTACAGTTTTGAATGTTCTGAGGTACAGAACAAATATTGCCTTTTTCCACACCCATTCCGTGGATGAAAACATCTTTAATATACCACTGACATTATAGTGCTTCACCGATAACAGAGAGACAGTTTAGAAATTTGGGAACGGTGGATGACAGAGTGTTGGAAAACTTGAGTATGATGGCTCTGATTCACATAGGTAAACATAAAGATGTGTATTTACTCGTGTGTATATTTAATGCTACACCTAGGTGGAGCTCCCCTCTTTTTTTCCTATTCACCATTTCTAAGTGTAGATTTACACCTAGATGTAGTTTCACATGTCCTCATCCTCCAAATCAGGGGGTGTATCTTACTATAGAAGAATTTCCAAATGTAAAGTTACTGCTAGTAACTTTTCACCTGTTGATGGAGATTTCCACCACCAAAGTGAAGATTTTTCCTTGGGATAGTTTGGGGAACATTGCTAAACTTTATTATTTTTTAAAAGAATAATACACTTATTCTAATGTATATTTAAAAATTGCTTTAAAATATTTATTAACTTAGAACGAATAAAAAAGTTTCAGCACATTAACTCATCAAATCACATGTTTATTAAGTAATAAATTCATTAACATATATTAACATATAAATCATATTTTTAAACAATAATAAAAAAAGTGTCCACTATCGCTAACATTTCTATTTTTATTTCATATTTAGTACATCTTGTTAAAGGTTATAGGTTGAATATTGAAGTAAATAATTTTTTACTTTTGAAATAAACGTTTAATTATTTAAAAAAATATATTTTTTATTCATTTTTAAATAATCAATAATTTATAAGTAAATATATTTTTTTGTTACTCTATATAAGCGGTGTTATGATAATCTGCTACCTTCATTTTCATTTTCAGTGTGTTGCTGTACCAATGGTTGGTCAAGTGTGGCATTTGACTTACTTCAAGAGTCGGCTGGGATACATTCACAACTGTTTTGATACCTTTCGGGCTGAAGTAACTTTAGAAGTATAGTTTGTGACTAGCAATGGTCTCACTCTTTTGTGGGTGTCTCTATTAACATGTCCCTCCTTTAGTCCCTCATTACATTTCTCTCAAATCTGGCCCATTTAGTAGTAGGTATCCCCATTTTCTCTACATGTTTACATGTCCCGGCCGCAATTATTACGGAGTAGAATACTTACTCATGTGGAGAGTTCCGCCACATCGGTGTAGAGCACCACACAGCATAATAGGGAAGTGGAGGCGGAGGTCGGGTTGTAGGCTTGTGAACTGCACTAGTAGAATGAGGTAGTACTAGTGTAGTAGTATTTTATGTACTGCAAAATGCAGTGTGTGAATCGGGCTCAGGGTGAGGAGAGTTACTCACAACAATGTACAACCCTACCCTGAACCATCCCCCCACATAAACGAGCACGCTGTAAACACCAACTGCCAACATTCATGATTCTTAGACTAAGGATTGGACATTTATCTTCACAAACTGTTTTTGCATCCATGTAATTCTTGGGTGTGCAAAATGCCTTGTGAAGAGTACTCGTAAATATGTGCAGTGGGAGCGTAGAAATATATCGAGAACATGCTTCACACCCTAAAATATTAGCCTTCAACGGTCATTACCAACATAACACAACATGTCAAATGTAAATCCCTGTTTGCGCAGGGGTCAGAATTACGAGTTCGGTGGTAATTACGGGGTGCATTATATATCTCACCCTTCATTACATTTCAGTAGGTCAGACCTGCTGGAATTAAACAGGGGTAAAGTGTATGGTATTTACTGTACCACGCAGATTTCCAAAATCCGAAATGCCCAAAAATTTGTAATAGAGAATCCTCTCCACTGGAGGACAGGTTGCTAACTGACTTTATGGAACAGAAGGCAACCTCCCTTACATACAAAAAACTAGTTAATAACCTGCCGGACCCCACACAGAAGCTCCGAGAGCGATGGGCCGGGGAACTCGGGGATATGGACGACACGGAATGGAACGAGGCGTTGGCCTCACCGAGGGAGGTGGGCATCTCAGCTAGGTTTAGGCTGGTACAACTCAAGATCCTACACCGCACCTACTATACCAGAACACTTTTGCACAGGATACAGAAGACACCACACCCCTTCTGTCTCAGGGGCTGCGGGGAGGAGGGGTCCCTGCTTCACACACTATGGGACTGCCCATTGCTTCAAGAGGTATGGAAACAGATTATGCGAACAGTCTCCCAGGCCCTTGAAATATCGCTCCTGCCTGAGCCCCGCAAATGTCTGTTGAACATTTGGGATCCTACTGACCTGAACAAGTATGAACAGTTGTGGGCCACATTAGCTATGACAGTGGCAAAAAGGGACATAGCACAAAAATGGGGTGCTCAGGACTTGCCGACAGTGTCGGGCTGGGTTAGAAATATGGACCTCCTCATGGTGAAGGAACGGGCAGTATATATGTTGCGGGCCTGTCCGCGTAAATGGAATAAAGTATGGACACCTTGGAATAAATATAGGGGGGAACCATGTGACCCGTTGCCAGAAGATGAAGAGCTGGAGTCAGAGGAGGAGGATGATTAGAGGGGCGGAATGATGTGAGGCTCTCTGATTTGTGTGGGGGTGGAGGGAGCAGCAACTGTAAACTCTGAACCAATGTATGAGCTCTATGCAGTGGAAGACACCATTATATGAAAGAGCACAACTGTATGCAGTGGTGATGACATTAGTTAAGTTCTTTTGTAGAAATCATTTTCCTTCCATATGTAGAAGTCACTGAGAACTAACTGCAGTTTTTAATAGGTGGGCAAAATGCGAACTGGATCAGAGTATGGAATGTTGAACTATATGCTTCTATAAGGAATTCTATGTAACTCTTTCCTTTTTGTACATTGTGAACATTAACCTTGTACGCCGATCTATCCTATAAATTAACTATCTATACAGCCATACTGAAACAATATGTACCGGATGCAAGCAGTAAAAATGTTGAAAATAACTTCTGCGTCTATTTGTCAATAAAGTTTTTCAAAAAAAAAAAATTTGTAATAGAGGCTGTTAATCACAACCGATAAATAATGAACCTCCGCGTATCGTTATTTATCAGATGCGATAACAAGCACCTGGATTCCCACAAACCTGTAATCAGGACCATTATGTTTTAACTTTAAATCACAGACAGAGTATATTTGCACTACCTAATCAGAACATATAGTGACAAAATTGAATGAAACTTTGCCCTGCCCTGGTATGCTGCATATATCTTATATAGAATGTTTAGATTAGTAATAATACAAGGATTTGACAACTTGCTAACAAAGCCAAGTCTCTCGCAAATCACATTTCTTTGACTTGTCAGCGAAAGCAAGATAAGTCTCTTTGCTAACAAACACAAATATATGACAATGATTTCCTTGAAGTCAAAAAGTTCTAATCGCTCTAGCAAAGTATCCAGAGGTGCTTGGATGTTATTGTGCAAGTTATTAATCAAAAGAATCTTGAGAGATTTTAACATTTAATGGCAATGGCTAAAATTCTAAAGAGGAAGGGAATCTGTATTCCCACTCCCAAAATGAATCATACATCTGGATTTACCACAGACATTGCAGTTACAATACCTGTTTACTGTGGTAATTCCCCATTTGTTCCCCATTTGTTGCATTCACTGAAAAACATAGGTTTCAGGGACGTTATAGGTAGTTGGACATTTCACTCGTACAAAACCAGAGAAATTCGGTTGTTATAGTTAGTAGAGCTAACTATAAAACTATAACTCGCGCCCCCGCAATGCACTGCTGATGACGTTACATATTACATCACTCATGACATGCTCAGTGACATCACTGATGACATCTCAAACGACATCACTGAAAACATCAACCAGTGACTGAGTGTTTCTAAAAATTTCAAGAACGTTATATCAATATATGCCAAGGTATATTATAGAATGATTGGTGTCTAAGAACCTGTATGGGTGCTTGAGTGTCTGAGTGGGTGAGGGGGGGGGGTGACTCACTGCACAGATGTGTGAGTGGGTGAATCACTGGTTGTATGCGTTTATGAGTTTGTGTGTTAGGTAGTGTATCAGTGAGTGAGTGTACATATAGCTGTGTTGGTGAGTGAATGGATGTGTTAGTGGTAAATGTGTAGGCAACTACATATGTGAAAGGCAGTATTTGTTAGTGTTGGAGTAAAGAAGTGAGTATATGTAACAGTGAGTGATTGTGACAGTGGCTGCATGGATAAGTGTGTGCTTATGTCAGTATTTGTTGAAGACAGTACGTGTCTGTATGAATAAGTGACGTGGTGTGTATAACTGTATAGGTGAGTAAATGGCAGTGTAATTAATTCTTGGATGAGTGACTAGGTTTTTGAGTAACTCTTTGGGTGAGTGGCAGTGTGTGAGTGTCTATATGGGTGTATGAGTGGATATATCAGTGGCTGTAGTGATAAATGACTGTGTGTATGAGTAACTGTATGGGTTAGTGGGTGAATATGTGTGTAGACGTATGAATCACTGAGCGGGTATGTACTAACTGCTATTGGTGTGTCTATGGTTTCGATATTGGTAGTCTGCATTTTAGAGTGGGTGTATAAAAGGTTTTATTAGGGTGTGAGGATGTGCATCAGATGATCACGTGGCTGATGTCATCAGTGATGTCATTTGAGATGTCATTAGTGATGTCACTGAGCATGTCATGAGTGATGTAATATGTGACGTCATCAGCAGTGCATTGCGGGGGCGTGATCTAGCCGAATTTCTCTGGCTTTATACGAGTGAAATGTCCAACTAACTCTAACGTCCCTGAAACCTATGGTGTTTTCAATAAATTTCTAAGGTTTTTTAAATACTAATTTCTAACTATAACGTCCCAAAAATCTATTGTTTTTTTCAGTGAATTTCAAAGGTTCTTTAAATGCTAATTTCTAACTACAACATAGCAGTCGCGTTTGCAGAGTGGTGGAGAAAGATGAGCGTGGCCTCCGAACACCTCTTAGCAATCCCACTGTGTGGGATTTACTGGAGGTAACAGGAGGGGTAGTTAGCCCCCAATGACAACCTTGGGGGCCAACTACCCCTCCTATTACCTCCAGTAAGTCCCACACAGCAGGATTTCTAACTTCTTATACTAGGCCATGCCCCCTTTCTTCACCACTCTGCAAACGTGCCCCCTGGCACGTTGTAAGTTGGGGAATTAATTCCCCTTGAATACTCAGGGTCCCTGGGTGCTAACTAGCCCACCAGGTACCTCCAGTAAGTGCCACAGAGCTGATTGCAGAGAGGTGGTCCGAGGCCATGCCCCTTTTTACACCACTCTGCAAATGTGGCTCCTGTCGCACTGCTGCTCAGAGGATGAAGTCCACTTGTGTCCTGAGGTCCCCCTCTCTTACTGTTTTAAGCCCCGGGAAGGTTGCGGTCCCCAGGGCTCAGCAACGGACCCCCGCATTTAATTAGAGAGTGCCCCAGGGAGGTGATGGTCACCGGGACAGTGTGGGGGGGCAGGAGCCACTGCCACACTTCATTTTTTTATTTTAAGCCCTGGAGAGGTGGCGGTCCCCGGGGCTTGGCTGGGGGCGCGAGCCCCCCCACATATTAATAAGCATTGCCCCGGGAAGGCGATGGTCCCCAGGGCAGCGTGGGGGGGCAGGAAGCCCCGGGTGGTGGCAGTCCTTGGAGATGCGGGCGGGCCACGTGCCTCCCACGCGTAAACAATTAAGCCCCAGGGAGGTGGCGGTTTCCGGGGCTTCGAGGGCCTCCGCTACATAAATAAGCATTGCCCCTAGGGACCTGGACCTATCCAGGGGCTTTAAAAAACAAAGCGTGGGAGCCCGCGCTTAGTTTTTTTTCCATTTTTGACGGGGTTCACGCACCCAGCGCAGCCCGGCCAAAAATGTAAAAAAAAGAAGCTTTTTTTGGGCCTGGGTGTCAGGGTGTTTTTACCCTGCCCCCTTCTCTTGTTTTTAATATTTTTTTAACCTTTTTCTTTCTCCCTAGGTCTGAAGCACAAGATGGCTGCCAACACTTCCTGGTTTGAAGTGTTGGCAGCCAATCAGAGGCAAGCTTGTGCTCAGAGGGTTCAGCCAATCAGGTCTCACAATTCTCAAATAGCAATATCTGTAAATTTTTTAATATTTCAAAAACTACTTAACAGAATTACACCTTTTAAAACAAAGCGTGCTTTCTGGACCAAGAGCTATCGCTCTGCCAAATATGGTGTAATTCCGTTCAGCAGTTCATGCTGTTGCCGTGTCTAAAGTTTCCTATGGAACATTGAGTAAACACGTTTTGGAACCCCCTTTCTTCTTGGCCCCCCTTGATGAATCACCCTGAAACTTTCAAGACAGGGGTTGACCTACGCGATCAATTAATTTTGAAAATGTTGTGAAGATTCGTCAAACGGTGCTAAAGTAAAGGAAACTAGATTCTACCTAAAACTACCTACTGGCGACCGCCAGTAGGTAATATATATATATGTGTACATGTATCTATCTATCTATCTATCTATCTATCTATCTATCTATCTATCTATCTATCTATCTATCTATCTATCTATCTATCTATCTATCTATCTATCTATCTATCTATCTATCTATCTATCTATCTATCTATCTATCTATCTATCTATCTATCTATCTATCTATCTATCTATCTATCTATCTATCTATCTATCTATCTATCTACCCCAAGGTCCCTGGTGCAAACTAGCACTTGACTTAGCTGGTCCGGTAGGGTCTCTAAACCTTGATAACAAGTATGTGATTGTTGTCATAGATTACTTTTCAAATTGGATATACTGTGACTTTGTGCAGGAAACATCCACACAAGAGGCCATCAAATTTGTTTACAGAATTTTTGTCTTGGCAGGGTATCCGGAGGAGCTTGTCACAGACAATGGAGTGCAACTGGTTTCGGAAACTATGGAATCCTTTTTAAGGAATAGAGAAATTAAACACTTTAATATTCCTCTTAATTCGCCTCACTTTAATGGAGCTGCTGAGAGGGCCACTAGATTAATTAAAGACGGCATTCAAACTGCTCTCACTTGCAACAAACATCTGACCATTTTCCTCCAAGACATAATTTGTGCAAACCATAATACACCACACAGTGTCACGGGTGTTTCTCCTTTTGCACTATTACGTGGCAGACAAGCTCACACTGGATTGTGTCCCTCGTGGCCTAAAGATAAAGCACTAAATAGATTAAGTGAGGCTGTGAATCTCAAAGATGTAGAAACTAGAGTTCAAATGGCACAATTGAAAACCAAAATATTTCATGACCCTAAAATGAAGAATTTGTGCTCCGCATATTGAGATTGGGTCATGGTTGAGAACATGAAACCTAGAAAATCTAAAGTGGAATTAAATTACAATGGCCCTTTCAAAGTTACTAAGAATGCTCGCTCATCCGTACTGTTGGAGGTTGGGGGTGGTGGGCCATAGAAAACCTGGTTTTATTGAGTGAGTTTTAGAGGAAGTTTGTTAGGAGTTATTTGCAGCAAAATCAGAGATTTCCCTTTACGTAAACCCCCTTTAGACTCATGTTTCACTGATTGGAGTGACGTTCATTCTGATGTTCAACGGCCTCAATTTTCGCTGCTCATCGTCATGAGGCACACTGGGGTTCGATGAGGTTCCAGCACAGGAGGGGAAAAGTCATAGCAGCCAAGGTGCTAAGTAATCAACAAACTGCTGATGAGTGTCTTGGTTCCCATGTGAATCTAAGGGTGATTGGTAGCTCTGTAAGACCATTCCTTGCAAATGAATGTATCACCACTAAAACTGGCAGAATGTCTAAAAAAACCTTTGTATTTTCAGGATTTTACTATGTAATGTATTTTTTTTTGTTGAAAAAGTGGAGATCAGTTACATGCAAGTAATAATGGCTGGTTGCACGCGACTTGTTTGCGCGTGTTTCTAAATTGAGCCTCTGCGGGTGCCTTGTTATTGTTATCAAATGAATCGTTGCATCCTGCGAATGACGTTCCATGTTCTGCAGGTCCCGTTGCTGAATCGTTTGTTTGTAACGCCATTCAGCAATGGAGCTGCAGGCATGGAGGTCGTGTGAGGATGGGCTCACTTCATGAACTTCAGTATATCGAATAAAATACACAGCTACAAAGCTATCTGCGTGTCCCTGGATTTATTCCACACTGCAGCAGACAGCTGTGTCCGGTGGACGGGATGTGTCCATGTGAAATCTTTATTGAATCTAAATATATATAAGTTAAATTTAAATGATCCTGCTGAAGTTTTAATGAAGACAAACTTCTCACCTGCAGAAAAAAAATATTTTTTATTATGCGTTAATCATTTTTAAATGTTATTGGACTTACCATTTTTTGCAGTGTCTTCCCCAGATTTTTGCCTTCTGTTGCTGAATTCCTTTTTGTTGGCATGAGGACTCTGGGCACTTTACCACTGCTGACCAGTGCTAAAGTGTTTATGATATCTCCTCCAAACATGGTACAATTGGCCTACACAAAATTAGCACATTTAATTTACTTGTAATTCCCTAGTAAATGATACTACATGTAACCATGCATGTAAATTAAATGCTACTAGTGGGCCTGCAGAACTCATTGTAGAACTCACTAAAGTGGTCTTTTAAACCATGTCTCATGCAAGCCACTGCAGGCTCTAGTGCAGTTGTACACTGCCATCTCGACCTGGCACAATAAATATTTTGCCAGGCCTAAACCTTCCTTTATAAAATTAGAAGCCACCTCTAAGGTGACCCTAAAGGCTCACAGAGCAGGGTGCATTGAATTTCAAAATTAGAACGTGTGTACGTACGTTTTTTATGCCCTGGTAGTAAACAACTCCTAAAGTCGTTTTTCACTGTTGCAATGCCTATCTGTCCAATTGACTACCAATGGATCACCTTAATAAGTGATAACTTTGGATTGGGAGCAGATAAAGATGTGCTGTTTACAGTCAATAATGCTGTATTTTAAAATCCTCTTTAATAGCAAAGTCAGATTTTAAGTCTCAATTCTGAAAATGCAACTTTGAGAAAGTTGGCATCTTGTCCTAACCATTGGTGCCTTCTGCCAACGATCTGGGTCACTTGACTGTGAATGCCCATGCTGTTGCTGTTTGTGTATGGCTTAGACAGTGAAACAAAAGGGGGGTTAGATGTGGACAGGATGGACCATCTTGGCAGGGTGGCTGGGAGGAGCTGCAACCAGCCCTACTTGCACATCAAAGGACTTCTTCACATAACACAAAGAAATCTGACAGCAGACCAGTCTGCCTTTTGAACTCGTGGCCAGTTTGGAGGCTCGACAGGGAAAGGGTAAGAACTTTCCAGAACCAGTTGTATGGGTAGAACAGGGAGCCCCCACACTCCAAGGCTGGCACCTGGTATAAATATTGGCAATCCAAAGCTCTTTGGAACACCCCTGGACCTGTGAACATTACAGAAGAAGGGGCCTCCTGCTGACAGTGGACTGCCCTGCTGCTTGAGCACTGCCTACCTGTCTGACAAGGAAGACTGGACCTGCTTACCTTCATCCCAGGCTAGCCTGAATGATTCCAAGGATCAATTGGCTGACCTCTTGCGCTACAGAGATATAGCAAGCTATAGAGGACTCTTTGCATCTACGCAACTGACCTGCAGTAACTGGGCCTGCCTGGACCTGCAGCTGAACTTGCCTGAGCCCTTCTGGCCTCTGCTGGAGTGAATGTCTGACCCATAAGAGGTGACCCCAGGTGCTAAAACCTTGGCTGGCATAAGTCTGAACTACTGAAATCCTCATCTTTGGGCTCTTCACGACCACGAAAGGGCCCCTTCACAGCGAGACTCTGCCACCTTTGATGACTGCCAACGGAAAGCTCCAGTAATGACCACCAGCAACGACCTGCAACATGAGAGCTTCACTTTGTGCTACAGCGATCACAGCCCGGGTGACCATCATCGCGAAGCTTCAGCAATGACCGCCCACGACACTCGATCAGCACTGCGTGCTACTGCAATGACAGCATGCGGTGCCTGGCCTGCTCCTCACACTACAGCAACGACCATCTGCGACACTCTTCCTCCTCCTTGTGTTTTCAAACATTTTATGTATTATATCTTTTCGGACCTTCCTTTCCATTCAGTATTCATCTACTTAGATGATATTTTCATTTTTCCAAGAATCCTGTGACCATGAGCTTCACATACGGGAAGTTCTTCATAGATTGCTAGAACATCTATTACTGGTTAAATATGAGGAGTGCGCTTTTGATCAGGCTTCAGTAGAATATCCTGGATATGATGTGTAATCGGAAGATTTGGCCAGGGCTGGTCAAAAAAGTGAAGACGACTACTCATTGATACGATTACTCATTGGAAGAGTCCAATATTCATTAAGGAAACTCAATGTTTGCTAGATATGTTCAATTGCTATTGAAAGTTCATTAAGGATTTGTTAAGAACAGTGAAGATTTAAATGGACTTCTGTGGTATGTCAAGACTTTGAATTCTTTATGACCAAATTCACTCAAGCACCAATTCTGCAACAACCTGATAAGTCCAAACCTTTTATCGTAAAAACTGCTGCTTTTGATTGAGTCATCTGAGTGGTATAAATTCAAAGTAACAAGGAAAATGAAAAACATCCTTTAGCATTTTAGTCTCACATATTTACCCAGTTTAAGATGAATTATTATGTTCTGGGTAAGAAGCTCAACGCCATGAAAGAAACACTTGAAAAAATAGAGACAGTTCTTGCTTGGTGCTCAACATCAAGTCTTAATCAGAATGGACCATTGAAACCTACAAGTGTTACAGCAGGTTGAATTCAGAGTCGACAAGCTAGGTACCCAGTCTTCTTTCAGCAGAATGACTTTAAAATCAACCATATTCCTGGACCACAAAATACAGCTGCTGATTGTCTTGCCTGTCAATATTCAGAACAAATGTTTCCACAAACCAAGGAAAAAAAGTTTTCTTCTTCAGTATTTCTAGTTTCTCTTGCTGCATGATTTCTGAACCAAATAAAGTTTGTGATTTTAAAATCTCATCAATATTCTTTGGTTTTGTCTAAAGGAGGTACTGCCAAGTTTAAGCAACAGATTGGGCTTATACTTGTCGATCGCAAAGTATGTGTTCCCACTAAGTAACTTTGTCAATTAATTTGACAATTATGTCATAAATTCCATCCTGCCGAATATCAAGGCGTAGGAATCACTCAAGAAGTTATTTCACATCAGTTTTGGAGGCAAACATGGAAAATCAATACTAAAAACTATGGGGCAGATTTACAAGCCCCTTGCGCCACTTTTGCACCACTTTTCCCATGTTGAAAATGACACAAAAGTGGCGTAAGGGCCTTGTAAATAAGCCACTATGGCTGTTCCTGTGAAGTCTGTGCTCAGCTAAGAGTGAAAATCTGCAGAAATGTGGTCTTCTACAACCACTTGAGATACATAACAGACCATAGGAATTCATTTACATTGATTTTATAGTACATTGGCCCCTTTCTCATTGATTAATAGTAACTTTGACAAACATTTACTCATTCTTTCCCATTACCTAAACGACAGACTGCTAAATAAATTGCTTCATTATTCTTTTCTGATATTTTTTGAATTTGTTGCATGCCAAGATAGTTTCAGACTGAGATCCATAATATTTTAAATTGTTTGTCCTAGTAATGCAAAAAAATGAAACATTCAGCCTCTTGATTATATTTGCATCTTCTTTTTATTCTTTCCCGAATGAACTTCTTTGAATCTCCTTCACTTCACCACAACCAAACACAACACACCAGGCAATGCAGTATCTTGTACTTTCACTTTGTCAATATTTTGACAACTGTGTACCTCCTTCAGACACATTTGCACTGAATCACAACTGGAAGTAGAACATGTGACCATTGTTCTGTGCGCTCTGCAGAGAGGCAAAGGATTGGATGACCATGTATTCTGAACAGCTTAATGGCCCAATAACAGACACTGAGAGAAACTCAAACTGCCTTCATTCTCACCTTCAGAGTTATCAATCGTGTCCCATTATAACTACAATAGCAGCCCGTCCCGACGTTGTCCGGGTATGAATTGCTGCCGGCCAGTAGTATATTGTTTTGTAGGATTTCGTTTTGATAGCATTTCTTATCTGTGACAGGCCTGTGAAACGCTCCGATTCACAGTGCACTGCTGATGCAGTTAAGAGTGTGCGTTCAGTAGTGTGTGAACTAGAGTTTCCCTACTTTATTTTTCCTTGCAATATTATATAGTGCGAACTCGACAACATGGCATGAGCACAATTTACATTACAGAAGAACACATTCATTTGTGGTAGGCACGGGGAGACAAAGCGATTTGCCTGGAATCACAGGATGTTGAGCTGATGCCGAGATTCGAACGTAGCTCCCCAGCTCTAAAGTTCGCAATTCTAGAACTTGTGGCGGGAGGTGTGCCTAAAAGTGTATGTCGTGCTGGCCATCAATGAGAGAGACCTGTGCATTTTTCAAATGGGTGGTGAAAAAATATGAGTATGTTGCTTGAGATGTGGGCCGCCGTGCCACCAATGTACTTACCGGGGGAGGGTAAACACCCATTTTTCCGCAACTTTCTTTCTGCATGCCATCACTCCGCATACTTTAATTACGAACGTACCATGACTCCGCAATGCCATTATAACGCATGGCATTACATTTTATATGCTTTTACCACGCATACATTTACAACAAAATTTGTTGTAAATGCATGAATGGTAAAAGCATGTTTTTTTAAATGTTTGGATAAGGTAAGTATGGGTATAGGGGTATATGTTTTGGGGTACTGGGGTATATGTTTTGGGGTGTTTGGATATTTTAAGGGTTCAGATATAGTTTTGGGTTATGGGGTACAGGGGTCGTTTTAGGGTTTAGGGATAGGTTTGGATTTTGGGATACAGGGGTATTTTAAGGGTTCAGGGCTAGGTTTGGGTTTTGGGGTACAGGGGTATTTTTAGGGTTCAGGGCTAGGTTTGGGTTTTGGGGTATAGGGGTATTTTAGGCTTTAGGGGTAGGTTTGGATTTGGGTTACAGGGTTATTTTTAGGGTTTAGGGATAGGTTTGGGTTTTGGGGTACAGGGGTATTTTTAGGGTTCAGGGGTAGGTTTGGGGTTTGTGGTACATGGGTATTTTAAGGGTTCAGGGCTAGGCTTGGGTTTTGGAGTACAGGGGTATTTTAGGGTTCAGGGGTAGGTTTGGGTTTTGGGGTACACTGGTATTTTTAGGGTTCAGGGCTAGGTTTGGGTTTTGGGGTACAGGGGTATTTTTAGGGTTCAGGGGTTGGTTTGGGTTTTGAGGTACAGGGGTATTTATAGGGTTCAGGGCTAGATTGGGTTTTGGGGTACAGGGGTATTTTTAGGGTTTAAGGATAGGTTTGGGTTTTGGGGTACAGGGTATATTTATAGGGTTAAGATGGGTTAGTGTTTAAGGGTGTTGGGGTATTTTAAGGCATGAGGGTAGTTTATGATTATGGGGTGCATGGGTATTTAAAGGGAGCAGGGCGGGATTAGCACACAATATGAGACATGGCATGAAGGGCGGAACGTACCACACGACCCCAGCGTTTGTCACGCCCCCAGCACACGCCCACAGCACAACGCAGACACGCCCACAAGGGACTACTTTGCTGGCACGGTTCTTTTACCTTTTAAATGTATATGGTGGGCGTCTGCATAGCCTATGTCCTTCTGCTGCAACTGCCCTTTCCAACGCTGTATTGGGTGTTGCGATTGGTGCTGTGGTTGCTGAGATTACCCGCCTCAAAGGTTTGGGCTCTCTCTTTATTATATTAGTATGGATGGAGGCAACTCAATTTAGAAAGAATGCACCATACATGAGTAAAACATAAAGACAATATGCTGGACATAACTACCAATCTTAGGGGATGCAAGAGTAAGTAAAACATGTGAAATATAAACAGGAACTTGCGGCCAGATGTACGAAGCTTTGTTGCATTCGCAAATGGCCCAATCCGCAATTCTTAAAATAGAGATTTCTATCAATTATCAGATCTAACAAAAGTTGGAATGGAAGAAAATGCCACTTCTGCACAGCGCCAAGGGACATTTGGGCATATTTATCATGGTGTTGTATCACCCAAGCACTACACAAGGGGGCGCAAGGGCGACATAAAACCTAGAATGACATTTACGAAGCCACGCAAGGCCACCTAGTGTGGTTTGGTAAATGGGTAGTAAAATAAGACAGCGCCAGTCACTGCCCTGCGCTGCTCTGCCCAGGGAGGTGTTCCATTGGTCGAGCGTGGGTGTTCTCATGCGTCCACCCATGGGTTTTGGCACATTTCCATATTTACCACGAGTGGTAGAAAATTATACACCTTCCGGGTGGAGGCATACTGAGAAGAAATATGTTTATTGCTCCTTGTTTTTTCCTCTTTCTACTTGTCCTCCATTCTGCCATTCTGCAGCAAACACAGAAAGAGGAAAAAGCTTCAGAGGATTGTTTTTGTGCAGGAAGACGTAACCTTCATGCTCAAAATAATCCTGCCTAAAATGCAGGCACCTTTGCACCATGGTGCAAAGGTTCCTACATTGGTGCTAGGCAGCAGTTTACGCACCAGCACAGCCAGAGAGCAGGAATGGCGCATTCGTGCCCTCACCCTTACAAGCAGAGCATTGCGTGAATATTTGATCAATACGGCCCTTCATCTTTAGGGCTGCTTGATTTAGCAGGTTTTTTTTGTGCAATTTCTCAGAAGTTTTATGAAAAACGTTGCAAATTGAGTGCGAAAATGTGAATTTAGTGACAATTTCTTTGATGTTCCTCTTTATTCATCACCAACAAAATTGTTCTTCCAAAAGACATGCATAGTGTACCTATACCTCACAATCCATTGTGCAAAAACATTTCAGTAAATGTAAACATCCAGGGAGAAACATCTACAAATATTTGCGCATTGTAAACCTTTGCAAAAAGTTAACTTGCAGCCCACACACAGCCGACAGCCACTGTCAACACGAAGCCCGGAAATCTCACAGGTTGCACCACCTCAATCTGAGAACGGGGATTCGTTCTGCCGGAGTAAACTGAAATATTAATTTCAATGTTTTAAGTGACCAGTACTCACACTTCTAGAAAGAATTTGAAGTGCTTATGAAGGCTAACATCTTTTTGATAGCTCAATCATAGATCTCACCTGTGACATCTATGATTGAGTGACGTAAAGATAAGCATCATGTACGCCGGGAAGACCATAAACTTTCAGAAAAACATAAAACAACCACCTGAGAAAAGTATCAATTGATCAAGGCATTCTGTAACCTGCTATGACAACCACTTGTCAAAGAGCCAGGGTAAGCCTGTTCCAGAGTTGAAGGTAGAGAAAAGAAAAAGCCCAGTCACCCATCAATCAATCAATCAAACTCTATTTGTATAGCACATCACTGTCATCCCTAGGGGTATCAGGGCGCTGAGGTGGCCACATCTTCATCAAAAAGCCAGATTTTGAGTTTCTTTCTGAAGTACACCTGGGAGGATGCTGTTCGGAGGTGGAGAGGTTGGTTATTCCAGGTCTTGGCGGCGATGTAGGAGAAGACCGCCTGCTGTGTAAAAGTCCGAAACTGGGAAGGTAAAGCACAGAAAGCGAACAGGAGGAGAGATGACACATATCTCTGCAGTTTCAGAGCTGTAGCCTGGTGCTCGTCTTTGTGAAAGGCGTAATGAGCCCTGCGTAGAGCCTTTAAGCACTCTCGCTGAAGACAACTGCTGGCTTGTGTGCATGTATGATTGTGAATACTCTAAACTTAGCCAAAGGTCATCAGAGCATGGTACAGGGGCAATGAATTACAGGAGACGTGGCTGGTTTGTGGACTATTAATGCACTGTGATGCAGTGTTCTTTTAAGAGATGCGTCTTCAGCTCATTCCTGAATAGGAGCGGGGGTGAGTTGTCCTGATGGATAAGAGGATGTTGTTCCAGATCCTGGGTGCAGAGATGGAAAAGGTAGGCAGGCTTTTTTTTTTGTTTACTTCTTAGTCTGCAATTGGAGAGAGTGAGGCTGTTTGATGATCAAGGGAGCTGGTCGAGATGGCTTTTTAAGTTATGCAGCTGGTTTTGAAGATGGCACAGGCTGGCAAGGGGAGCTGATGGAGTTGCAGCAGTATGTGTCAGATTTTTGAGGCCTTGGATGAAACATGCTGCGGCATGTTGGATGCCCTAAAGGGTTCCAGTGTGGAAACCGGGAAGCGATCGAGCAGGGTGTTACCACCATCCAGATGCAACAGTACAAGGGCGTGAACAGCAGTTCTGAAGTGACTACCAGGAAGAAACAGCTCCACTTTCTTTAGGAGAGAGAGAGCTGGTGCCAGGACATCTTTGTCTTTTTGGCAATGTTTTCCTTCTTTAAGCATGAGGTTGGTGTCAGGGTGAATGCATGTCTCTCGGTATTCACTTAAAGTTGTGATCCGAAGCTGTCACGTTTTAGGTAATTGAGCCAGGTTTGTTCTGTAATTTGTTTTTGGCAAATAACTGGAATTCTATTTGCCATAATGTGGTCAAACCTGTGAAGTCCAGAGAAAGGCCTAGTCCTTATATTCTGACCCTTCTGATGTTGTTAAGTGGTCCCACCTGGACCTTCCAGAAAGCATGAGTTAGCTTAAACAGTCTGCAACAGAATGGCTACACAAACCACTGGGGCTAATCAGTGCTGAGGAGCGAGTGATGTATTTTTCTTAGAAGCTTCAGTTGGTGAAAGAACGATGATGCACCATGTTTATCTAATCTCTCATTGATATGTCCTTTTGAAAAAAGAATCCAAGGTTCTGTATATTGCTCTCTGAGGAATTCTACTATTTCACTAGGTAGTAAGGTGTGGTTCTGCAAACTGTTTAAGACCAAGATGAGAACCTATGCTTTGTTGATACATAGCTTTAGCTAGGGTCGGACTGGCCTATAGGACAAACAGGCAGTGCCCGAAGGGCTGGTCTGAGAGGTCAGTGTGTGGACAGTGTTTTTGGTGTTTGTGTGCCTGTTTTATGTTACGTTGGGCCTGTTTTTAATGTTGATTTCCCGGATAATAAAACAAATATTGTCTGAAAGAAACTCAAATCCATGGGTTCTTCCATGGCTTGAAAAACACTTATGCAGCTTGTCTTTACAAGTTCAAAACTACCAGGATTTGCAAAGCTGGACCACTTATTAGCTATGTAATCCACTAATGGGGGGGCACTTTTATTTTGGTGCCTGGGCCTATTTTCTGAACCAGTCTGACTCTGTCTTCGGCAGGTCCTTGTCCACCATAAGCGTGGAAGGGTATACTCAGATGTGAGTCCCTAGCTCATTGCACCATCAGGATTCAAGCAAGCCGGGCCAAAGACAGCTGAAATGCCAGAAACCGGTCCCCGGTAGCTTGTTTCCTTCCCAGTATAAGAATTGGCTTGGTAGTATGGTCTGCCCTGTTCCCATGATGCACTGGCCAGGGTTAGACTAATTTGCATATAGCCAATTTCTGAGCTGGGATGGTGCAGTGAGCTAAAAAACGAGGATGGATCAAGCCCTGATCTTTGGACTGGGTAAGAGTGGTCTGCTTAATTCAGTCACTCTGTTCATCACCACCCCCTTTTCTGAATCATTTTTGTCCACCATAAGCGTGGAAGGGTATACTCAGATGTGAGTCCCTAGCTCATTGCACCATCAGGATTCAAGCAAGCCGGGCCGAAGTCGGCTGAAATGCCAGAAACCGGTCCCCGGTAGCTTGTTTCCTTCCCAGTATAAGAATTGGCTTGGTAGTTTGGTCTGCCCTGTTCCCATGATGCACTGGGCCAGGGTTAGAATAATTTGCATATAGCCAATTTCTGAGCTGGGATGGTTCAGTGAGCTAAAAAACGGTGATGGATCAAGCCCTGATCTTTGGACTGGGTAAGAGTGGTCTGCTTAATTCAGACACTCTGTTCATCACCACCCCCTTTTCTGAATCATTTTTGTCCACCATAAGCGTGGAAGGGTATACTCAGATGTGAGTCCCTAGCTCATTGCACCATCAGGATTCAAGCAAGCCGGGCCGAAGACGGCTGAAATGCCAGAAACCGGTCCCCGGTAGCTTGTTTCCTTCCCAGTATAAGAATTGGCTTGGTAGTTTGGTCTGCCCTGTTCCCATGATGCACTGGGCCAGGGTTAGACTAATTTGCATATAGCCAATTTCTAAGCTGGGATGGTGCAGTGAGCTAAAAAACGGTGATGGATCAAGCCCTGATCTTTGGACTGGGTAAGAGTGGTCTGCTTAATTCAGACACGCTGTTCATCACCGCCCCCTTTTCTGAATCATTTTTGTCCACCATAAGCGTGGAAGGGTATACTCAGATGTGAGTCCCTAGCTCATTGCACCATCAGGATTCAAGCAAGCCGGGCCGAAGACGGCTGAAATGCCAGAAACCGGTCCCCGGTAGCTTGTTTCCTTCCCAGTATAAGAATTGGCTTGGTAGTTTGGTCTGCCCTGTTCCCATGATGCACTGGGCCAGGGTTAGACTAATTTGCATATAGCCAATTTCTGAGCTGGGATGGTGCAGTGAGCTAAAAAACGGTGATGGATCAAGCCCTGATCTTTGGACTGGGTAAGAGTGGTCTGCTTAATTCAGACACTCTGTTCATCACCACCCCCTTTTCGGAATCATTTTTGTCCACCATAAGCGTGGAAGGGTATACTCAGATGTGAGTCCCTAGCTCATTGCACCATTAGGATTCAAGCAAGCCGGGCCGAAGACGGCTGAAATGCCAGAAACCGGTCCCCGGTAGCTTGTTTCCTTCCCAATATAAGAATTGGCTTGGTAGTTTGATCTGCCCTGTTCCCATGATGCACTGGGCCAGGGTTAGACTAATTTGCATATAGCCAATTTCTGAGCTGGGATGGTGCAGTGAGCTGAAAAACGGTGATGGATCAAGCCCTGATCTTTGGACTGGGTAAGAGTGGTCTGCTTAATTCAGACACTCTGTTCATCACCGCCCCCTTTTCTGAATCATTTTTGTCCACCATAAGCGTGGAAGGGTATACTCAGATGTGAGTCCCTAGCTCATTGCACCATCAGGATTCAAGCAAGCCGGGCCGAAGACGGCTGAAATGCCAGAAACCGGTCCCCGGT
The DNA here is from genome assembly GCF_964263255.1 of Lissotriton vulgaris. Lineage (NCBI taxonomy): Eukaryota > Metazoa > Chordata > Amphibia > Caudata > Salamandridae > Lissotriton > Lissotriton vulgaris. Next base: position 1,727,756,181 of record NC_141695.1, read on the forward strand.
AGCTTGTTTCCTTCCCAGTATAAGAATTGGCTTGGTAGTTTGGTCTGCCCTGTTCCCATGATGCACTGGGCCAGGGTTAGACTAATTTGCATATAGCCAATTTCTGAGCTGGGATGGTGCAGTGAGCTAAAAAACGGTGATGGATCAAGCCCTGATCTTTGGACTGGGTAAGAGTGGTCTGCTTAATTCAGACACTCTGTTCATCACCACCCCCTTTTCTGAATCATTCGGCAGGTCCTTGGGCTTCCAAGACAAGACTGAAGATTTTCCTGCAGCTCAGACTAAGGGGGATTGACATGCTGGACCTGCTGGTATCATATGCAGAGGAGATGCAATCTCCAACACAAGACTTTATGATAGTCACTAACCTGAGTCTATTTTTGTTAAAGAGGATGGGAAAGAAGATTATCCCTGTTGAACACCACATGTTATTGACCTCTATCTGCAGTAGAAGAGAGGTAAAGCCACAGAGTAGTTCCTCCCATCTAAACAAATAAAAAGTCAAGACAAAAAGGAGGAGACCCAAGACAGATCTGCCATATGCAGACCCATATACTGGAAGTGTATTCAAATGGAATGGTCCACCATATCACAGACTCAATTTTACCTCATCCATAGACTGGAGCTCTCCCCGAAGGCTCACTGTCATTTTATCACTAGCCACTGGCTGTCCTAGGTTCCTGGGGCTGCTGATCCCACACACTCTGGATTTCTTTCCCCAGGAAAGGCAGGAGAGAGAGAGGGAAAGAGAGAGAGAGTGAGAGAGAGAGAGAGAGAGAGAGAGAGAGAGAGAGAGAGAGAGAGAGAGAGAGAGAGAGGGAGAGGGAGAGGGAGGGAGGGAGGGAGAGAGGGAGAGAGGGAGAGAGGGGGAGAGGGGGAGAGGGAGAGGGAGAGAGAGAGAGAGAGACACTACACTCAAGAATGATCAATGTTTTACTTTACCATGCATGTGCCTTTGCTATGCAATCTAAATATAGTTTAGGCAAGTTAACCCCTCCCACACTCATGACAAGCTCAGCTCGTCATGAGCCACGGTTCTCGTCACGGCCGTTAGAACACTCGCACGCGAGGATAATTCTCCATCAATCTCTTGTATGCACTGTGCTGCTTTACTCGTCACTCGCAGTTGGTTCCATTCACACCTAAATGCAGAATCTTCTCTGGATGTACAGCCTAGAAGGCTGTCAGGGTCTATTATATGGCTATAGTGTCAGTCTAGTCCTTGGGTTGGGCTTTTCTATATTCTAGGCATTGAACCACATTAACATTTTTCTGCAGTACTGGATAAGCAGTTCTTTGTTGTGGTCATTGTGTTAGTTGTATAACTGTGCCCCCCCCCTCCTCTGCGGGCAGGTAAAGCATAATTTGGGCTGCTACCAAACAGAGGGGAATAGCTTCTTTCTAGAGCCAGTGAGAACTGTGTGTGCAGAAGGGCTTCTGGTGATTTCAGTGTGTTTCTTGGCCAAGCCCTTTCTGCTCCTAGGTAAACTTTCCACTTACCTAACATGTCTTTAAACCTCGCACTATTGTCTGGGAGCTCGAACATGAAGGTAAGAGGGCATTAGAGCTGGGATAGCAAGGGCCTGCCTACTTACAATAGCAGCAATAAGGGGGCAAGCCAGATGTTTTTGTCAATCGCCTGACTGCAAAACCTTTTTTTTCCTGTCACTCCATGGTAACTTCACCTGTCAAGGCACAGGGGCAGGTACACAGACCTCAGGGACCATATTGTGCCCCTGGAGTGCGGAGTGCTTGTGAGCCCGCTATAGGTGTCCCTGCGGAACAATGGTATCACAGAAGCTGCAGCAGACACTTGTGAGCCCCCTTCTGTAATACTGATAGTGCTTGCGCACATGTAGCACCAGCGCTATTAGGAGAGGACGATCCTCGATTGGCATGGAATCATGGCCTCATGCAAATGAGGGAATCACTTTGCCTCAGTGCCCGTGCCGTATTATGGACATGGACATAGAGGTGAACATGCCTTTAAAAAGTGCCACACTCTCAGTCCCCCTGCTAAAGGCAGCCCTCGGGGGGAATAAAACAAGTGGATCGCATAGACCCCCCAGACATCCCCCTGCAGGCGGGTGCAGTCACTCACGGTACCCGCCTAAAGGGGATTCCTCTCCCCTCTTGAAAGTGCAGGTGGGATGCCGCCTGCACTTTGAAACATGGAGAGCATTTGAAGCAGCCGCTCTGTATTTCAATTGAAAGTGCTGCTCTGACGAGTTTGCGGGGGCAGGGCATTCAGCATAATTGCCTGCATGATACACAAAGCCTTACACTCCAACACCCCGAGGTACATTGCACAAAAACTGGAGCCCTCTGGCGGCGCTATAACCACAAGAAACCCCACGTCCTTACTATTAAAACCGCAGAAATTTAAGAAAAAGAAAACATACAATCGGACCTTCTCTGGCATTGCCTCGAGAAATTGGAATTTCCTACCTTCTGAAATTCGAGTTAACCCTTCACCTATGTCTTTAAAGGAACAAATGAAAGTGCTATTGATGAACAAGTGCCTGCTCTAGGTCCCAGGATCTCTACTCCCCGGCACTGATAATTTACACTGGCTGCACTTGCGATATGTCGCCTGACACGATGGCCTGTATTGTTTCTCTCTTTGGGACAATAGGGAGTTCTTCACCCTGCCTTGGTACTAACCCTGGGCGTAGTTTGCGTAGTAGCGCTACGCGTAGCTATGCGAAGTGCACTTCGCACTACACATGCTACGCGTAGCTACGCAAACTGCATAGTGCGGTAGGGAAAATGCTGTTTACACTGATTGCACAGTGCCGGATGCTTGTCCACACTGTGCAATCATTGCAAGCGGCATCTTGCACTGTGCAAGCGGTCGTTTTCTGCTACTCGAGTAGATTTGTACTCGAGCGGCAGCTTTCTCAACATAGAGTGGTAGTTTCTCATCGCGCGCGGTAGCGAGCATACTCGACCACTCGCAATGAGAATCCTGACCTCCCCGAATTGAGAATCTCGCCAGGAGGTCTTTTTTCCACGCTCGCGATCGGTATCTTGATTTTGCTGATCGCAAACTAGGAAAAAGTCTTGCCGGGATGTTGATTTTGCTCGCTCGCGGTCGCACACTTGACGTGGAGGACCGCAAGGAAGCAAAAATTGCCCGCTATGCATTTTTGCACTGTGCTATGTGCAATTTGCGTAGTGAGTAGTAGCGCAAAGTATGCTCAGGGTTACTTGGTACTACTACTTCCTGTACTGTTATTTTGACTGTAGTTATTGCTTATTGTTGTCTGCTGTACCTGTTTCTCTCATCCTGATCATTTGAAAGTGCTCTCTAAAATTGTAAATAAATAAAATGATAGGGCATACTTACCCTGTTTGTGCCCGGTGCAGCTTTTGAAAAGGAGCACCGTGGCGCAAACAGGGACGGTGCACCACGTAACTAATGGCCCCTGGCACGTCTTTCTCAGAGATGAAGATTGCTTCATTAGCCCAGTTATGCGGGAAACTGTTGTTTTTGGCCCAGGCGCGTGAGGTTTGCACGTAGCTATATTCCCACCTTGAGATCTAAAGCTATGGTTGATACCAGCCTTGTGTCAATACCTCAGCCAATCTTTGAACAACAGCTTTTCACCAACATCAAACTTTTTTATCTGACCGCCTCGCCCAACGTGAACCTTAACAATCAGCAACAATGGAAACCTTTTTCTGGAACTATCGAATGAAATCAGATGGAATTAACTCAGGAAGGTGGAGCTGATGCTCTTAGTTCTCTGCAGTTGTAAAACACAAATTGTCCTATAGCTCATTGGGCATTTTTTGCCCATTTTTTGCACCCTCTCTGCACTTTGGCATTACAGAAGGAAGCCCCAGAAACTTGCACAGCTGCTTTTGTATCATGGATCAGTTAGGGTGGCATAAAATGTGCCAATGTTGCCTTATTCCTCTTGGCTGACCAGCTCGCAGTAATTGGGCCCCATCAGCATGAAAATCTGAACCACGAGGCCCTAGATTAATTGTCTCTTTATTGAAGCATCCCCTATGAAAAATCCTTTTTGGTCTTTATTAAGCCTCGCAAAGCAACTTTGTGTGGTTTAGAAAGTACCAAAGAACACAATGCAAAGCAAAGTACTTTACATCATGGAGGCTTTTCGTGGGTGTTCCCATGTATTCACCCATGGGCTTTAATGCAATGCCAAATTTACTAAGGAGAGTAAACCTGGAATTGCACCAAAAAATTGTGCCTCCTTTAAGCTGGAGTAGCAACAAAAAATAGTTGTATTCCTCCTTGTTATTTCCTCTTTCTATGCATGCTGCATTCTGTAACACAAACGGAAGGAGCATGACCTCACTGGCATGCGGATCAGAGATGGGCTTTTCTCTTGCAGCTTTGCCATATGACATGGGCACACTGGCAAACAAGCCATCGGAAGATGCACCGTCTGTGTACCAATGTGAAGGGGCACACGTTTTTTTTTTTTTACAAAACTCTGCATTAAGTTCTGCATTGCTTCATTGCTTGAATTGTAAAAATTTGAGCAACAACATTTTATAAGGAGTCAATTTTAATTACGTCATTGGCATGCTTGCTCCAAGAATCTGTTTTTCCATAATGTTAAGAATTGCACTATGAACCAAGGCATGCATCACTGCCTTGTGTGAGCATTGTATTCAAGGTACGTCCATCAGTAGACATGTTGCCTTGATGGCACCCATCTAAGGGCCTGCCAGTGCCACTCAGACGGCATCATGATGATGATTTACACTTTGATGCACATGAATATCACATGAGCATCAGATGATATTCTGCTTGCCCCTTGCTTTTTCTTGGTTTCATTTGACGCGACGATTTATTGCAAAGCCGGGTCATGTGATTGGAGTAGCTCTTGCTTTACAAGAAAACCTACCAATATCTGTATTGTTCCTTCACCATTAGAACCCCATTGTATAGATTTCAGTGCTGCACTCGTGTCAGGTTTTGATGCAAACAAAAGTCGCTTGACATCACTCCGCAGACTTGAGGTGTGACGCAGCGGCCAGGGCAGCTGACTTCGGAGCACAGGGTTCACGGTTCGAGCTCCAGCCTCAGCTCAGTACCATGTGACTCTGGGCAATAGCTCACTTAATTTCCACGACGGCCCCCTGTGCCTTAAGACCTGTAAGGTGTGAGTAGTTTGTGAATTTCTGTATTTCATGTTCCACCAATCACATTTGTAAACATCTCTCTTCAGATGATACTTAATGTCTAGTAGTCCCTTTTGGGGAAGGCCTTGGGGCTCGAGGAAGGAGGGGAGTGGAATGGTAATCTCCTCTATGGAGGACTACAGAAAGTCACTGGGGCATCCGATGCACAGGGTACCATCTTCTGCAGCTCGACCCTAGGCGAAACCAAGAGCATAGGTGGTCTCAGCTGTCTTCAGCTACTCACAAAAACCAGGAGGAGTGCCTCATGCCCCAGGCCAACATCAACATGTTAGTCCTAGTGTCAGGAAATGATGAGTGGTAGGAATATGAGCCTCTTGGACTCCAAATGTATCCAATTCATGTCCGGAAGCTGGAAAGATGACCCAAAGGTGAAATTAAAGTTGACTTACTCAGCAGAGCCCTTCTGTCCTCAACCACAGGACACATATTGAGGCTGCATCTTTTATTGCTGAATGGTCTTTGGAGGTTCTTGACGCAAAGAAGGACCTCCAGGAGATTCTCGATCGATGATTGGTTTATTCAAGAAGAGAGGTTGCAAAGAATAAAGGAGGAACAGGAGCTGTACAGGACTCCAACGATACTTCCACCACAAACCAACATCTCTCTAAGGTGCAGCATTAAACCTTCCGCACATTGCAATCTGTTACATCCACAATGGTCCAACCGCACCCTTCAACATTCTGCCCTCCACATGCCCTCAACCCCGGCTGTGGTTGGCTGAGAGCTGGATGCCTGAAAGGATGAAAGTCAAGATGTGCACAGCGCACCCTGGCATTCTGGGTTGCTGGACAACGGGCGAGAGGACGCTCCTTCCTGGAAGCACTGTGATATGGCCCACTCTGGAGACCTGTTCTACTAGGATCCAGAGAGTGAAGACCTGCACGTCTTCTGAGGTCCAGAGAGTGATCAACTGTGCGTCTTCTGAGGTCCAGCGAGTGATCAACTGTGCGTCTTCTGAGGTCCAGAGAGTGATCAACTGTGCGTCTTCTGAGGTCCAGCGAGTGATCAACTGTGCGTCTTCTGAGGTCCAGCTGTCCTAGGGAGGTGCATTCGCAACTCGTTGCTTTACGGGTGAGTTGGAGCATCTTGGAGGTCACTCGGGTATTCACTGGGACCACTGGAGTGCTCTCAGTTTGGAAGTCCCCTCTGGATGGTTTCCATGACAACTCACTATGAAATGACGTACTAGACAGCATGTTGTTGACTAGAAGGAAGTGGTCAAGACGTATGGCACATCTGGTGCAAGTGCCCACGGTTGGCAAGCTCATTGGCAAACTTTCTTTGAAAGATTGCTTAATGTTCTGCACAGTAATAATGACTCTTCAGCAGCAGCCAGGTCACTGGGTCTGTGCCACCTCCCTTCTACGTGCTCGAAGATGCAATTTGGGCACGACCTTCAGCTGTAGCTTCCTCTGTATGTAAATTATAGATTTGTGGAAATACCATTTTTCGCTCTGGTTAAAAAAAAAATAAACAATTTTACATAGCAGATCTGGTATTACAATATGTGTGTATGAGCATCAGAAAAACAGTGGCAAGAGATATTGACAAAGATCACACTTACCCTCCCCTTGCATCTTCCCCCAAAATAAACCATGTGCCAAGGTGAAAGCACAGAGCACATAGAGGCTATGAGGATGATGCAGCAATACACCGTGTGTATTTCACCAGGACACTGCACCACGAGAAATTTGCACCTCGGATAAAACTGTCAGGATACAATCCCTTCATGGTACTGTAACAGGTGAGTGAATGAAGTAATTAATAGCTTTATCCGACTTTTCAGGAAAATCATAAACGCGTACAATATAGCAGATAATAAAAACGCCTATCGTCAAAATATCACAATTCAAAAACTTAAAAACCATCTAAAAAACACAAAATACATTCATGAAAACATTGGAAATTCGCATAAGAATAAGTAACAGACTAATTGTACCCAACATAAGGCCCCAGTATATTTCTTTACCGCATACAATTCCGCTCTTGATGACAGGGTTCCTGTGCCCAGTTTTCCTGGGTGTTGGCACACCGGACCCAGTTTTACCAGAAGGCAATTTCGTTTCGTAAAATTGCAAGAGACTTTGGCTCAGCAGCAGCCAAGCCTCTTTCTTCATTTGTTGCTAGTAAGGGGGGAGCATTTAATTCTCCTTCCCTCCCCTGCTTCCCAAACTCCCTCCCTACACCCCCACTCCACATAGAGGCTTGAAGCAGGTGGGAACTGTATGCGTTAACCCCCATAGACTTGCTCCCACGTGGTAATCCCCTATTTGTAGGGGTTATATTGTAGTTGCACGCACGGCTTTAAGTGGGCCGGGTCTCACCAGGTCTCAGCACTGGAGTTTTTTCAAGGAGGCCTCGAAACGGGTCTCTGTCGGGATGTTTTGTGCCCTGACGCAGGCGGCCTCTTTTTTTCTCGGACTGCAGTGACAGCAGGCACTCCATGTGCGCTGCTCACACTGCTCACTTCTCACTAGTGGAGAAGTTACGTCATGACGTCATGCCAGGTGAGCGCTGTAGGGGAGGGGAAATCCTTTAAAGTGAGTCATTTGCTTTCTGGATTTCCCTTCTCTTTTTGAAACTCAGGAGCATCAACATTGTCATGGTGTCACCAGGGCTTTAATTGGAAGCTTTTTCAATATTATATCAAGCCATAGTTACTGCTTATTAATCTTATGCAACTAACAACCATTGACAAAGCCAGTAGCCCTGACTCGTTGAAGGTATGATGTTACTTGTTGTATCATATCTGGATGCAATGACAGAAATTGCTTAATTATCTTATGCAACTAACAACCATTGACAAAGCCAATAGCCCTGACTTGTTGAAGGTGTGATGTTACTTGTTGTATCATATCTGGATGAAATGACAGAAATAGCTTAATTATCTTATGCAACTAACAACCATTGACAAAGCCAATAGCCCTGACTTGTTGAAGGTGTGATGTTACTTGTTGTATCATATCTGGATGCAATGAAAGAAACAGCAAAATACAATTCGGGCGGCACACTATGCTAAGCACAGATTTTTACCTTACATGTTTTAAGCCACGCCCTTAATTATATTTGCCACGCCCCTTTGAGTGACCCCCCCAGTTTTTCCATCCCACTTAAAGCTCTCGTTGTACGGTTAACGCATGGTAACATTCTTTCCACGTGTGAATTTACCACCCTGCCAGTATAGTGCAAAAGAGACTTCTTGCACAATTTTGATAGCTCTGCTCCTGGCTGTTCCAGATCCTGAATTCACTCCCCTTCTTGGTGTATCTTTATTTTCCAGTTTGCACTGCACAAAAGTTAAAAAATGAAGCAATCAAAGTGGTGGATTCATGTCAGAATGTGTTTAGGAGATGCAGGAATCAAGTTGTCACTCGGGCGCGGTTACGTAAACTTCCAGTACTACAGGAGTTACGAAAACCGTGTTGCAGAAGTTGTGTAAACTTGAATCAACTTGTTGTTGGAAATACCTCCTCTTGCCTAAGTGTTTCATCATCACCTCTTAGTGTGTGACCACATGTATGGTTCTTCCCTGCCATGAGTATCAGACTTGAACTTTTAGGCAAGAAACTGATCTTTTCCACCTGACCTTTTAAGGGAATCCTCCAAAAAGGTACTTATTTTGCAGCAAAAGCCTTTTTAAATCTCTGACATCCAAAATATAGCAAAAAGCAGATGGCCTTGCCTGGCCGTGGGCTATTGTGACATTTACATATGCATGTCTTGGACTTTAAGGTTTATGCCTCAAATAGAACCCATAAATATTGATGCCACTGACCCTCTAGATTTATGGATTTTATAGTTATTCACACATCTGTTATTAATCTTCAATAACTCACAAGTCTTCATATCATTGACTTTTACCAGTCAGGGATCTTGGCTTCTCTACCCAGTCAAAAATTGTCAATCTCTTTTCCTTGAAGAGTGGAATAGTTTTGTCATTTACAGTTTTATATGGCCCACAATGTTGTCACCTTTTGCCTACACCAACACAATAATGCTGGTGGGTTTGGATATGACCACATTAACACTGTTAACATCTCTGCCCTACTATAATAAGATATCGGTTGAATTTTTAGGCATGAGTTACCTTTGCCAACACACCAGTGTAAATATCATTATTCATCACCACAGCGCCAACGTAGGCATCTCAACAAAGCACCAATGTGGATATCACTGGCCGTTTCTCAAATAAACCTCAGGATTCAGTAACACATACATTTCTAAATCTTGAACTTGTTCCTCTCTTTACTCACTAGCATCCCCTAGGGCCACATCTACGTAGGTTTAATTTTGCAATTACCTAATAGTGAATTTTTGCGATTCGCCATTCAGTAATCGCAAACATCTATGTACTAATGTGTCTTTGACACAAGTGGTAATTCCTAATGGGGTTGCAATTGATTTACCTCATTAATATTCATGAGGTAGGTCACAGTTTGTGACACATTGGGAATCACTGAAAACACAGGAATGGTGACCTGCTGGGGCCAGCAGACCCCATGTCGGTGTTTGCATTTGAAGAAAGCAACTTTAAAAAAATATAAATCCTGCCATTTTCCTTAATGGAAAATTGAATGTGTTTCAAAAAGAAAAATGTAACGTTTCAGTTGAATTTTTTAAGAGTTTTACCACTGCCTACTCGGAAAAAAAAATTCCGCTACCATTCACAAAGGGAAACGGGTCCCTTGGGGACCCCTTCACATTTGCGAATGGGTTACTATCAACTTGAAGTAGGCAGTAAAATGTGAATGCTTTGCGCCTGTATTTCGGTCGCCAAAAAAATTCATACATACTACTTTGAGTCACTATTAGGAAGGGACGCCCTTAAGACACTCCTTCCTAATGCTGAATTGCTAACCTTTTTGCGATTCAGTAATAGGTTACCAAATTGCAAAATGGGTTTGGTACATCGGTAAAAGCATTTTTCCAGTCGCAATTGGCCCGATTCTGCAAGTTGGGCCGTTTGCCCAAAAAACTTACTTCCAAATAGCCCCTAATTTCATTGAGATCTGTATGCAACAAAGTACCCTGTGCTGCACATTCTAAAGATATTGCAAGTCACAGAGGAGTCCCATGACCATATAGCGAAACAAGCCTGAAAGACAAATTCCTTTATAAGGTCAAGGAACTCTGAGGTGACTTGCAATATCCTTTTAATGTACTGCAGAGTGCACTTTATTCCTTACAATACATGGCCGTGCCCTCAGCCCTCCCTCAAACTGTTTAAGTCCTTGGTGTCTTGCTCTTTCATGTTCGTCATACACAAGAAGAATAAACATAAAATCTCTACTGTAAAGTTAATACATCAAAAAGCGGTGAGTAATTTTTGCAAAAAATGATTAGAATCAGTTTAGTGTAGGTCAGTTTAAAATGCCGTGGCTTCGGTTGTGTAGAAACATTCTGAAATTCTATCTTTCCTGCAATGACTTATATTGTGAAAAAAATATACATGATGCCCTACATATCTCCTTTCTGCTGATGGCTTTTTATTTTTAGAAAAAGAAATCATGAGTGGGAAAAGACAGTTTGTATTTTCCTTGTTCAAGCTGTAATTGTGCTCTGTGACCTGCCTTTCACCTTGGTTACTGGCCCTGGCTGCCTTGTGACATCAGAGGTCAAGTGTAAAAACCTATTACAGTTGTGTACCTACGTCAATTCTTTATCACAGGTGACTAGATATGTCACAAGTCAGTATATATGTCACAAGTCAAAAAGAACAGTTGATGGACAGAATGCAGAACAATGTCATACATTCACCCCAGTACAAAGATCTGGGCCTAAATCCATCGTTTTTTTGCTCACCATGCCATTCCAGTTTGGACCCAGCCATATGCAAATCAGTCTTGACCCTGTGCCCCATGGGAGCAGCCCACCCCGAACTGCCAGGCCAGGTTTTCACTGGACTGGAAACAGCATCCAAGGACCGGTTTCGGGGTATGCCCAGACGTTGGTCCCTTGCTCACTTTGCCACTGGATTCAAGCTAGCCTGGCTGATGATGGCTGATTAGCCAGAAAGCCCATAGAAACATTTCAGGCAACTTAGGGCAGCAAAGCAAAGTTGCTGTGCTGTGTTATGTAAAAGGAAGACAGCAGAAATGTGTCATATTCATTAAGGTGTGGTGGATTTCTGCTTTCTTCTAGTGGAGGTGCACTGGGGGCTGACTTGCGGCATTGTAGACACCCTTGCACATCGGTGCAAGGGTGTCTATGTTACATGCAGGATTGTTTTTGTACAGGAAGGCATACCCTCTGCACAAAAAAAACCCTTTAGAGGGAAGCTCATTTTTGTGTTTGTGTGCTACAGAATGCAGCATGTATAGAAATAGGAAGTAATAAGAAGGGATACAGCTATTTTTTGTTGCTACTCTAGCTTAAAGGAGGCACAATTTTTTGGTGCAATTCAGGTTTACTCTCCTTAGTAAATTTGCCATTGCATCAAAGTCCAAGGGTGGATGCATGGGCTTTTTCGGTAAGGAGACACCTATATTCGCTTTGGCGCCTTCTTCTCTAGGCTGCAGTAGGCGCGCAGCGCTTTTAAATTGTAATAATTAATCGTTTTGTATGTGTGTTAAAAAGTGATTTCTCACCTGGCTTTTAAACAGCGCGGTAGCGCCCACATTCTTGCACTATAATCAGGCCCCCCACCGCTTACAGAAGCGGAGCGCTGTCACCGGCATCTTTATTGTGGTCAGGAAGTTGGGCCGCCATATTGGGGCTGCTGCCTTGCAGCGCGCCACCTGACTCAGCGCTCTAGCTCTCCGTGTGGAGAACGAGGAGGCTGTACTTAAGGCGAGCTGGTGGGAGCTGCTCGACCTTTCGGTAAGGAGACACCTATATTCGCTTTGGCGCCTTCTTCTCTAGGCTGCAGTAGGCGCGCAGCGCTTTTAAATTGTAATAATTAATCGTTTTGTATGTGTGTTAAAAAGTGATTTCTCACCTGGCTTTTAAACAGCGCGGTAGCGCCCACATTCTTGCACTATAATCGGCCCCCCCACCGCTTACAGAAGCGGAGCGCTGTCACCGGCATCTTTATTGTGGTCAGTAAGTTGGGCTGCCATATTGGGGCTGCTGCCTTGCAGCGCGCCACCTGACTCAGCGCTCTAGCTCTCCGTGTGGAGAACGAGGAGGCTGTACTTAAGGCGAGCTGGTGGGAGCTGCTCGACCTTTCGGTAAGGAGACACCTATATTCGCTTTGGCGCCTTCTTCTCTAGGCTGCAGTAGGCGCGCAGCGCTTTCAAATTGTAATAATTAATCGTTTTGTATGTGTGTTAAAAAGTGATTTCTCACCTGGCTTTTAAACAGCGCGGTAGCGCCCACATTCTTGCACTATAATCGGGCCCCCCACCGCTTACAGAAGCGGAGCGCTGTCACCGGCATCTTTATTGTGGTCAGGAAGTTGGGCCGCCATATTGGGGCTGCTGCCTTGCAGCGCGCCACCTGACTCAGCGCTTTAGCTCTCCGTGTGGAGAACGAGGAGGCTGTACTTAAGGCGAGCTGGTGGGAGCTGCTCAACCTTTCGGTAAGGAGACACCTATATTCACTTTGGCGCCTTCTTCTCTAGGCTGCAGTAGGCGCGCATCGCTTTTAAATTGTAATAATTAATCGTTTTGTATGTGTGTTAAAAAGTGATTTCTCACCTGGCTTTTAAACAGCGCGGTAGCGCCCACATTCTTGCAGTATAATCGGGCCCCCCACCGCTTACAGAAGCGGAGCGATGTCACCGGCATCTTTATTGTGGTCAGGAAGTTGGGCCGCCATATTGGGGCTGCTGCCTTGCAGCGCGCCACCTGACTCAGCGCTCTAGCTCTCCGTGTGGAGAACGAGGAGGCTGTACTTAAAGCTCGCTCCTCCCGCGCAGCGGTGACGCGCAGCGGAGGCGCCTGACTCGCGCCTGAGTCAAGCCAGAGTCCTGCCCGTCTGCGTCCGTCAGCGTCCCGGAGGCGTTTCGGTCGGCGGGTGGGGCTCTGCTAGTCCAGCATGTGCATAGCTGGCGCACCTATGGTGCGCTACACGTTCGAGGAGCTGTGCTCTCTAAATCATCGGGAGAGCCGCTGCTGCTCTGTCTTCCCTGGCCGCCACAGGGGCAAGTCTCGTTGCCCTTGTTGTGGCTGGCGTCCCAACCAGGCGCTGTCATCTGCCCCTATTAGTAACATAGCTGGCGCAGAGTATTCCTGCATGCTGCTAAACACCAGATCGGCGTGCAGTCATGCGCAAGACATCTTCGAGCTTCTCGATACAGAGAAGCCACTCTGTTTAATGTTGACCGAGACCTGGTGGGGAGAATCCTCTAACCCTGACGTGGCGATGGCAATCCCGCCTGATTATAACATCTTCAGGAAGGACAGAGCCAAGGGAAGGGGCGGAGGGGTCGCACTGGTGGTGAAGAAGGGCACGTTGTGTACCGTCTTGCCTACGGAGGACATCCGCGGCTCGGAATCGCTTGCCTTTTCAATCACGCTAGCGCCGCACCAATCAGTGAAGGGACTTTTGGTCTATCGACCCCCTGGTCCGCCCGGTACGTTCTTTGCAGACCTCGACTCGGTGTTGCTGGGACTGGCCCTGAGAGCAGAACACTGTATAGTAGCAGGGGATTTTAACTTTCGGATGGATGATCCGTCTGACCCCGCTGCTATAAAGCTTTCCGAGGCCATGATCCCGCTGGGTCTTATCCCTTATTTGCAGGGGCCGACTCACGTTAAGGGGCATACTCTTGACCAGGTCTTTTCTACATCTCCCTTGGTGGTGAAAGAGACTCTCCCGGTTCTGTGGTCTGATCATCGGCTTGCCAAATTCGCAATCAGTGGCACTGCCAGGTCGTCCATCTCTGTCCCACAGCAACGGGGACGAGCGTTCAGAGCGTTCAACAGAGTGACCCCTGAGATGCTGGCTCAGGCTGCCTCGGATCATCCCTGTCTTCTCTCTGGTGAGCTGGAGAGAGATTTGGAGTCCCTGCAAGCATGGCTTTCCGATAGGCTTAACGACCTGGCCCCGGTGTTGCCCCCCCGCTTGACATCTAAGCGGGTCTCGGCCCCTTGGTTTACCACTGCACTGTGGGCTAAGCGGCAGCAGTGTTAGGTAGCCGAAAGGGCCTGGCGGGCACACTATGATAGTATGGACAGGTTGCCTACAAGGCTGTGGTTAAGGCTTACCACCGGGATATCCGCCTTGAAAAAAAAGCCTATCTTGCGGGGAGAATTGAAGCGGCCTCCAACTCCAGCAAGGAGATCTTTACCATAGTCAGAGAATGTATTTCTCCTCGGACCATTACATCGGAAGAGGTGCCCTTAGAATCCTGGACGGCGGACCTTGCTTGTTTTTTCACAAGCAAGATAAAACTCATACAGGACTCTTTTCCATCGGGAGCACCTGTTAGGCCGTTTACATCCGAGGCCGGTATGTTCCCTCCGGCCTCGCAGGGCGTCATATTGGCTGAGTTTCCATCGTTGCCAGCCCCAGCCTCCTTAGCGCTTATGGGCAATTTGAAATCTGGGTCTCCACTTGACCCTTGCCCAGCCAAGCTTTTGGGTAAGTTGGCGGAAGTGATCAATCCACTGGCGAACCCTCTTCTGAATCTCTCGTTGAGGCAGGGAGTGGTTCCGCCAGTCTGGAAGCAGGCAATGGTCATCCCGCTGCTTAAAAAACCGGGTCTTGACCCGAAGGTCCCAGCCAATTATAGGCCGATTTCTTTGCTGCCGGCTCTCGTTAAAATTTTGGAGAAACACGTTCAGTCGGTGCTCTCCAATTTTTTGGAGACCCACGAGATCTTACATGACTCCCAGTCTGGCTTCCGTTCAAATCGTAGCACCGAGACTGCGCTCCTTGAGGTTTCTGAAACTATCAAAGGGGTGTTGGATACCGGGGGCAAAGTCATGTTGGTGTTGTTGGACTTGTCGGCGGCTTTTGACACCGTCCCCCATGATGGCCTTCTCGCAAGACTCTATGAGATTGGCCTTCGGGGGACGGTGCTCAGCTGGTTTTCGTCCTTTCTAGCTGGCCGCCGGCAAACGGTCTGGACATCGCCTGACACCGCCGTGATGCCGCCTTTGGGAGTCGGGGTCCCTCAGGGCTCTATATTGAGCCCGACCCTCTTTAACATCTTTATGACCCCTTTGGCGGCGGTGGCGGAGTCGTTTGGTGCCCGGATCGTGTCGTATGCCGACGACACCCAGCTCCTCTTTTCTTGCGAGAGAGGGGCAGACTTTGACGGGGAGAGTATCCGGAATTGCCTTGGGGCTGTTTTCACATGGTTCCAACTGAACAGCCTCAAGTGCAATTCCGATAAGTCCGAGGTACTCTTTTTCGGGTGCGATACGGAGCCTAGCTGGCAGGCCTGGTGGCCCATCGATATGTTCCCTCCGTCCGGTTCTTCCCCTATGGCTAAAAACTTGGGGGTTAAGATGGACAAGGGGCTGACGATGAAAGCCCAGATCCTTGGGGTGACCGGCACCTGTTTCGGTCTATTAAAGATGCTGCGGAGGTTTTTGCCTCTTCTGTCGGAGGAGCACAGGAGGCTGACTGTGCAGGCTCTGATAGGCTCCAGGTTGGATTACGCCAACATTCTCTACCTGGGCCTACCAGAGTACCTGTTGCAGCGGCTTCAAGTTGCGCAGAATGCGGCGGCCAGGGCCATTTTTGGTCTAAACAGACGTGTCAGCGTCTCGGGTCTATTGTTGACGCTGCACTGGCTACCCATCCGCAAACGGATCGCCTTTAAGGCTATGACTTTGGCCTACAAGGCTCTCCACGCTGTGGGAGCAAAGCATCTCCAAAAGAGACTGGCCTTTTACCATCCGGCTCGCTCTCTGAGGTCAGAATCTTTGCTCCTGGCGGTTGTCCCTCGAGTTAAGAGAGCGCGCCTGGGCGGCCGTTCCTTCAGCCTGCTGGCTCCACAGATGTGGAATTCGCTTCCGCTCCCACTTCGGGGGGTTACTAGTCTTCTTGACTTTAGGAGAGGTCTTAAAACCTGGTTGTTCGCCCAGTAGACCTCCCAGCAGTCCCTTTTTTACCTGTTTGTTCTGTACTCTCTTTTTATTGTGTTATGTTATTGCGAATCAGTTCTCCTTACCTAAAGCGCCGGGACACTCTTTTTGAGTAACCGTTGCGCTATACAAAAGAATAAATAACATAACATAACATAACACCCAGTATCCACCCTTGAAAAGCATCCATGATGCAAAGTACTTTGCGTTGCATTGTGTTCTTTGCTATTTCCTAAACCACACAAAGTGGGTTTGCGAGGATTAATAAAGACCAAAAAGGATTTTTCATAGGGATTGCCCCATTAAAGAGACAATTAGTCTGGGTCCTAGTGGTTAAGATTTTCTTGCTGATGGGGCCCAATTACTGCGAGCTGGTCAGCCAATAGGAATAAGGCAACGTCAATATGGTAAAATGGGGTCAGCCCCTTGTCTTCCCCAGTTGTCCGCCCGCCTGTTAAGCGTTGAGCTTCGTCCTTGCTCGTTCCGTTATGCATTGAAGGGTTAGCGGTCTGTCAAAACCAGTGGCTGCAAAAAGGCAAAGGAAGAGAAACATAGGGGTATATTAACAAACCCTCAGCGCCACTGGAGTGTCACTTATTTTGACGCTCCGGTGATGCACTGCCATTTTCCACATTTACAAGGTGGCGCTAAGCCACTTTGCGTGGCTTACCGCCACCTTGTAACTATGCCCCTTTCTGCCGCAGTCCTCCACGCTCTGACATTTTCTTGTGAATATGCCCCATAACCTTTATTAGTACAGCTCGTCCGCCTTCCTATTCTCTGTTCTCAGCATTTTAGGGTTGCAGGTTAGGGGAGAGAGAGGCAGTTTTGGCACCGACCCTTCCCCATTCTCAGCCCAAGTTAACCTGCCACAGTGAGTCAGAAATTCTGCAGTCTCTGCAAATAGGTAAACTAGGCAGAGTTCAACCAGTGCCATGAGATATTGCAGAACCCAAACTGTCACATAATGCTGAGACCTCACAGAGTGTTCACTTACCGGGAAATACTTAGAATGAGTGTGGTTTGGCTGCAGGGGTGGTTGTGCAGTTCAATGAGTAGGGATGCCTGGTTAGTGCCAACATCGGCCCATACCTAAGCATGAGCGGATTTTGCGGATTGGCAATCCGCGAATTTTGCGGATTTGCGGATTCGCAATCCGCAAAATCCGCGAATTCCCGCGAATTTGCGGATTTTTTTTTTTTTTGTGTTCGCCCGTGTTTCTGCCAGTTCGCGAGGGTTTTTACAATTTCGCAATTTGCGAACTTACCTGTCGGGTCGCAAGTTTTGCGAACTTGTTGTTTCTACGTGTCCAGCCTGTTTGGGACACTCTTCTTCATCACTGCCACTCTCTGTCACCACTGCCACTCTCTGACTACTCATGCCACCCTCTGGCCCACCCATGCCACCCTCTGTTTCATCACTACACCCTCTGGTTGTCCAGTGTACATTATTTTCGGCAAAGCAAAGCACACCTTCCCTGCCTCAAGTGACCTGAATTAATTTGGGGCTGATTAATGTGTCACAGAATATTTTTTTAGCTGGCACCTGCTTCCTTAGTGCGCCCTGATTAGTGATCTTTTGCACTTGCTAAGTGCTTTCATTGTTGCAAAATTAGTTACAACACCTGCCCTGCCCCAACTGACAATAATGAATTAGGGGCTGATTAATGGATTTTAACTTCCAGCCTGGCTCCTGCTTGTCTCCCTTAGCTGTAATTCAGGACCTTTGTGGCATATGTGTAACTATTCTGAGGTTCAGAGCAGGGTCACATAATAGTTTCAACTGGCAACTGAACTCTGGAGGGGCCCCTCAGGAAGCACTACAGGAAATGGCTACTAATGATGTGCCTGAACTTTTGAACCTGGTAAGTAGTTACTTTCAGTTTTGCCAAGATCGTATTTCTGCAATTTTGCACTTATTCGCGGGGCGCGAACTCACGCGAACAGTGCGAGCAGTGCGAGCAAAATCCGCTGCTCGCGGATTTGCGGATTTTGCGGGAAATTCGCAAATCTCGCGGATTGCGGATTTCCCGAAAATCCGCAAAATCCGCGAGCGGAACGGATTTTCCGCCCACGCCTACCCATACCCCAGACCGCTTACAACAATTTCCCATAATAACAGACACCACACAATGTTTTGTTGGAAAAAGTTGTTGTAGCTTTATTTGCAAAACATTATGCCAACATGTTGGGTTATCTTACCGGCGATCCAGGGTCAGGCCGCCCCTCGCGACCTGCCCACCTGATGAGCCATAAACCCCCTGTGGTGTTAACCGCGGGGGCGCTGTCAATTTTGGGGGAAGGGCTAACCCCCTCCGCGGACCTCCAGTCCACCCCTTACTCACGCCCTCCCCCTACGGGGGCGGAGCATTGCAGGCCGGTTGCTCAGGTCCACAACCGCCCGAAGGACTAACGGGCCGCCATCACTCCTCCAGGATCCCACCGAGGATCTCCCTGGGGATAATTGGCTCTCGCACCCTTACTGTGCTCCTGTAGAGGGTATCCTTCCGTACCTTCCAGCGTTGGATCGCCCTGTAACTCCGCCTGCAACACAAAGCAAAATAGTATTAGATAACTCCCCCCCCCCCTGCTGCCCGACAGCCGGGTTAGCGGTGGGGAGGAAAAACAGCATCCGGGCAGCACCGCTCGTCGGGGTCAAGGGGGAGAGGGTCTGTCCACGCGGCTGATCAGGGATCAAAGAGGGCACCAGGCCCACGACCCCAGGCCATATACCCTCGGCCCCTCCCCTGCCGGAAGTGACATCACTGGGGACCCTCCAGGTCCCAGACACTAGACCGATCCTTGGGGTCTGTGCCATCCTGTGGCACTAAGGGTGGTCGCCCTCTTAGGTGACCCCCTTCGGTGGCCCGGGGCAGCCTGGCATAGTGCCAACATCGGCCCATACCCCAGACTGCTCACAACAATTTCCCGTAATAACAGACACCAAACAATGTTTTGTTGGAGAAAGTTGTTGCAGCTTTATTTGCATAAACATTATGCCAACATGTTGGGGTATCTTATGGGCGATCCAGGGTCAGTCCGCCCTCGTGACCTGCCCACCTGATGAGCCATAAACCCCCTGTGGTGTTAACCGTGGGGGCGTTGTCAATTTTGGCGGAAGGGCTAACCCCCTCCCCCCGGCGGACCTCCAGTCCACCCCTTACTCACGCCCCTCCTCCTATGGGGGGGCGGAGCGTTGTAGGCAACCCCCGGTTGCTCAGGTAAACAACCGCCCGAAGGACTAACGGGGCGCCGTCACTCCTCCAGGATCCCACAGAGGATCTCCCTAGGGATAATTGGCTCTTGCACCCTTTCTGTGCTCCTGTAGAGGGTACCCTTCTGTACCTTCCAGCATTGGATCGCCCTGTAACTCCTGCCGCCCCAGAGCCCCCCCACCTTCTATTGTTCTTTTATTTACAACCTGTCGCTACCAACATTTCTGCTAAATCTAGCAGGAAGAGGTCCATCCCCACTTTGGATAGGTGTATGCCATCTACTTCTAAGCACCCTGTGCCTTTTGCATGTAGCAACCCACGTCTGACAAAAACGAATCCTCTTTGCTCTGTGAATTTGCGCTTTGCACTGTTCACCCGCCTACGTGAGGTTTCCATCGCCCCCCCTGACCCTGCGCCCCGCCAAGATAGCCTCGGGGTAATTTCGGACCACCATAACTCACAAGTCCCCAGCAAGTTGCTCAATTCAAACAATGTGCTCCTCATCATGTGCAGCAGGCCCCTGCGCCCCAGGAAGATGTTTTACACATTGTTTATTGTGTACACCACCAAATTCTTCAAACACTGCAAACATGATTACACCGACTCCAGGTCGCACAACAACGGCACGTCACAATTCTAGGTCTGTGCCTAAACCTGCCTCCATAAACGTATGTAATTTTTGTAGCAACTTGACTCCCAATGCCCCACTTGTTTTATGTGTTCCACTGGCAAGCCTGCCTGGAAAGCCGTGGTTGCTGTCCCTATTCTAAAGGAGTGGCTGCAAAAGCGCTTGCCCTGGACCTTGTTGCTTACGAATTCCAAACACACCTTCATTATGAGCTGTACTTGGTATTTGGTCAAAGGTGTCCCATCAGCATGCTTCAGGAGGTAACCATCGCCGGATGGGGGGGGGCGCAGCACCAGGTATCTCGCAACTAGGCGCACTGGGCAGTACTTGGCAACTTCCAACCTGTTTAACAATATAACTGTTCTTGCCCCTTCCTGGTCCGTTTTAGATCTCCTCAACCTTAGATTCAGGACCTCGCCTGTCAGGACAGCATCCCGTCTGCACAAGGCTACTCCTGATGTGTCCTGTTTGGGACTCGCAAATAGCTCCCCCATTCTAAATGCACCAAAGAAAGCCAGCGCAAACGTTGCTGAAAAGAGAGCTGCTTCAAAAGCGGAGTGAGTGGCCCTATAGACCCAGTGACCTACAGCCTGTACATTCAGAGGCCTCCCTCGGCTCAAGCAAGGACATGTCCTCTCCTCCTCTGGACAGCAGTGCTGCCCAGACCAAAATCCCTTATCAGTTCTGCCGCCCCTCAGGACTGAGAATTCTCAACTAACACTGCAAACTGTGCTCTGGAGATGTCCGTAATAGTGCTCCATCTCCTCCATTTCAGCACTGTCAAGGCCCATCACACCCTCCTGGGAATGGCTCACTCGCGCCCCCTGCACACAGAAAGGGCTATTTATGTGTAGCCCATAACCTTGCATTTATTCCCACAGTGTATCATGGTTCTGTTGAAACATAGTTAGCTTGACTGCCAAGTGCACATTGCTCCGTCCAGGAATGATTTTCTCTGCTCAGTTTCCGGCTGCCAAGCTGATGACCTCGCCCGCCCCAACCCTGTGCCAACTAAAAGAGGCTATGCTGCTATTCATATAAGCAGCTGCTGTTGCTAATGATGGTCCCATACAGAACTGGCAAACTAGATGCTGTACTAAATCATTTACCCATGGTGCATCACCCCTTGGCCCTTCACATTAACTTTATAACCCAAGAGCAAGCCTGAGCTGGCTATCCCCAGGTCCATGCTGCACACGCCTTACTTTAAGGAGCTCTACCCAACGGAGCATACGTCCTACAGAACTGACCCATTTGTATCCCACAGCAGTGTGTCAAAAAAGCGAACCAGGCCCCCTTGACGGCTAAAAGATGCCTCTTGGCGGGCCCTAGCCCTGCTTACGGAAGTCTAGACTTGACAATACCTTACCCCTGAACACCTGGGCAGGCCCTCTCCCCTGCTGTGTGCAAACACTACAGTGTGACACAAGTACTGACCTTCAGATAAGTTCTGAAGATCCCCGGGCACCCCCCTAATGAAAGCCATACCAGTCTTCTGCCCATCTCCCTTTGTGGTTACCCCTCCTGTCACCTATGAGCTGAGGCCAGCAGTTGCATAGGTACTTGAGCACAACTGGGGCTGATGTGTAAGGGGGCATGGTAATTGCACAACCGCTACCCTTAACACTGCTTCTACTCTCACCTACAAGAAGTCAGAACCGGGTTGTCACCTGCCCCCCAAGAGCACTTAACTAGGAACAGCATTCAGGCTCCGAGACCGGAGCACCCTTGACCGTTCCTGCTTCTGTTCCCACCTGTCCTTCTCAGGGTGGTGCCTGTGTACTTGATCCGATTGTCCTTAAATTAGAAAACAGGTTACATTCCAATCCTGGACGTGCTGACCCAGAACCCCACACACTGGCCCCAGTGTGTTCCTCTCCTGTTCCTGCTCTGAGCCCTGGCAGGCCAGCTTGCTAGGCGTGTTTTGACCCTTATAGAATGAAAACTGTGTGTTTATGGAAGAAATAACTGTTAGAAATGGGATTTCTGGTTGGCTAAGTTTTGCGCCCAAGCCAGGCAGAAACCACCATTCCTAAGTCAAGGTAAGAAAGTCACCCGCCAAGACAACCCCTGCTCACCCTCTTGGTAGCTTGGCACAAGCAGTCAGGCTTATCTCAGAGGTGATGTGTAAAGAATTTGAGCACGCACCCACCAGCAACAACATCCAAGGCCCCCCACAAAAGGAACTCCACACAAGGTATATGTAAAAATAGCCTTTGTATTGCAAAACACATTAGATAGAAACAAACACTTTACAATGTGCCAACAGGCACGGGCAGAATTTACAGGGGATTGTGTACAGGACAGGGCCACAGCCACCACTGTCAGGAATATGCACTTAGTAGAACTAGCACTTAGAACATATAACAATCAGAAGCTTCACACATGATGCATAGAACATTCAGAGGTGTAGGAAAGACACATGATGTATAAACATACATTCAGCGGTGTAAGGAACAAGGCACATGATGCATCAAAACACACTCAGAGGTGCAGGAGAAACACATGATGCATAAACACACATTCATAGGTGTAAGGAACAAGGCACATGATGCATCAAAACACATTCAGAGGTGCAGCACAGGAGAACACATGATGCATAAACAACACAATCAGAGGTGTAAGAACAAGGCACATGACGCATCAAAAACACATTCAGAAGTGCAACAAAGAACAATTCGCAGAAATTAGATTAGCACAGAACTTACATCAAAGTCCAGGTTGTGCCACTGCGTCAAAACCTGAACGTGGCAGCTGCCCACTACTTGCTGGGCAGCTGAGGTACAAGACAGGGCCTAACCGGAGCAGCTGCCCACTAAGTGCTGGGCAGCTGTGGAGACAATGGGGCCAATGTTGGAGCCTCGTGGCCCTAAACAAATAGAATGTCCCCCTGATGTTGGAGTCCCTCCTCTGGGGACTCGAAATCAACAAATGGCCCCAAGAGCCTCGTGGGCTCTAAACAAACACTGCAGCACTCCAGAGCCTCTCAGGGCTTGTAAAACAAATATGGCTACTTGAGCCTCTCTGGGGCTCGTCAAGAATCGTGCCCAGGGTGGGGAGAGCAAGGCCGCTCTACCACCCGAAATGCCCCAAAACTGGTGGAGACTCTCAGGCTCTGAAACAAACCAATGCCCCAGGGTGCTGGAGGAGGGCGGCGGGCACCGGCAATGTGCCCCGACACCCCCTCTCCTGGAAATGGGGCCCGGAGCCCTTGTGGCTCGAGAGAAGATGCCCCTAGGTGGAGCCTCAGCGGCTCTGCAAACAAATGCCCCCAGCACTGCCAAACGGAGCCCCACTCACCGGCTTGCAGGACTCCTCGTCCGGTCCCCATCTCCTTTCTCACCCGGTCCTGCTCCTGGGGCCTGGTCCCCTCACAGGCGGTGGGTGGGGCTCTCTCACTTGCAAGAGCCTCGCGGGGGACTAGACAGCCTTGGTAGGCTTCTTCTGTGCGCAGCGCGGGGCTCCTCTTCCACAACGGAGCCCCCCTGCACCTTTGGCCGCCCTCTTCTCCTCGCGCTGACTGCAGAGGCGGGACTTCCGGGCAAGCCGCGATGCAATTAGCCAGCCGGCCAACCACTTCCGGGTCGTCGCAGGCAGCGCAGCGGCCCGGGGGGGTCTGTGCACACTCCTGGGCTGCGGCGGTGAAACACGGGGCAACACGAGGGGTAGGCTCCCTCTTCAATCTAATTATAAAGCAAGGTGGGCACTCGCTTGGGGGGCATAAAAACGGCAATTAAGCGGGGTGGGCACCCGCGCCGAAAATCAGCACTTTGCGGGGCCACACACAGGGTAGGCACCTGCTCTCCCCCCACACAAAAACGAGCAAGGGGCCATCCACACAGAGCTCCTGGCAAAGGAAACCACGCACTTCCAGGCGCTGTGGGGATAAAGGGGTAAAAGCAAAGCGCTCCCCAGCGCTACTGGCCCAAAAGTCAGCAACAAAGTCCTGGAGGTCAGGGAGGCAAAGCAGGGCCCAGGGCCCGCACACAGGGCACTCCAGCAAGGAGACAGTCCCCATGGCGGTCACTCCTGGGCCCCACCATCAGCAAGGCTCCCTCTTTCAGGCTTCAGGAAGTAGAGGGGTCCTCCAGGCATCCAGGATATCCAGGGGCTGGGCAGGGCCGAGGGAGGCAAGCCTTCCCCTGGGCCCCAGCAGCAGCACGCCCCTGGTAGATTCGAGTTGGGAACAAGAACATTTTGTAAGGCGACACAGCCCCTTTTCATACAGTGAATTCCTTTGTCTGAAGGTGCAGGGTGAGGGAAAAACCAGGTGCAGCTGGTTTGGGAGCACTCCTGATGTGCTCAGCCCCTCACTCTATTCACTGGCAGGGTTAGGGACATTAGACGCACCACAGGGGGTGGAGCCAGCATTGTGTGGGGAAAGACCAGCCCTATTCAGGACCCAGGTGCACCCCTCCCTCACATCAGCATGCTAATCTCTCCATTCACCACCGGGGCAGACCCATCCAGCTCCAGCCAATCACGTGCCAGCACACTCACTGCACAGACAGGCACACTTCTAGAAGTGGCACTTCCATATTAGACACAAACACACTGCACACATCATTGCACAGCATTTAATCACACGAATCCGCACATACCAGACTCGAGCCTGCACACCCCACGCATCAGGAACTACCAGGGTCACATACATTCCCCATGCATTCCTATGGGAGGGTAGGCCTATCTCACCACACGCACTCATAGTGTGCATGCACTTTCCACTGGGACACAGTGAAAGTGCGCAGAAACCAAGAATCACCATCCCCAGGTCACATATAAAAAGGAAAAAGTTCAGGGGTGAACCTGCCAGAAGGGCCAAGTCCAACAATAACAAATCCATGAAAAGAGCCCCTCACCAGCAATGACAGGTAAGCCTATTGCTCGCTCAATTGCCAGGATCAGAGCCCCTTACTTGCGCACCAGTTGCTGTACAAACGAACACATTCCCTTATTGCACATGGGATGCGTGATATGCCCGGATACACCTGTCACAGGGAATGCCTGATTTTCCCCCACTCTGCCACTGCTTACAGAGAGACACCCCGATTATTGCCCAGTACCCCAACAAATTGCCCAGCCGCATCAGTTGTTTTTACAATATACATCCAATTATTGCACAGGGGCTACCTATTATGCGCAGACTCACCAGTTAACTACCAATGTATTACTTCCATGGGGTGTAACCTGCGCGCCCTGGATGTACGGCTTTACGACGCGTACTTTTACAACGCGTGCCGTTACATCGCGGTTTTTTCAACACAAGTCGTTACCACGACTTGCGTTGGAGGGGGTGCGGACTTAGGAATTTTTTAATTTACTATTCCAACACCAGCCTACATACAGTAGGGAAGGTGTTGGATAGTAAATTAAAAAATTCCTTGTCCTGCAGCGCCCTCCAGCGCAAGTCATGGTAACGACTTGCGTTGAAAAGACTGCGTTGTAACGGTACTGCGGTGTAACAGCCACGTCGTAAAGGCTGTTCCCCGCGCGCCCTACAACAGGGAAAGTAATGACACCTGGGAAGAAACTGGGAATCCCAGACCCTAGCACACTGCCCCCCAGTGTGCTATGACCCTCTACCTGTTGATGGATCAGGTGGCCCCCATGTGAGTAGAGAGGGTTCACCAGCGCGGTTCCTGCATTTGAGACATAAAACATCCAATAGAAGCTATGCCCCCCCCTCATCTATTAAATGGATTCTCTGCAAAGAGACAGGGGCCATCAATGCCCCCCGCTACTAAGGCCAAGCCTGTTTGTCGGAAACGAGAACTAGTTTGCTAACTTGATCGCCAGGATCAGAGCCCCTTGCTTGCGCTCCAGATGCTGTACAAAAGAACACATTCCATTATTGCACATGGGCTGCACGATATGCCCAGCCGCATCACATGTGTCAAAGAAAACGCATTTCAATTTTTTCACAGGGCATGCATGGTTTGCCCACAGTCTCCCACTGCTTACCGACAGAACACCCCAGTTATTGCCCATTAAATCAACATATGCCCAGGTTCATCCGATGTTCTGCAAGAGAAGACCTCCAATTATTGTACAGAAGCTATCTGCTAAGTTCAGATTCACCAGTTGACTACAAATGTAATACTTCCATGGAGTGTAACCTGTGTGCCCCACAACAGGGACAGTCCTGACACCTGTGGAGTACCTGGGTGTCCCAGACCCTAGCACACTGCCCTCGGCGTGCTGTGACCCTCCTAACTGTTGATAGTTCAGGTGGACCTCCAAGTGAGTAGGGCGGTTTTCCAGCGCGGTTCCTGCATTTAAGACATAAAACATCCATTAGAAGCCCTGCCCCCCATGCTAAGTCAGATAATGACCATTGCACTTTGGAGTGTGTGATTTAGAGTCACTTCTTAACTCGTCCCCTTACTATTCTTCTCCACTTGTACTTTGTGCGCTTTTGTAACTTGCACACATGTCACCTTTCCTCCTGTCATGCACCGTTTGCTACCTCTTGTATTGTTTGATCCGAGTCAAATTGTCCACGGGGCCCGTCCATGGGCGAACAAATAACTCTACAAACTACCAAATGTAGGAAAAGCTCTATACAGTCACCGTTAATTGGACAATAAATCCAACACCCAGCTCTCTCCCCGTGCTGTGGTTCAAAATGTGCATATTCCTGGGGGTAGCTTTGACACCCACACCATTAGAACCACAGGAACTCCGAAGGTTGTGACCCTGCACACACTCGTAGAAAAGGTATATAAATGATGGTATATACAACACATCTGTGACACACCAATGCTGCGCATCCACGCACAGTGGGGACTTGCTCAAGAGATACTAATCGCTCCCCATGGCACATTGCTGTCACACAAACCCCCACACACCGACAGTTCACAAACAGTAGTGACACACTCAACCAACCACAGAGGCTGTCATACACACACCTCACATTCCCACTTAACAGTAATGTACATATTCACACACACAAGCTGTGCCAGAACCGCACCACATTGTGTGTACACCCATAGCATCCAGCCTCCTACTCCCGGCACAATCCGGCTGCGGGCCCCTGACCCAAAGACGCCCTAGCCCCAGTAAAGTAAGACTCAGTTTACACGCAAAATACATATAGGCAGCTGACAGGTATGCAAGCCCTAACTCGGTCGTCTGTGTACCAGCCCCAATACGTTAGCACCAGTTGCTTTACAAGGGGGCATCTAATTTATGACACTGGAAGAACAGGATTACCCCCAAATCACAGGATGTATGCGTGTCGGTTGCCGGGCATCGAACCTGATGTACCACTGCAGGTACTCGCAGGCCCAAGAGCGACAGTTCCAATGGTGTCCCATTTTTTAGAGAGAAGCCACACATAACCAGGGTACACTTGGCCTGTACTATCAAGATAGTGTGTCCAACCATACCTGCTCCAGATCAAAACCCAAAGTCCTCTTTGTCGTCTAATTCTTTGCCAACAGACAATCTGTAATTAGAAAAACACGTTAGCCTCAAACCACACCTGTTCTCCGTTACATCCGGCCCCACTGACCCCAGTGTGCCGACACTTGTTTACCCATGGTCACTCCTGTGACTTTCAACGAGGCAAGCCCCAGCATCCTTTTCTGAATTGTAGCATGCATGGACATAGAACAAAACGTAAAATTAGCCCCGACCCCGCCCAACAAACATCACACCAGGCACTGTGGGGGTTGGACGGGCTAGGAGAAAATGCACACTAAAGAATCACATGGTTTGGGCCCTTGCGCCCTATCTATCTAAGAAGTGAGCAAGAAGGCTTGTACCTGGGTCTTACGATGCGCACCTAAATTAGCAATCACATTGCAAGTGTAAATAGAAACACTTCCCCTATTCCCCTATCCTCATGTCCATAAACTACTCTAGCGTTTTATTCCCCTTACGACCTCATGTACTCCACAATACTATGTAATGCCCCTGATTCTATGTACAGCGCTCTGACACCTTCGGGTAAGTTTGCGCATTTAACTAAACATAGCCACAACTCCTGCCAAACATTGTGAGGGAGGCAGTAAACATGGCTTACATAATTGCAACTGGTTCTTCTGTGAGACGCTCATACACCTTTGAGTAATGTTCGCACTGATTACAAACGTATTTAAATAAACATCGCTACGTAACGTTTGCTCGAGTGTCTGCCATGTACTGCTGCATTATACCTCTACTTGTACTATGTTCGCCTATGTAACCTGCACACATGCCACTTTAACTTACTATGATGCACCATTTGCACCCAGGCCCGGTTCTAGAGGGTGGGCCGGGTAGGCCAGGCCCACCCAAACATGAGCCTGGCCCACCCAAACCCGAATCTTGGCCTTTGCAGTGACGTCAAGAAGGCAACAGAAAATTTGCACTATAATTTAAAACGTTCCTCTGAACGTAATTTATCATCTCCTTCTAGGAGTTGCGTGATTGGGCCTTGGCGCTCTCTCAGGCACCCCCAATCACGCATCTCCTTTGGAAAGGTGAGCTGTGTCCCCGCCCACTTGTGGTAGAATAGGGACATGGTGAAGGGGACAAATCCCTTCTTTGGCACCAGGTGACCTTTGGTGCTGCATGGATATTTCCTTCTTTTCAGCACTGGAGAAAAGGAGTTTGTTTATCCTGATTCACCTTTCCTGACCCCCTTCAGCTGCTTATCAGATCGGGCTGTGAGACAGATTTCCAACCCAGCGGGTAAGAGAATGTGTGGCTATTTCGTTTTTTAAAAAACCTGCAAAGGCCCAACAAGATACATACTTCATGTATGCTCCGAGAATGTGTGGCTATTTTCATATTTTTAAATTCTGTGAGGGCCCAGCAAGACACATACTTTGTGTATGCCGTGTATATTTCACTTAAATTACTTGTATCATTTTCATGACTGGCTCTGCCACAAATGCAAGACAACAGTACAAATGTCCAGATAAACCTGAATGATATAATTAGAAAGTTTTTTTGTGTATTGCGATATAGTTAGAATGTCCCCACTCTTTCATTATTCTAATGTTGCTATAAAGAATTCGTTTTGGCAGATGTACATTTTTTATCAGTAAAGACAAACCCTAACCACTGGGGTATGCTTTAAATCCTGAGTTTATGCTTCTCCAGACCTATCCCTCTTAACACATACTGCCCACCAGTATGGCTGACATGTGAATCCTACACCTGGTAATCCTCATTGGCTTATGTGACATTCCCTATAGGCTGATTTACATATTTGTATGATTCATTGTCTCTGCATAATGTGTGTATTATATAAAGTACTGTGAAACCCTACACTATGAGTAGCGATATACCACAAATGAAAAGCATATGAGAGTGGCTACGGAGAGATGATGGGCACTGTTGGAGGGTGGCAATAAGGGCATCCGAGGAGGAAGTGAATATGGGGAGAGTCTATGTAGAGATGAGGGCACTGTTGGGGGGTAGCAGTGAGCTAATCAGAGGAGGAGGTCATGGAGGGCTACGCAGAGATGAGGAGTGGTAGTGAGGGAGTCTGAGGAGGGAATCATGAGGGGGAGAGGCTACAGAGAGATGAGGGGCACTGTTGGAGGGTGGTAATGAGGACATCCGGGAAGGGGGTCAATAGGGGAGAGTCTAGGGAGAGATGAGGGGCACTGGTAGAGGGTGGTAGTGTGAGAGTCTGAGGAGGAGGTCATGAGGGAGAAAGGCTACGGAGAGATGACGGGCACTGTTGGAGGGTGGTAGTAAAGAGAAAGAGGTCAATGGGGGGCACCAATAAAGACTTCCACCCCAGCGCTAAAGCCAACCCTGTCATGGCCTTTCTGTTTTTGTTTATTAAATTAGCAGTCGGGTCATTAGGGCCACTGTGGAGCATATTTTAAAGTGTGTGCTAATTATATTTACTGGTATATTTATTGTTTTAAGTTTGTGGAGGATTTTACTCATTTTTTTTTACCAGGAATAATGAAAAAGGATCCGGAAGGTGGCTGATATGGGGCTGCGGCCCAAGGTCAGCTGTGAGATAAGGTGCACAAGAGATGGATGGTAGAAAATGGATAATCAGGGCTGGAAGGGAGTGTGCTGCAGAGTCCGGGGTTAGGTGGCGTTAGTAATGAAGAGAGATTCTCTCTGAAGGCTGACAACGAGGGAGGCTGAGTAGTGTTACTTGCCTGATACTCTCACCGCAGAAACCTCCTTTTCACATCAAAGGGACCTTACATGGGATGCATTTTAAACAAGCATTTACAATGCAACGGTTTCGCCTTTGGAAAAGTTTGAGCTATAGGCATTGTTAATGACAACATTTTTATTTATGTGTTGGTTTTGAAAACAGATAAATAAATGGCACTGTCATTTACATTGCCATTAGCTCTAACTTTTCCAAAGGCGAAACCGTTGCATTGTAAATGCTTGTTTTTTTTACCCGTTCACAGTTATTCGTTCAAAGGTGCTGGAGGCCTGTGATGGGTTTTGCTATCATTGATGGGCATTTCCTTATCTAGTGTCTCTAAGATCTTATTATATATGGAGTCATAGTTCTCATCTACTGTCTGACTTGTGTGAACGGCCCTCTCCCACAGTCCATGTTTGCCTAGTTGTCACACATTTCACAAACTATCTCTGACGGGATAGCAGGACATTACTAAGTAGCTTGCACATCATATTGTAAATATGTTATGTAATTTTGTAACTTATTGGGTATATGTAATCTTGTATAGGCTCTCACCATTTCCCCACCCAATTAACAGTGCTCCAGTTAAGAATCTTTAGTAAAATCTTATAATGGTACCACAGTTGGAGTCTTGTGCTTTTCTAAACCTGAAGTGTACTTGCCTGTGTAACCAATTCATGTCATGGCATATGTATCCAAAAATTGCAAATCTGCCTTAAGACCCGTTACGTGGTGCTATATGTATGGAAATGCACTGTCTTTTCAGTTTTTTAAGCAGAAGTTTGGAGTGATATTTGGTGTTGCACACACGTGCGGTCTGGTTCCTAGCGCACATAGCCATAGCTGCAGCACACTGAGACCCTACACTGTCGCACACAGAGGAAAAAAAAATGAGAGGGAACATTGACCTGGACACGGACCCACCGGTGAAGCTGAAGACAGTGCGTGGTCTGTTCTGCGTCGAGCTCGCCGCAGTTTCCGAGGTATGTACTGTCACATCTGCACTTTGAGTGTAGCGCTTACTAGCCCTTAAACTCTTTCGAAGCACTAATACGTTTGGTAGATAATGCAAGTGAAGCTCTGTGAGATCTAATGTTGTGCCCAGGACCACTCGTTCTATTGTCAAGTAGCTGAGAATCCTGGCGTCACGGTTACGCCACCTTCACACCAACCACTAAATCTCTGAAGCCAGCGCATCCCTTACTTGGCTCATTCATTGCTGTTTCATATCGAGGTCAAAAGGGGTGGTCGTGAAATACCTTGTACACATTGACCGAGGTGACATTTCTAGAAAGCAAATCCAAAACTTTAAATAAGTCAATTTGGCTGAAAGGTAACTGAGGCACATCGAGATATCTTTGCCCAGGATCACACCATTGCTTTCTGAGTTACATCTGAGGACGTCTTGGAGTTCGTGCACTCCTCTGTTGCCATACGATTGTCAATGTTGGTTTATGCGGGGAGGGGGCTGGGCAAGAGTGAGTGGGGCAGTATTATGCAACTAGCCATTGATTAAGTTTCTAGACAGCATCTGTTGAAATTTTAAGGAGATACTGTTGTTATATTACACTCTATCGCAGTCGCATGGTTTGCATTTTATCATAAAGACTGTAGATGTTTGGTCTTTAACTGTTGCACACGCTACCGGTCAGTCTACGAGTACGAATCATTCTTAATATGTCGCGGGGGGAGGGGTCGCAGGGCCAGCTTTGGCGGAACGGTGGCGCTGTGGTGCACCGCTCCGCAAAAAACTCTGGCTTATTTACAAGCCCTTTGCGCAGCCGGTGGGTCCGTTTTCATTTGGGGAAAAAAGTGTACCGGCGGCGCAAGGGGCTTGAACATAAACCCCTCGGAATGTGGCCCTAACTCGTTACTGCAGCAAGCATAACAATCACGACCCCCATTTTGCCGTGGCGGGCCGCGAGTAGCTGGAGCTACCGCTTCCGTGAGGTCATTTCTGTGGCGTCTGTTGAGAGTCTTTTCCGGGGACGGCTTTATTATTATTTTTTTGCTAATCAATCTTAGGCTGCTTTAGGCGCAGTACCGTCGCCGAGTCCACGCTAGTACCGCCCTTATTTCTCACTTAGTGTAAACCAGCGTTCGGACTAGATCTTGTTACCGTCTTTTTTTCAGTAGCTCATTACTCAGAAACAACGGGGAGGCGGGGTTCGAGACTTTCCGTTAGAGACATGATAATAAGCAGGGGTTTGGCACCCTCCCCTCCACGTCCGGACTCCGGGAGGTTAGCCACGTATGGGTGTGAGCAGGTTGGGTCCGCGATTTTTTAAATCTTTTCTTCAGAGAGGCTCGCAGCCGGGACCAACTGATAGTCATGCACTGGAACCAATCTCGCCTTCAGAAAATAGCATGCGGGCTCCCGAACTTTGTCCACACTGGCGTACTTATGACCGAGCACAAAGTTATGACAAGAAGTAGCCTGCCAGCCCCCTCTTTCGTCCCAGAGAGACCCTCGCTGAGACCCGTTGCTCCTGGAAGGAAGTGCTTCATTCTTGCCCTCTCCATGGCTTGGTGTTTCGGTGCAGTCGCTGCAACCTTTGACTCCGTGGCGAGGTTGGACCGGGAACCCAAAGGAAATGGATACACGAAGGAAAACGACGGAGTGGGACTGTCAGGAGTTAGATTCTCAGAGGAAGGCGGTATCTGGAGTAAGCCAGGCCAGGAAGAAGTTTATGGAGTGGAAGGACACGCCCGCGACATGAAGCCCCTTGCGGGGGAACGGGTTCCACTGCACGAGCATCAGGAGAGTGCTTCCTTCCAGCCTTCGCATCCTTTGGCGGGACTCGAGTTTGAATCCATGACCGTTGCCTCTTACCGTGGACCTGGCAACAACGACAGTCGCCCAAACAAGGAGCTGCCCATCCTCCTCTGGTGGAGTGAAAGCATTTTCCCCCATTTCTCCGGGGACACTGAACGTATAGACTGTCCACGAAGCTCTTGTTTGGTTACCAAAAACAAACAAGTCAGGTCCCGGGCCGCGCTGTGATTGGCTGACGTCACGGGGGTGTCCCGGGCCGGCAGCCAATCACAGCGCGGCCCGGGAATGACATCACGGGGGTGTCCCGGGCCGGCAGCCAATCGCAGCGCGGCCCGGGACAAAGGGGCGGGGCTTAAAAAAGCACCAGAAACGCCCCCGAATCGCGTTTTCAAGAGAAAGCGCGATTGACAGCCTCTGTCTCCCAATGGCTAGCCTCCATTTATGGAGCTAGCCAATGAGAGGCAGAGGCGGTGCCGACATGCCTACTGAAAACAAAAGTTTGCGAACTGGGAGGGGCACTGACGTGCCCCTCGCCAGGTCGAAACCTAAAAAGGAAAATGAAATGTCTGTTTTATTTTTTTAAGAGCAGGCAGCAGTCCGTGGGACCACTGCTTGCTCTTAAAAAATATTTTCACATCCTTTCACAAAGGGGAAGGGCTCCCCTGGTGACCCCTTCCTCTTTCAAGTGGATTACT
This sequence comes from Lissotriton vulgaris, assembly GCF_964263255.1. Taxonomy (NCBI): domain Eukaryota; kingdom Metazoa; phylum Chordata; class Amphibia; order Caudata; family Salamandridae; genus Lissotriton; species Lissotriton vulgaris. The sequence continues at coordinate 1,727,789,771 of NC_141695.1, forward strand.
ACCTATTTGGAGTAGGAGGTAAACTGCAAGTGTTTTGTGACTTTAATTGTGGTCGCAAAACAATTATGCATACAAATGCGGCTCGCTATTAGGAAGGGATGACCCTTGTTAATACCGTCTTGCACAATAGCGTTTGTACATGCGAGCAGGGCAGGGCCACATAGGCCCATGGCTGGGTGGCATACTGACCAATCACAGCGCTGCTTAGAGCATTGTGATTGGCTTAGGGGAGGAAGCCTGGCGGCCTGCTTCCATTTTTAATGAATATTATTAATTTGAACCCCTCCCCACCAGGCCTCTGCGCGCGACCCCCCGCCAACCCACTATTCCTCTCCCCCCACTCCCTCCCGCGAGTCGCGACTGCCGCAGTGGCCCACTCGAATGCACTCTTGGTCCACCCAAATAAAAATTCCTGGAGCCGGGCCTGTTTGCACCTCTTGTCTTTTGCTTGTTCACAATTGTCTTACTGCCTCATGTATCCTCACGTTTTTTGCTTATGTAAATAAATCCCCTTATGATGTTCCCCTCATGTATCAGTTCCGTTCCTAATGTGAAGCGCTCCGACCGCTTCGGGCAACGTCTGCGCTCCGTGGACAAAGCGAACATGACGGAAGCAGTAAAACCAGGCCTGCACACAATCGAAACTTGTTCTACCAAAAGCGCTCTCACACCTTCGGGTGTTGCACGTGCTCAACATGTAACAGCCCTCACATCGCTACCGCTCCAGCTTCCAACGCAGGGGAAGCTGTGCAACAGGCTCTATCACTGTCAAAGTGTTCGTTCGCACTCGCTCCGGCATCCTTTGCTAACGCATGCGCCCTGAAATCTGCCCCCCCCCCCCTGCCCGGAGGTGCCGCGGCGACGAGCGGCCTGCCCCCCCCTCTCCCCGACACCCGCCCTCGAAACCTCCATGGGGGGCCCCCAGTACCGAAAGCAGGCCCAACCAGATATGGCCTGACAGGCTCACTCCGCCCGAGAAGTGTCTCACCCCCCAGCTGGCGGAGCGCCGGCCCCAGAACAGGTGAGGTCCCGGGCCACAGAGCCAAAGAAGGCAAGTGAAGGGGGGCAATTAGGACAAGGAAGGGGGGCAGGGTGCAGCCGCCAAGCACCGAACATCCGGGACAAGCGAAGGGAGCACCAACGCACCCCGCGAGCCCGCGTGCTGAAGGACGGCCGTGCCCGGCCCAGGCCGCACGTCCTCACCAGGGCCTACCTCACCAGTGTGACACCCGCCCAGGGAGCGCCCCCCCTCCCCCACCCCAAAACTCCCAGAACGGAACACAGCCAAACCACTCCCTACTGCCCACCAAACCGTACCCCAGGCCCCGCTACCCCAGACGGCCCCGCCCACATGAGCCCCTGGGAGCCTGGCTCCCCGGCCGCCACCCAGCACCCCCTGCGGGAGGCCCACGAGTGGTAGGCAGTCAACGCGGCAAACTCCGGAGTGGCCTGTGCCACGAGCTGTGCGGAAGAGGGAGTGGGGCGACCACATCGCCAGCCCGACAGAAGATTCAGCAGTACCGTGGGACGCTGAACAATAGGCTGTATGCAAGACTGTGAGCACGCATGGAGAGGGGCAGCCGTGGGAGGGAGCATGGCACCAGGTAAGCGGCTGAGGGGCAGAAGGGCCACGGAGAAGCGGGGGCAAGCCAGACAACCCACACTCCACCCCAGAGACCCGCAGACAGAGGCACGGCCGCGCCGGGCCCACACCGCACCACCACAGCACCCCCCCGATCTAGCCACAAGAAAACCATGGTATCGCCAGAGCTCAACAACCTCTCCCCCCACCCCGAGACCTGCAAGACAAAGGCGGCCCGACCCGAAGCAATACCCGACGACACCCCGGCACCCACCCGCCCGGACTCCAGCCCTGCGCCCACCGCTCGCCCCCAATCGTGCAGCCCACGGCCAGCAGTCGAAGCAACCCACCACACACCCACCCAGGCAGCACACAGAACAGAGGACCCAGGGGGGGGACCAGGGCAGGGAAGGGGGGCGAGACCGGGAGTAACACCACTCACCTCCGGAGAAAACAGCGTCTGGGCAGCACCGCTCGTCGGGGTCAAGGGGGAGAGGGTCTGTCCACATGGCCGATCAGGGATCAAAGAGAGTGAAAGGCCCGTGACCCCAGGCCATATACCCTCGGCCCCTCCCCCGCCGGAAGTGGCATCAGTGGGGACCCTGCAGGTCCCAGACACTAGATCGCTCCGTGGGGTCTGTGCCATCCTCTGGCACTAAGGCTGGCCGCCCTCTTAGGTGGCCCCCTTCGGTGGCCCGGGGCAGCCTGGCAGAGATGGGGTAGGGTAAGAGCAGCAAGTGATTGGATGGGGGAGACCAGGAAGTCTTAGGAAAATGGAGGGTGGGTTCAAATGAAAAGCTTATAAGGTTTGACTTAATGGTGCTTGCACTATTCATGGGAAATTATTCCATATAACATACACGCAGAGGCTAGGACCCACTGGCTTTGTAATTGATGAGCGACAATGTCATACCTCAGGTATGGGGTTTGCTTTCTCACATTTTAAGTCAGTGTCTGTTGTTTCCATTGATGGCACACTGGGACCAGTTGAAACAACGTGCGGTTTGGACAGAGAACACTTTGAGACAGGCTTTAGCTGACATGTGTCAATGCAAACTGGTATCATCCTTTTATCAGACTGCTCAAGGACAAGTTTCTGTCCGATTCTTCCCTTCTCTGGTGATTACTATAAAGAACTCACAAAGGGTACACATGTGACCATGACTGGTGTAGTATTGTAAGAGCAAAGTGCACTTGATTGTCCATTGGAACAGCTTTTTCCAAGCTTTTCATCGGGTCATGCATTGGATGGCTGATAGCCTTGTATTCAATCTTGACCTTCAGAATAGTCGTATATTTGAGTATACAGGGGACGATTCACAAAGGTAAACGTACACTTTTAGCGCCGGCCTATCTTTTTATGTACGAAGTTCTCCGCCTCGACTGTGCAGTTTCCACAGTCAGTCAGTTTTGGAGAAGTGTGGCTCACTGGTTAGAGGAGGCAGACCCTGATGCAGAGGTCAGACCCGGGACCAGGGTTCAATTCCCGACACGGCAGGGTCTTGAGCTCAAAATGTCCATGGACTCAATAATTCTCGCCTCGGTGCCTACTCGAATCATGGGTTCTCACTCTGCAACTCTGGGCAATAGCTTGCTTAATCTCCACTACGACCCTACCGCAATGGGATGCCTGGTCTTCACCTTGGGGATCCCCAGTAGGGGTTATATTGTAGGGAAAGCCAGGACGGGCTCCCAAAGCAAGCGCTAAGAGACCTGTCGGTGATTTGGCGCTATATAAATTGGAATTAACCCCTTCAGCGCTGCGCGAATTCCGCTGCGGTGCTAAAGGTTCTAAAGAACCAATGGAACCATGACGGAACGGTTCCGTCATAAGCACAGGCCAACCAACGCTCATGACGGAACCGTTCCGTCATGAGCATGGAAGGGGTTAACATAACATAACATAAACTTACAATTACATCGTAGTCTGTGAATCCTGAAAAAATAGTAAATTTACGCAGGTGTAAGTTTACCTTTGTGAATCAGGACCGCAGTGAATATGTGCTTTGGTGTGATAGGCAGGGGCCGGCTTCCACAGTGGATCTGTAAATAGTTGCTGTGAGACCCAAAGAGGGTGCCAGCAGGTGACCTCCACAGAAGGGCATTGCCACCCTTGTGCACAAATTTGCACATTCCTCTGATCTCTCAAGAGCTCCCCGTCCTGATGATTGTGGCCTTTGCCATGGTTTAGGATTTGTAGATTTTACTCACGGGGAGTGACTTAAGATTTTAGAAGGAGATATAAAACGAAAACAAGCAATGGCAAAGGCAATAGGTGACAACTCTGGTAGCTAGAGGGGCAGCTTTATTGGCCTTGCCAAAATGTAATTTTTGTTCCCCGTTGTTGTTATTGTGCTCGAATGAAAATGAATCTTCATCTTGGCCGGGGAAGTGGCGAAGAGAAACATCGACCAAACATGGGGGTGGTGGAGGTTCCAACATTGGGATCATGGAAAAATGACCTTGACTGGTGTCAACCAGCGGATCAGTCAGTATACCAGTGCAGAGGCTGCCGACGCAAATGGGAAAAGGTATGGGGGCTTGGTCGAAATATAGGAGTTAATGGGCGGTGGCACGAGGGATGGCACAAGGGTAATAAGGGGACTGCATAAGATAACTCTGCCCCAGACTGTGTTGACTGTATTGTATTGTTTCTGGCTAATTTTAATATTTAATAAAAAGAATTAAAAAAAAAAGAAAACAAACTTTCATAAGAACTAAGAAAAACCATCACAAGATGTCTGCCAGCATTTCTTTGACTCCTCCTGAGAAAATCCCATGGAACAGGCCTCTTCAGCAATGTAGTGCCTTCCTCATCCTTTCACACCCACACGTGTGTGCTCCATTCTGACTTGCTGACAACACCAATTTCGTTCCCTGTTTGTGGTTCTTGTACAAAGAACCCTTACATTGCTCCCTCAGTATGTCTGTGCCTGAGAAAAGCACCACAGGCTCACACTCCCCCTTCTGCCTCTTTCTCCCACTACCACCTGCAATGAGCCATCAATGAACCTAATGCTCTGGTCCAGTCTTCCATAGCCCTGACTTTTGAAAGACTATTGTCTGGCTAGCATTGCCCCCTGGCTGATGTCCTGGTGGATCCTTCTGCTCTCCAGGATGAACCTGCAGTGTCCACTGCACCCACCAAGACCAAGAAGGCCATCTGCAAGAACAAGCCTCTGGTACACTTCTTCGGAAGAGCACAGGACGTGGGATCCCAAAAGATGTTTTAGGCTCCCACTTGAAGCCCATATCAGGGAAGTCGATAAGGAGTACAATACAGATGAGGAGGACACCTTCTCTCCATGACGGCTGTTGTAAATAGATTAGGTAGGCAGCAGGACACACCTTCAGGTTATTAAGTTGGATGACCATCAACTGCCAAGGCTGGAATCCTCACATACCAGATAGAACACTCTTAGGTTAGAAGATACAGACACTAAGAAAGGACTACAGACACCGAGTAGCCATATTGAAGAGAGTATGAATATACAAAAACGGCCCACCCAGCCGAAGGCAACATGTAAAATATACCAACAGCCAACTGCTATTACTATGTGCATGTACAGCTATATGTATTAGTAACTTGAGGTCAGTGGTGATCAGCTACAGCTGTCTGTAAGGAAGACCTAAAAAAGTGTGCTATATGTATGCTATCGACATTTTCTCGGGATCCAGAATTAAATGCCGAAATGATAAAAGCAGGAGTTTCAAATACACCAAGCTTCCATATTTCTCATGGTTTTTAGAGGCCTTTGTTTACATTGAGATTCCCAGAGCGTGTTGGCGTTCCTATACCTTCAGAATTACATCCACAAGGGATGAAACACAGCGTACCACGAGGACCGTGCCCATCTCCAGTCCCGCCTCTCCATGACCGCTGTGGCTCTGGAAGTGAGATCTGCAGTGCAAAAGTGGTGGCACCATTTCTACATTACATTCAAAAACATAATGTACTGCCCATGCATTCAAAACCGTAACGTGCCATCCATGCATTCAAAAACATAACGTGCCATCCGTACATTCAAAAACATAATGTACTACCCATGCATTCAAAAGCATAACGTGCCATCCATACATTCAAAAGCATAAAGTAGATCCATGCATTCAAAAGCATAACGTACCATCCATGCATTTAAAAGCATAAAGTACCACCCATACATTAAAAAACATAATGTACTACCCATGCATTCAAAAGCATAACGTGCCATACATGCATTCAAAAGCATAACGTACATCCATGTATTCAAAAGCATAACATACCATCCATGCATTCAAAAGCATAATGTGCCACCAATGCATTCAAAAGCATAATGTACCACCCATGCTTTCAAAAGCATTATGTACCAACCATGCTTTCAAAAGCATAATGTACCACCCATACATTCAAAAACATATTGTACTACCCATGCATTCAAAAGCATAATGTACCACATGCATTCAAAAGCATAATGTACCACATGAATTCAAAATCATAATGTACCACCCATGCATTCAAAAGCATAACATACCATCAATGCATTCAAAAGCATAATGTACCAACCATGCTTTCAAAAGCATAATGTACCACCGATACATTCAAAAACATAATGTACTACCCATGCATTCAAAATCATAATGTATCACCCGTGCATTCAAAAGCATAACGTACCATCCATGCATTCAAATGCATATTGTACCACCCATGCTTTCAAAAGTATGATGCACCACCCATGCAGTCAAATGCATAATGTACCACCCATGAATTCAAAAGCATAATGTACCATCCATGCATTCAAAGGCATGATGTACCACCCATGCATTCAAGATCATAATGTATCACCCATGCTTTCGAAAGTATAACATACCATCCATGCATTCAACAGCATAATGTACCACCCATGCTTTCAAAAGTATAATGTACCACTCATTCATTCAACAGCATAATGTGCCAGCCAGCATTCAGTCATAATGTTCCACCCATGCGTTCAAAAGCATAATGTACCACCCAGCATTCAGTCATAATGTTCCACCCATGCATTTAAAAGCATAATGGACCATCCATGCATTCAAAAGCATAATGTACCAGCCATGCTTTCAAAAGCATAATGTACCACAAATGCATTCAAAATCATAATGTACCACCCATTCATTCAAAAGCATAATGTACCACCCATGCATTCAAAAGCATAATTTGCCATCCATCTATTCAAAAGTGTAACATACCATTCATGCATTAAAAAGCATAATGTAGCACGCATGCTGTCAAAAGCATAATGTACCACCCATGTATTCAAAAGCATAATGTATCACATGCATTCAAAAGCATAATGTACCACCCAAGCATTCAAAAGCAAAATGTACCATCCATGCATTCAAAAGCATAATGTACCACATATGTTTTAAAAAGCATAATGTACCACATGCATTTAAAACCATAATGTACCACCAAAGCATTCAAAGTCATTATATACCACCCATGCATTCAAAAGCATATTGTACCACCCATGCATCCAAAAGCATAATGTGCCATCCATACATTCAAAAGCGTAACGTACCATCCAAGCATTCACATGCACAATATACCCCCATGCGTTCAAAAGTATAAAGTACCATCCATGCATTCAAAAGCATAATGTATCACATGCATTCAAAAGCAAAATGCAACACCCATGCATTGAGTCATAATGTTACACCCATGCATTCAAAAGATTAATGTACCACCCATGCATTCAAAAGCATAACGTACCATCCATGCATTCAAAAGCATAATGTACCACCCATGCTTTCAAAAGCATACAGTACCACCCATGCATTCAAAAGCATGTTAAAATAATAATGTACCACCCATGAATTAAAATGCATAATCTACCACCCATGCATTCAAAAGAATAGCGTATCATTCATGCATCCAAAAGCATAATCTACCACACATGCATTAAAAGTCATAGCATACCATCCATGTATTCAAAAGAATAACGTACCATTCATGCATCCAAAAGCATAATGTACCACACATGCATTAAAAGTCATATCATATCACCGATACATTCAAAAGCATAATATACCACATGCATTCAAAAGCATAATGTGCCACCCATGCATTCAAAATCATAATGTACCACCCATGAATTAAAAAGCATAATGTACCACCTAAGCATTCAGTCATAATGTTCCAACCATGCATTCAAAAGCATAATGGACTACCCATGCATTCAAAAGCATAATGTATCATCCATGCATTCAAAAGCATAATGTACCACCCAATCTTTCAAAAGCATAATGTACCACACATGTATTCAAAAGCATAATGTACCGCATGCATTTAAAACCATAATGTACCACCAAAGCATTCAAAGTCATTATGTACCACCCATGCATTCACAATCATAATGTACCACCCATGAATTGAAAAGCATAATGTACAACCTGAGCATTCAGTCATAATGTTCCAACCATGCATTCAAAAGCATAATGGACTACCCATGCATTCAAAAGCATAATGTACCACCCATACTTTCAAAAGCATCATTTACCACACATGTATTCAAAAGCATAATGTACCACTTGCATTTAAAACCATAATGTACCACCAAAGCATTCAACGTCATTATGTACCACCCATGCATTCAAAAGCATAATGTACCACCCATGCATCCAAAAGCATAATGTGCCATCCATGCATTCAAAAGCGTAACATACCATCCAAGCATTCACATGCATAATATACCCCCATGCTTTCAAAAGTATAATGTACCACCCATGCATTCAAAAGCATAATGTATCACAAGCATTCAAAAGCAAACTGCACCACCCATGCATTGAGTCATAATGTTCCACCCATGCATTCAAAAGCACAACGTACCGTCCATGCATTCAAAAGCATAATGTACCACCCATGCTTTCAAAAGCATACAGTACCACCCATGCATTCAAAAGCATGTTAAAATAATAATGTACCACCCATGAATTCAAATGCATAATCTACCACCCATGCATTCAAAAGAATAACGTACCATTCATGCATCCAAAAGCATAATCTACCACACATGCATTAAAGGTCATAGCATACCACCCATGTATTCAAAAGAATAACGTACCATTCATGCATCCAAAAGCATAATGTACCACACATGCATTAAAAGTCATAGCATACCACCCATACATTCAAAAGCATAATATACCACATGCATTCTAAAGCATAATGTACCACCCATGCATTCAGAATCATAATGTACCACCCATGAATTGAAAAGCATAATGTACCACCTGAGCATTCAGTCATAAGCATAATGGACTACCCATGCATTCAAAAGCATAATGTACCATCCATGCATTCAAATGCATAATGTACCACCCATGAATTGAAAAGCATAATGTACCACCTGAGCATTCAGTCATAATGTTCCAACTATGCATTCAAAAGCATAATGGACTACTCATGCATTCAAAAGCATAATGTACCATCCATGCATTCAAAAGCATAATGTACCACCCATGCTTTCAAAAGCATAATGTACCACACATGTATTCAAAAGCATGTTGTACCACATGCATTTAAAACCATAATGTACCACCAAAGCATTCAAAGTCATTATGTACCACCCATGCATTCAAAACCATAATGTACCACCCATGCATCCAAAAGCATAATGTGCCATCCATGCATTCAAAAGCGTAACGTACCATCCAAGCATTCACATGCATAATATACCCCCATGCGTTCAAAAGTATAATGTACCACCCATGCATTCAAAAGCATAATGTATCACAGGCATTCAAAAGCAAAATGCACCACCCATGCATTGAGTCATAATGTTCCACCCATGCATTCAAAAGATTAATGTACCACCCATGCATTCAAAAGCATAACATACCATCCATGCATTCAAAAGCATAATGTACCACCCATGCTTTCAAAAGCATACAGTACCACCCATGCATTCAAAAGCATGCTAAAATAATAATGTACCACCCATGAATTCAAATGCATAATCTACCACCCATGCATTCAAAAGAATAACGTACCATTCATGCATCCAAAAGCATCATCTACCACACATCTTAAAAGTCATAGCATACCACCCATACATTCAAAAGCATAATATACCACATGCATTCAAAAGCATATTGTACCGCCCATGCATTCAAAATCATAATGTACCACCCATGCATTCAAAAGCATAATGCACCACCCATGCATTCATAAGCATAATCTACCACCCATGCATTCAAAAGCGTAATGTGCCACCCATGCATGAAAAAACATAACGTACCATGCATTTAAAAGCATAATGTACCATAAATGCATTAAAAACCATAGCATACCACCGATGCATCTGTATATAAATAAAAATGTAAATGTTCGCTTGTACAAAATCGCAAATTTGCGACAGTTCTTCACCAACTGCTTTGAAATTTTGACACAACGTTGGATTCGAATACGGGTCTGTTTTATATACACAAAGTTGGATTCCAATACGCGCGTGTCGAATACGCATGTGTTTTTACTCGAAAACCCTAACGGACACATAAAAATGTCAATGTTCGTTTGTTCAAAATCATAAATCTCCAAAAGTTCTTCACCGATTGCTTTGAAATTTTGACACAACGTTGGATTCGATTAGGCGCAACAACTACAAGGGACGCATAGAAACAATAGTCTACATATATTAGGATGGACAGTTGGTGTCAGGATGGCAGACCGGGAAGTGTGTGGAGGGATGGGGGGGGAGTTGGTTCACTTTGCAACATTAAGAAAGGACGCATAGACAATAGTCTACATATATTAGGATGGACAGTTGGTGTCAGGATGGCAGACCGGGAAGTGGGTTGAGCGAGGGGGGAGGAGTTGGTTCACTTTGCAACATTAGCGCATGTTTATATAATCACAACTTTGGATTGGAAAAGGCGCTTGGAAATACGTGCATGTTTTTAATCGAAAAGCCGAACAGACCCTAACGATTTTCTTGCTGCGCAACAACTACAAGGGACGCATGGAGACAATAGTCTACATATATTAGGATGGACAGTTGGTGTCAGGATGGCAGACCGGGAAGTGGATGGAGGGAGGGGGGAGGTGTTGGTTCACTTTGAAACATTAGCGTGTGTGTACATATACACAACGTTGGATTTGAATACGCACGTGAACAATACGTGCGTTTTTTAATTGAAAGGCCATACAGACCGTATTGATTTGCTTGCTGCGCATCAACTACAAGGGATGCATAGAGACAATAGTCACAAAAACATATTGTATACCTACAAGCATTGTGAAATTAAACATATAAGAAATGTGCGCGTACTGTTTTATTTCACATTCCATTTAACCAGACTGAGCCACAGCAACGCGTGGCCGGGTACAGCTAGTTCGAAAAAATAATGTACCGCCCATGCATTCAAAATCATAATGTACGACCCATGCATTCAAAAGCATAATGTACCATCCATGCATTCAAAAGCATAATGCACCACAAATGCAGTAAAAACCATAGCGTACCACCCATGCATTCAAAATCATAATGTCCCACCCATGCATTCAAAAGCAGAACTTATCATCCATGCATTCAAAAACATAATGTACAGCCATGCATTCAAAAGCATAACATACCACAAATGCATTAAAAACCATAGCGTACCACCCATGCATTCAAAATCATAATGTACCACCAATGCAATCAAAAGCACAATGTACCACCGATGCATTCAAATGCATAACGTACCATCCATACATTCAAAAGCATAATGTACCAACCATAAATTCAGAAGCATAATGTACCGTCCATGCATTTAAAAGCATAATGTACATCCATGCATTCAGAAGCATAACGTACCATCCATGCATTCAAAAGCATAAGGTACCACCCACGCTTTCATAAGCATAATGTGCCACACATGCATTCAAAAGCATAATGTACCACATGCATTCAAAACCATAATGTACCACCCAAGCATTTAAAGTCATAATGTACCACCCATGCACTGAAAAGCATAATGTACCACCCATGCATTCAAAAGCATAACGTGCCATCCATGCATTCAAAAGCGTAACGTACCATCCATGCATTCAAAAGCATAATGTAGCACCCATGCATTCAAATGCATAACGTACCATCCATGCTTTCAAAAGCATAATGTACCACCAATGCAATCAAAAGCATAATGTACCACCCATGCATTCAAATGCATAACGTACCATCCATGCATTCAAAAGCATAATGTACATCCATGCATTCAGAAGCATAACGTACCATCCATGCATTCAAAAGCATATTGTACCACCCATGATTTCAAAAGCATAATGTACCACACATGCATTCAAAAGCATAATGCACCACATGCATTCAAAACCATAATGTACCACCCAAGCGTTCAAAGTCATAATGTACCACCCATGCTTTCAAAAGCATAATGTACCCCACATGCATTCAAAAGCATAATGCACCAAATGCATTCAAAAGCATAATGTACCACCCATGCATTCAAAAGCATAACATGCCATCCATGCATTCAAAAGCGTAATATACCATCCATGCAATCTAAAGCATAATGTATCACATGTATTCAAAAGCATAATGTACCACCTGAGCATTCAGTCATAATGTTCCACCCATGCAATCAAAAGCATAATGTACCACAAATGCATTACAACCACAGTGTACCACCCATGCATTCAAAATCATAATGTCCCACCAATGCATTAAAAAGCATAATGTACCACCCAGGCATTCAAATGCATAACGTACCATCCATGCATTCAAAAGCATAATGTACCACCCATGCATCCAAAAGCATAATGTACCATCCATGCATTCAAAAGCATAATGTACATCCATGCATTCAGAAGTATAACGTACAATCCATGCATTCAAAAGCATAATGTACCCCCCATGCTTTCAAAAGCATAATGTACCACACATGCATTCAAAAGCATAATGTACCACCCAAGCATTCGAAGTCATAATGTACAACCTATGCATTTAAAAGCATAATGTACCACCCATGCATTCAAAAGCATAACGTGCCATCGATGCATTCAAAAGTGTAACGTACCATTCATGCATTCAAAAGCATAATGTACCACCCATGCATTCAAATGCATAACGTACCATCCATGCATTCAAAAGCATAATGTACCACCCATGCATTCAGACATAATGTACCATCCATGCATTCAAAAGCATAACGTACCATCCATGCATTCAAAAGCATAATGTACCACCCATGCTTTCAAAAGCATAATGTACCACACTTCCATTCAAAAGCATAATGTACCACACGTATTCAAAATCATAATGTACCACCCAAGCATTCAAAGTCATAATGTACCATCAATGCATTCAAAAGCATAATGTATCACATGCATTCAAAGGCATAATTTACCACCTGAGCATTCAGTCATAATGTTGCACCCATGCATTCAAAAGCATAATGTACCACCCATGCATTCAAAAGCATAATGTGCCATCCATGCTTTCAAAAGCGTAACGTACCATCCATGCAATCAAAAGCATAATGTATCACATACATTCAAAAGCATAATGTACCACCTGAGCATTCAGTCATAATGTTCCACCCATGCATTCAAAATCATAATGTACCACCCATGCATTTAAAAGCACAATGTACCACCCATGCATTCAAAAGCATAACATACCATCCATGCATTCAAAAGCATAATGTACAACCCATTCATTCAAACCATAACATACCACACATGCCTTCAAAAGCTTAATGCACCACCCCTGCATTCAAAACCATAATGTACTACACGTATTCAAAACCATAATGTACCAACCATGCATTCAAAAGCATAATGTACCACATATATTCAAAAGCATAATGTACCACCCATGCATTCAAAAGCATTATGTACCACACATGCATTCAAAAGCATAATGTACCATCCATGCATTCAAAATCATAATATACCACCAAAGCATTAAAAAATTAACGTACCATCCATGCATCCAAAAGTATAATGTACCATCCATGTGTTCAAAAGCATAACATACCACCATGCATTCAAAAGCATAACATACCATCCATGCATTTGAAATCATAACCATACTACTCATGCATTCTAAAGCATAATGTACCCACATACATTGATAAGCATAATGTACCATACTTGCATTCAAAATTATAATGTACCACACACATTCAAAAGCATAATGTACAACACGTATTCAAAAGCATAATGTACCACCCATGCTTTCAATAGCATAACGTACCACACATGCATTTAAAAGCATAATGTACCATCCATGCATTCAAAATCATAATGTGCCACCTATGCATTCAAAAGCATAACGTACCACACATGCATTCAAAAGCATAATGTACCACATGCATTCATATGCATTATGTACCACCTATGTATTCAAAAGTATAATGTACCACCCAGACATTCATAAACATAATGGACCATCAATGCATCCAAAAACAATGTACCACCCATGCATTCAAAATCTTAATGTACAACCCATACATTCAAAAGCGTAACATACCATTCATACTTTTAAAAGCAGAACATACCACCATGCTTTGAAAAGCATAATGTACCATCCATGCATTCGAAATCATAATCGTACCACCCATGTATTCAAAAGCAAAATGTACCTCCCATTCATTTAAAAGCATAACGTACCACACATGCATTTAAAACATAATGTACCATTCATGCATTCAAAAGCATAATGTACCACCCATGCATTAAAAAGCATAATCTACTACACATGCATTTAAAACATAATGTACCATTCATGCATTCAAAAGCATAATGTACCACCCATGCATTAAAAAGCATAACATACCTCACATGCATTTAAAAACATAATGTACCATTCATGCATTCAAAAGCATAATGTACCGCATGCATTCAAAAGCATAATGTACCACCAATGCATTCAAAAACATAACATACCACACATACGTGCAAAAGCATAATGTACCACATGCGTTCAAAAGCAAAATGTACCACCTATGCATTCATAATCATAATGTACCATCTATGCATTCAAAAGCATAATGTACCAGACAGGGAATTCAAACTCATAATATACCACGTATGCATTGGAAAGCATAATGTACCACCCAGGCATTCAAAAGCATAATGGACCATCCATGCATTAAAAAACATAATGCACCACACATGCATTCAAAAGCATAATGTGCCATTCATGCATTCAAAAGCATAATGTACCAGCCAGGCAATTCAAAATCATAATGGACCATCCATTCTATTAAAAGCATAATGTACCAAACGCATTAAAAAGCATAAGGTAGCATCCATACTTTCGAAAGAATAATGCACCACCCATGCATTCAAAAACATAGCGTACAAAATATTGGGGCAGAGCAAAGAAAGACCGAATCGCCATACTTGCTAAAACAGAGAGGCCAGGGTAACACATGACATCATCTCATCTGAAAGCAATTCAAGACAAGACCTGTGATTGCCAGAGCACTTCCACCACTGCCTGCACCCAGGGACATGATCAATGCCCTTCAGAGTAAAAGGGCAACAAAGCACTAGCTCCTGAGTCACATAAGCACATATTGACACAGAGAGCTGAAATACCTAAAAGGAACCAAAAGTACTTTGAAAGCACCTACTCGTCAAAACTCAAACATATAATGTAATGATCAATGACAGATGTAGAAAAATCACCAATTTATAGGCCAACGTGTACCTTTTATCCAGAGCAAAGCAAACACAGAAAACAGCAACACTAAACAAATGAACGTGGTAACCAATAATGACCACAAATCAATCAAGACTGCAAAATGGATATGTCTGCTGCGTTAACAACCAAAGCAAAGCAGTCACTGGATGGTGTGAACAGTGGGGCTCTCACCTGCACAGTGGGGATGGGCTTTATACAAAGGAGCAACATCTCACTCAATGGACTCTTTGTGTGTGTCAGTCTGTCTTCCTGGAGGACAGTCTGAACTCTCACCTCTCTCTTTCTCCTTATTGACTTTAACAGGGTTGTGTCCCAGGGATTTTTATCCAAAAGCCTTCCAATCTCACTCCTGTGCACTCTTCTCCCCTACTGATGCCTTGCTTAGAGCCAAGGTGGCCACACATGTCCATGTAGAGTGGAAAGGGTGAAACAAAAGAAGGACTAAGGAGAAGAATCAAAATACACTTTTGTTTTGAGTGATCAATGCAGAAAGGTAGGGTTCATGATTATTAAAAGTTGGCAAATATAAACGGGGAGCTGGAAGCGCCCACCATTGCGGCCTCGGCGCGGCGAAGGATTCTGGCGCCGGATCTCAAATAAGGAACCTGGGGAGTGGATCAGCGCCCGGGGTAGCACTGGGCACACCAATGAGCAACTGCCTACAGGGGTAGGAGGACATAAATATTGCCCCTGGGGGACCCTAATGACTCAACTTCTGGCACCTGCAGCAGTAAAGCTTTCATGAACAGCATTCCCCAGGCCATGGCTATACTGAGCACGGGTCCGCTGACTGAAGACCCCAAGAATTAGGCAGAAGGCGCGCAGGCTGAAAGTGTGCCCCTGGTGAGTGAATGCACCTTTGATGAACAGGCATTATCGGACCAGTGCCCCACTACCTACAAGTTTTTGGCGCAGCGGGAAAACCTACAGGCTGCACGTGGAGTGAAGTTCCGCGGCAGGCGGCGCCGACTACCGGCTGGCGCTACATTATTCGGACAAGGATGGGGGGCAGAGGCCCACGCACGACCTCTCAGGTCAAGCTGGATAAATATGCATATGCAAGAGACTTTCATGATCTGCCAGAGCGCAAAGACTTATCAGACAAGGCCCCGGAAGGGGAGGGAGCGGTTAAAGTGACGCTGGAGGATACAATGACTGCTCTCACTAATGTACAGTCGACGGTGGGTTCAATTTCCACTGATGTCTCTTTCCTGAGGGCTGACTTTCAAAAGATGACCGCCAGGGTCACGGAGGTGGAACACGTGATAAAATCCCTATATAAGGACACCACCACACTGCTCAAAAAGGTTAGCCACTTAGAAGCAGAACATAGACTCATGGCGGCAAAGCTGGATGACCAGGAGGGGCGCTCCCGATGCAACAACTTCAGAATCACGGGCATTCCCAAAAGCGAAGGGAGTCTAGCCATGAACCTTTACGTAGAGGTTCTCATGAAAACCAGACTTCAACCCAGGGGACTCTCAATTTTTTTCTCAGTGGAAAGAGCGCACAGGATGCCGTGGGGTAGACCCAAGCCTGGGGTGCCCCCCAGACCCCTCCTGGCCTGCATTTTTAACTTCTGCGACAGGGATGCTATACTGCAAACAGCAAGAGTGGCATTCAAAACTCGGTGGTGTCCTTTTTCCCGGATTACATGGCGGCAGTTACTAAGCGCCGCAGGAGCTTCCTTGAGGTAAAAAAAGAACTTAGAAGCAGGGAACTGCCTTATTTCATGCTGTTTCCTGTGAAACTGTGGGTAGTGGCGGATGGAAAAACCTGTTTTTTTATACACCGGTGGAGGCCCACGACTGGCTCGAAGGGTGGCGATGAGTGGAGGGATCCAGACGTCTGAGAGACGCCAGCAGCAGCGGAGGGAAGAAGATGACTCCAGGGATCACAGAAAAGAGCAGGAGGAAGACTATGCGCAGCGGTCTGAGGCCGAAGACTGATGAAAAGTTTCATTGTACAGTCGGCACTCGCCAGAACCCAGTGACGTTTACATGGCTTGAGCATACAAGGGTAGAGGACTTCCCGACACAGGGAATTGGCTAAGCTGATCTTCCCCCCGATTGGAGGCAAACCAAGGGCCGAAGCAGCAAGATTTGTCGATAAGATGCAGCAAGCCTCTGTTGATAGATTGTCTTTGAGGAGGGGGTAGACTACGGCATTCCACGGACTTCTCACCCCCTACACGCAAGTACTGTTAATGGGATTGAAGCACTCTGCTATGTTGGGGTGGCGGATAGTTGGAGATCCGTCTGGCAGGGGAGCAGGGAGGGGAGTGGCAGAGGGGGGCTTGTTTTTTTGTTGTTTTTTTGTGTTTCTTATTATTTTTTGTTGGCTGAACAAATTGAGATAAGCATGCGAGTGCACACACAATGGGCAAGGTAGTCCTTGCGACAAATGAGGGGTAAAATGGGCACACTGAGAGAGAAAACGAAATGCTCTGTTGACATCCACGCACACCGAAAACAACACCACCACGACCGCGCATTCGTAACTAAATATTTGAATTAATCCAACAGGGGGGCAGGGAGGTGGGTGGTAAAAGGGGAAATGTTACTTTGGAATTTCATGTTCTTAGTCTCGATTCTCTCAAGGGCGGAAGTGGATATGTTATGGAAATGATCCTCTGACATTGCATGTTGTACGTGGCAAGAAGGGATGATGCAGGCACAACAAGAGAATAGTTCGCAGAGGCTCCTGGTGTCCCTGATTACTCCTTTGTCGCTGCTTACAGGGAACGTACATGGGCTGGGTGATAAGATAAAGAGGGGTCTGGTGTTACAATATTTAAAGAAGTGTGAACTGGCGGTGGCCCTGTTGCAAGAGACACATTTGGTGGGCTCGGCCTGCAGGGCAATGGACCGCTGTGGTTTCAAATGGTGGTGAACTCTGAATTCTCTACTGGTTCAGGGGTGTGGGTATTTTAGTACGTAGGCACTTTCCCTTAATAATAATGCACACCCATACAGATGAACAGGGTCGATTTGCAGCTATTACTTGTCAGTGGGAAGGGAAACTGTTCAATATAGTCTTGGTGTACCTCCCTCCAGCCCTCCACTCAGTGGCCCTTCCAGCACTCAGTGCGTTTCTTTTAGGTCTCCCAGCAGGTGTAATATTAATAGGCGGGACTTTAATGCTATAATTGATGGAACCCTGGATCAGCATCCCCCCAAATTGACCACAGCAGGCACTACTCATATGGAGGGATTTATTGGACGCCCTCGGGCTTACAGATGAGTGGAGATATAGACATCCAGAAGCGCAGCATTACACTTTTCAGTTAGGGTTCACAATAGTCTCTCCCAAATCGATTATTTTTTGACGGCTGCAGATGGCCTCACAAATGTGGTAAACGTTGAGATCCATCCTAGAGGTATCTCGGATCACTCTCCGCTAATATTAACATACACGACCCATCACAAAGTGAGGCAGCGTGTCTATCCCATGTATCCTGGATATCTGCGTGTCCCTAAGATTTCAAAAGACATTGTTATAGTAACACATCACTACTTCCAGGAGAATGCCTCATTGGTTCAATCTCCAAGTACTCTTTGGGAGGCGTACAAAACGGTGGTCCATGGTCAGGCCATCTCCTCTATTGTAGGTCACAAGAGGGAGAAACAAGCAAAGCTGGACGCTATAGAATCTGAACTGAGTAGTGCTACTGACCTACACGCACGGAACCCGTCACCGGAGACATCCGAAAACGTGTGTGTAAAACAATGTGAATTTCGGAAATACCAGCGAGAAGTGGCTAAGGCTCGGCTGCAGGCTACGCGGCACAAGGTGTATGAAATAGGCAATAAGGCAAGTAAGCTTCTAGCCTGGCTTGATAAAAAGGAGCGGGCTGACCTAGCGATCGAGGAATTGCAAATGGCCATCGGCTTGTTGCAGCCAGGGAAGGCGGTGGGGCCAAATGGTTTACCCATTGAACTCTATAAAAAGCCTGCCAACACGACTGCCCCATATCTGTTAAATATGTATCTTGAGAGTCTGGAAGTAGGGGAGCTACCTCGAGATCAGGGAATGGCCACCATAGTGATGATCCCAAAACCTAGCAAGACCCCTGAGGAATGCACTTCCTATCGCCCGATATCCTTGATTAATGCTGAGGCCAAACTTCTAGCGACATGACTGACCCCACATCTTGAGGCCCTAATTCACCCGGATCAGTTCGGGTTTATGCCAAATAGGAGCACAGCTCTCAACTTGCGGCGGCTGCATGGAGTGTTGGCTCGCATGTCTCATATTCAGCAACCAGCAGTCGTCCTATCCCTTGATGCACGGATGGCATTCGACATGGTGGAGTGGCCGTATCTTTTTGCAGTCCTTAGACTTAGTCCTTTGGCCCTAAATTCTGTGCATAGGTACAGCTGCTATATGCTATACCTCTGGCACACGTAGTTGCCAATGGACATATATCAAGAGATTTTCCGCTAACCCATGGGACGCCCATGGGTTGTCCATTATCCCTGTTACTCTTTGCACTTGTGTTGGAGCCGCTGGGTCCGTGGATCCGGTGGGAATCAATTATTTGTGGGCTCAGGTGGACGCCGAACTGGGAAGACCGCATCTCCCTGTATGCGGATGATGTATTGTTATATCTAACATCCCCCAGGTGATCCATGTTGGTGCTATTAAACGTTTGCGAGATTTTTGGTCTGGTGTCTGGTTACACCATTAATTGGTCCAAATCGATTCTTTTATATTACATGGCCGCCGCCGATGCTTCCGGGGGATTGCCCGCTGAGATCGCGGAAGCTGCCTTCAGGTATCTAGGCATTCATGTAACGCCCAGGCCTGATGATTTTTTTCTGAGAAATCTTGGGCCCCCCATGGAATGGTTTCGGCAAGACATAACGGTTTGCCGCAATTTACCGTTGACACTGCTGGGAAAGGCAGCGCTTTTTAAAGTGATGGCGCTCCCTTGCTTTTTGTATATTTTGGAAAATACTTCTTTTTGAGTACCACCAAGCTACTTTAAAACAATAGTGACAGAAGTCTCAGGTCTGCTATGGGGGAATAAACCGGTGCATATTGCTCAGGATAAGTTGGTCAGAAGCTGGTATGTTGGTGGTATTGCCCTCCCCAATATACAATTGTGCTATTGGGCAGCTCAATTAAAGTAGTTAATTGCTGAATACATGCACTTCAGACGGACCCAGCGTTTCAGGCGGATAGACAAGGGCTGGAAGAGGAAGAGGTCCTATCAGCGCTCTATTGATTGGGCCAACAGCACACACAGTTGACATATGGTATGAGGCGCATGTCAAGTTGGGGTGGCGGGGGGTCATCACACAAATGACTCCACTCTGGAATTCACAGCCTCTGGGACAACTCAGAAATAGTAAAGGATTTAACAAATGGGATGTGATAGGCATATCGACTGCGGGTGATCTCTGGAGGAAGCGCAAGGTAGTCTCGTATGAATACCTGAGCACCCAATATGAACTTGCTTCCTCAGAATTTTTCAGGTACATCCAAATCAGACATGCACTTCAGGCGGTTATAGCTTCAGGCACTGTCTGGCCGGAGGCTACTCCCCTAGAAGATAGATTGTTGACCGAACATATGCAGAAAAGGGCCACCTCCCTCACCTATCGTAAGTTAGTTAACAATTTGCTGGACCCTATGTCGGCACTTATACAGAAATGGTCAGTGGATTTGGGAGACTTCGATGACTCGGACTGGCATGGAGCACTATCGTCCCCTCCTGAGGTCGGAATATCTTCACGACTCAGGTTGGTGCAACTCAAAATACTTCACCGTACATTTTACACTAGAATGACCCTCTATAAAATAGGGACGGCTTCACATCACTTCTGTCTGGGAGATTGTGGGGAGGGGGTACTTTTTATCACACTATATGGGAGTGACTGAAAATGATGGCGTACTGGATTAAAATAATGAGGACTATATCACAAACTGTGGAGGTGCCATTGATTCCAGAGCCAAGAAGATGCTTTCTAAATGTGTGGGAACCAAACGATTTGACTCACCCAGCACAGGATTGGGTGACACTGGTGCTGATGTTCACTAAGCTGAATATTACAAGGAGATGGGGTTCGGGAGGCTCACCTACATTGCGAGAATGGTGTCGAGACATGGATGAAGCTATGGGGGAGAGTTTGGGGAGACTGGAACAAATTCAGAGGGTATATCTGCGAACCATCAAGTCTCGAGACTGAACAGCTGTCCAATTAAGGGGATAGGGGGGAGGCGAAACGGAGTTGTTGTATTGCGATGTTAATGGTGATGTTCCTGCTGTCACGGGTAGTGAAACCGTAAGTGCTGTCGAAGATTATTGGGCCAATGGATGCTGAACACTGTGTAAAATATGTGATTTTCTGATGCCTTAAGTATACAATATATATATATATATTTTTTAAGTTGGCAAATATGTCTTTTGGAAAACTCTGGTTGAGGGATAGCAATTCCTGACTAGAGAGACACGGGTCTAAGAGCCAACAGGGAAAGCAGGTCAAACTCAATAATACAAAGGGAGAATGGGCGAATGAAAGGGGACAATGGGGAACACAGAGGGAGGGAATTAAAATATATATCGATGGAGTGTAGGATGAGAAAAGGGGCAGTGGGTGAGCTTGGGCACTTATTATCCTCATCATCATGGAATTGCCTTCAGACTGAACCAGAAATAGTCAACAGTGGTCGGTAGCCAACAAGCTTAGATGTTGCTAGCCTGGATCACAACTGACCCAGCAGCTAAGCAGACATACAGTGGCGGTCTGGAGGCCGATGAAAACAGCTGGATGGGTGTCTGTGGCATATGGATGAGGGTCCTCCCCCAATGAAACAAGCATTGGCAAATGAAATGGGTCTGGTGAGAGGGTTATTTTTCTTCTTTCAAGCATATGCAATTACCATAAAAAATAAAAACAAACAAAAAAATGATCGAGCCTAAATGTAGCCCCACAATCTTGCAATATAAAAATGTATCCCTAAAGTACATTCATCAATGTGGCTGTTTTATGAGTGATTTTTTTTAAGCTTTTCAGGGGTGACATGCATTTCATTGTTTGTGAAGGAGACAAATAAATCACAACCTAACGTTGAGCTCAAAGTGCAAGCACTTACAATGTTACAATGTCTCTTCAACACTTTATAAAGGCAATTTTAAAAAGCAATGGCAATGCCAATAGGTCTGAAATTGGATGCCAACGTTCTGGTTTTGTGGATACTTTATGTGCTTTGTCATGGGTTTTGCAAAACGTTATTGTTGGGGAAGCTGCAGGAACCTCATCATGTGGCATTTAAAGGAACTTCTTTGTATGGGTTTGTGCTCCTTGTGAAAGAGCACAAAGTCATCACTCACAGAGAAGTTAGCCAACGGCTGAAGTGGGCTGACCCATTGCCCCATGCGATTTTTTGCAGTGGGTGAATGAAAATGTGAATGGGGCAATAACAGGTCAATGGATAAGGAGGGCTGTTTGAAAGCCTCTAATAATTAAGTATGTTATACATATAATTTTAGTAAGATCAAAAGGTCTTGGCTAGGGCCAGGATTAAAAAGGAGATGGGAAATTAATCACAATCTAACTTGGCATCATGTGTGGAATCAAAGCCAATATTTACTACACTTGGAAGCAAACTTTGTCACTGAAGAGAAAGAAAATATTTTTAGGCAGATGTGAACAATGCACACATGCTTAGAGCAGTCACTAAAAGTGAAGGGAGTCACTGGGCACAGTGTGTTAACCCATTACCACATGGTGTTTTCTGTTGTGGGTGGAAGCAAAATGTGATTGACAATTTAATAGACCAATGGATGAAAACTACTGACCAAAATCCCCTCTAAGTATGTTTTTAAGTATAGTCTGTCGAGACAACTAAATGCTCTCCATCTTCAGAGCAGTTCAGATGTTCGAGGTCAGACTGTCAGGCTTTTATTATATTTTTCATTGTACTTGTTAGTTTTTTCCCCAAAGCACTTCAGAGGAAAAAGTAAAACTTTACTTTAGCTCTTTGCTGCTGGTCTTGACTTAAAAAGGAAACTCCAGTCCTGTATTTTCTAAATGATAAGATTGCCTTCCTGACCTCACCTGAACTTTCAGCTATCAGCCATATTGAGGTTTTTTTAACCCATGGGCCCAATTCACAAAAATAGGAAAAATACAGGATCTGATCTCCACCTCCACTTGAATGTATTTTTCCTGTTCACCAATATTCCCAGAAGTACAATGATAAAGTTGCACAGCTTTCCAGGCATACTCCTGGGAAGATCATGAGACATTTCCTGCAGGCATCTATTTCCAGTGAGTGGATTTCTTCATTGTGGGTAATTCCGAACAGTAGGAATAGGACTTCTGAGCAAATGACCCTTTTTTTATTTTCTTCGTAAGGATAAATATTTTTTCCTTTGGAGAAAACCCTTTCCCTACACCCCCACCACATCTGTGGAATGTCTGTTCCTTCTCCCATCCTGGAATGGGTGTTCCTACAAGCCTGAGTTAGAGCACATTTCTGACCAGTTCCATGGTGGGAAGAGGTTGGATCATACTTTGGGAAAGTCCAGAAACGTACGTGTACAAACAAGGTAAATCACATGTGGAAAGTCCACTTCTCGCCCCTTGAGTGGGAATTACGACAGTGGAGACCCCCACATTCATGCTGGATCTACAGACTCGTAAATTTCTGGGAGCCATAAAAAAGCTACATTTGGTAAACACAGGTTTGCATCCAAATTTACCTTTGTGAATAGGGGGCCATATGTTTGCAGTCCTGGGGACTACACACGTTTGGGATAACCTCAAGGCTCCAGGTAACTGTCTTAATGGCTTTAGAAGTTAGACCTGGCTCCCCTGGCTGCCATAAGGGCTGCACCAGTTTGGAATTAACCAAGGGTCCTGGGTACTTCCTGGGCCCCATGTGAGTTTGGGATTGATGCCAAGTGCCTGATTGTCCATATGAGACTGGGATTGATTAGACCTCTGGCTGCTGCATCTCCTGTCCCGTGATGCGCATGGCGGGCCCCCCTCCACACAGACTTTCAGGGTGAAGTTGAGAGGTGCCTGAAAGCTCTAGGTGTTGGAGCCCAGGTCTACCTCTGCACCACAGGGAAAGTAGGATCCTGTATTGTACCCTTTTCTGCTTAGGAAATATTCACCAGCCCTTGGTTACTATCACAGAGACGCTGTGTGAAGACAGAAATGGCCATGGTCCCCTGGTTACTGTGATGCCGATCAGCCTGGGCTTGGTTATTGCCCTTGCGAAAGCCACCCTTGATATTGGCCACCAAGACTGTGGTCATGTTCTCCGATTGAGGGTGGAGGAGACCGAAGGCCCTCTGCTACTTGTTGACATATCCTTTGAAGCTGAAGCTGACCCAGGCTCCTTGGTTACTGTCTTAAGAACCATATGATTTGGTTTTACCCCAAGGGTCAGTGCCTGTGTGGTGCTACTTTGCATTGCGCTGATTTTCCATCGCCAAATCATTACTCAAAAGGGTGTGATGTTGTGTTCCACTTCTTATTGCCAGAGTCAGTGCTGTAGAAACACACAAAATAGTTTTGTGAAGTCTCAGAACAACACCGACTGCTACAGAAAATAATGGTGCAAAATAGCACATCCTTATAATATTCAACTTGTTGCTATTTATGCAAGCATTCATAATTAATCCCTTATACTCTCTCACATTTCTGGTGAAAGCAAACAGCCCACATCAAAGGCATGCACAGAACAGCCCAAGGACCCCTCCTACCTATGCCGAGCACTGGACTGCGCATAATATAGAGCATGAAGGAATATTTCCCTGGTAAACATGTGGGACATTAAAGGCGCGATTTAGGTTGGGAGGGCGGAGTAAAGGCAGACAGGGTGGCGGAGGACTACACATCAACCCCCCTGCCTTTACTGCCAAAGTTGAGGATGTCAGAAAGTTTAGCAAACATCTATAATCATTCGAAGGAACCGCTGCCATGGTGCCTCCTGTCAATGTAGGAAACGTTTGACAGACAGTTTTCTCAAATATGACGGCCGTCTAGGGATTTTTATTTTTCAAAAACAAACTCCCAAAGCAGGAGTTTGTTTTGAAAAATCTAAAAAAGTAATGAACCTCCAACAATGGCAGTTTTCTCCCATGGTGTGGGGCGGAGAGCAATTTTTCTTTTGTTACAGTCCGTCACCACCAGGATAAACCTGGAGGTGGCGGACAGGTAAAAAGAGCCATCCGACCACCCACTTTAAATAAGGAGGACCGCTGGATGACTTACTTAAGGAGGACCCTACTCCCTTGGGCCATTGCGTAAACTCGGCGGGGATGTATGACGTTACAACGCATACTTTTACCACGCATGCCTTTACAACGCGGTTTTACATCGCAAACCTTTACATCGCATAGCGCTTTGGTGTGCTGGATAGTGAAAAGTTTAATTTTCGATTCCAACTCCAGTCCCCGTGGACACTAGGGAAGGTGTTGGATAGAAAATTAAACTTATTCCCTATCCTAGAGCGCCCCCCAGCGCAATGCGTTGTAATGGTTTGCGTTGTAATGCCTGCGTTGTAATGGTAGTGTGTTGTAAAAGTTTTGTTGTAAAGGTTGTTCACCACGTTGCGGGTCCACTAACCTCTAAATTATGTGGCGGACTGAGAGGTTGGGCGAGAGGGTATTCCCTCACACCTGCAACAGAGCACCCTCTCCAATAAACTCTAAAAAAGCCCCTTTGACTTTAGTCCATCACTTCAGAGCATGTTTTTTTACAGACTGAACACTAATGCATTCACTATATTAATTTTATATTGATTAAGGAGTAAGATTTGCAGATAAGGGCCCCAATTCTGATGAAGTCCTCACCAGAGTTATCAGCCCGCTTAAGAGGTCGAAATTCAAAGTGTCATATAATGTGATGACACTTGCTGTTCAAGGAGTTTTTTTCTGCAAAGTTAGAGAAAGTGAAACCTCACAGGAAAATTTTTATGGGATTATTGTGAAAATGGGACTATAAAAGCTCATGCACACTCATCCTGTATCTGGACATTATTTGTATTTTAAATGAAATACTGATATTTATTAAATGATGTAATGGGTTTTTTGCAACTCAAAAGTACTTGAGGTGTTTATTGAAATGCTATGTTTACTCCAGTGTCTGGAATATTTGTAGTTGAAATGCATAATTGGGTTTATGCACTGCAAAAAATACATATGTGCGTTTTAAATAGAATTACAACTGACACAACTATGAAAGTGTCTTGGAAGACCAGAAGAAATTAGCTTTTTCATTTGCTGTGGTGAAAAGGAGCCGCTCAGTGCAGTTTAAGTAATTCAGCCTGAGGCCTTAGTGAGAGCTATTTTCCTTGTTCCTCTTTTTAACCCCTTGCGTGCTGCCGTCGGCCGTTGGCAGAAAGGGAGCTCTACCCCGCTAGTGCTGCCGTCGGCCAACGGCCGACGCGGCCCACCCATTTTGCGGAAGTGCCACACTGCCGCGAAATCGCAGCCGCGACAAAGAGGTTAAATGTATTAGAAACTGGGTTTACGCTAACATAAATCTGTGTTTACACTGGCCTCCATCTTGTATTGTGGTATACCACGTGATGACTAGTAGTACCTTTCTTTGTTCAAATAAAGAAGTGCATGTTTACTCTAAAAACAAAGAAGGCTCCTGGAGACTCTCCCATCATTGTGGTTGTTCAAGGTCACTCTAACTGTCCCAGGCTATTGGTATACAATGTATCAACTGGTACGCTTGGATACACTGTGCGAACAACTAAATTCCATGTAATACTACAATGAAAGAATCCTTAAATGCATTCTGTAGTTAAGTGTTTCCTGCTGCGCGTTCCTTGGTGCCAGGGGCGGCTCTAGGCTCATGGTGGCCCTGGGCAGGGAGCGTAGGTAGAGGCCCCGGCCAGGGCCAGCACCAGCACCATTTCTTAAGAGCCTCAGGGGCCCGCACCATTTCTTAACCTCATGCGCGCTAGCGGAATTCCGCTCGCACGCTGAGATTTTTTAAATCGCATGTTACGTGACGAGCTGGGCTCGTCATCAGCGTGGAAGGGGTTAAAAGCCTCAGGAGCCCTAGCCTGGGCCCACGCACCATTTATAAGTGCCTCAAGTCTGACGTGGTGGCCCCTGGGGTTTGGTGGCCCTGTGCAGGTGCACAGCTTGCACATGCCTAATGCCGCCCCTGTTGGTGCATATCCTGGGAACCATGTTCTCCTGTAGAGCTATATGAAAGACGATGTCTAAAGTGCCATACATGGACGTGCATCACTCTGTGTGCAGGAACACCCCGATTCTCCACCCTCAGAAGGTGAATCTATGCCAGACCTCATATAGAACTTTACTGATTTCTTTGTACTTATTATTTGTACCCTCTACTGCTAAACTTACTGATGGCATTTTTCATGTATTTCGCCTATTAACCCTTAAACTACACATTCAAACTATAAGCGGTGTCTGTTATTCTTATTAGAATGTCTCAGTATTGATTATTAAACTTGATCCCAAATGAACTATTGACAAGTCCAATGGGGAGCACTGAAGTCTGTTTTGGGACTACACCGCTCCTGGCCGTTTGGGGCGGTGGGCATGATGATTTTAGATACGTTTGCGTCAACACCGGGTCCACCTGTGGCAGGTTAGCTGTCGTGGAGTGAGCATTGACACGCCCTGAGTTATTGGGCATACAAATAGTTGTGCAGCTCTGCACGTCTCTTACTGTAATGTTCTTATCTTTGACTTTGGCGGCTGTGGATAAGATTCTGTTCCCATGAAAGTTCTCAGCTAGCCATGGTGTGCTCTGCCAAGGCGGGCTATCAAGCAGAGAAAGGGGCATGCAAAGAAGTCTGAGACAGGGCTGGGAGCTGGCAGCAGAGCAAATGAGGTAATAAAAAAGTTAAGTGGAGAACAGGGACAATTGATGACTGGAGATGACACTAGGAAAAATGCATGAGTATGTGTGGAGGAAAGTCAAAAGCAAGGCAGGGAAGGTAAAGAAGGAGAAAGGGGGAGGAAGTGGACTGATGGAGAAAAGGGGTGAAAGTGGAAAAAAAGGAAAGGTAGAAAGAAAGGTGAATAAATCCAGGAGGTCAGGAAGAGACCATGGAAGACAGAGGGCAGAAGGAGAAAGTGATAAAAGAAATATAAAGATGTGACAAAAATGATGGCGAGAGGCAAGAAAGCTCTGTAGGATACCTGGTAGCATTCAACAGAGCTAGGCTCCCTGACACAGAAGAACCTGAGAATGGTTCATCTAAATCTTGAACACTATCGGTGCGGCGCATTTTCCCGCTGTGCGCTGAAGTTTTAAAAATCCTGCGGTTCATGACGAGCTCAGCTCGTAATGAGCGTACGAGAGGTGTACTTCATGACGAGCTGAGCTCGTCATCAGAGTCGAAGGGGTTGATCCAGTGTATGAGTCTGTAACACAGTGACCGGAGCCTCCCTTGCTCTAAATATAAATCATACTATTTTGGCGAAGAGGTATTCCCTCTGTAGATGTGGAAATATCCAGAATTTACCATCACATAACTGTGTAACATTGCAGAAAATTATGTAAAATTATTTACACAAATTCTTCAGTGAGAGCTACATTTTATCATGAAATGTGTCCTCGTGCCAATTTTTGATGCAAGGAGGAATTCCATCAAATTGAATGACTTTGACATTGATCCAGAATGGCACTTTGTGCCCAATTTGTGCACTGATCTAGAGTCCCTGAAGCCAGTTGTGAAAAGGGCATTTGCTGCCATGCGGTCTAGTTGCTGAAAAGATGCATGTTGCTGCGAGCCTGTCTGGGTAATACTTTGGGTCCCGGCATTTATCGTTTTACAAATTACGTTCTGAGTACAGTGCCATGTTGCGGACCTACTATGAAGCTGGCTTGATGCCTTTTGATTGAGGTAAAGTCTAGCTATGATTTTTAGAGTTACTACAGTTCGGATTCTGTTGGGGCGCCTGGTAACATTAGTGGGCACTGCAAAAAAAGAGGGTACAAGGGGGCAGATTTACAAGCCCCTTGTGCCTCATTTATGCCGCCGTTGCGTCCCTTTTGTGATGCAGCGGCGGCGCAAATCCTGCTCCATGGTGCGGAGTACTTACAACGTGACGCATCTGAAAGATGCGTCACGTTGTTATGCCCTGCGCCACATGTAGGCGTTCCTGTGCAGGGGGTCGTTCCGGCGCAGGAACGCCTCCTAAAAGTGGCTGAGTGAAATCTACAAGATTTCACTCAGTCACTTTTAGGCCCATGCTGCGTCAAAACCCTGCGCCTGCCTGAAGCAGGCGTAAGGATTGACGCAGCATTGACTAGATAGGACATCCCAGAGTCACAGATCTGGGTGGAATCCATCATCGTTATTTAGCTCACTTCCCCACCCCAGTTGCAATTGACCTACCTCATCAATATTCATGAGGTAGGTCACAATTTGCTACCCATAGGGAATGGGCACTAACACAGGGATGGTGGCCAGCTGGGGACAGCAGACCAACAGAGGCATATTGTTTCAGCGAGATCATGGAACAATGCTATGCCAATTACCATAAACCCCTGTTAGACATAATCTTTACTCACAGACAGCAGAACAACATTTTACCACCAAGGGGTGAGCAGTGCAGTTAAGGCATATTTCAGAGAGACCTCGCGTGGCACATGACATGACCCTCTCCTGTTAGGATGCCCACTGCCCCGTCCCTTGCCAACAACAAACTGCAAAGGCTACACGGAATAAGAGCTTGATATGTATGATTATGAAAGCTTGACAACACACATAATTCACCCAAGGGCTTGTGGAAAGTGAGCATTCAGACAGCAGCACGAAAATCCTACTGCTGATCCTGGCTGAATCTATTTTTGCCTGCCTGCAAAGTAACGGTAACCTATACACATGTGCCTTTCAACGCTTTATTGCTTTTATGGTATTGCCTGTATTTTCATTTTTGTGTCTGTGACTGCTCTTGTCTGTCTTCCCCCGTTACCTGTACTTGGTCCGTGCCTCTTTTTCTTCCCTCTGTTCCCCTCGCTGTCCCCGTGCTCTCTCTGCCCGGTCTTTTCTTCTGTACCCCTCGCTGCCCTGTGTCTCTGCTCGGTTTTCCCTTCTGTTCCCCTCGCTGCCCCCATGCCTCTCTGCTCGTTCTACCTTTTGTTCTTAGCTGCCCCTATATTTCTGTATTCTGTATTTTGCCTCTGTGCCACTCATTTTTTGTGCCCGTCTGCACTCTGTGCCACTCCTTTTTTCCTTGTTTTAGTGCCCCTTTTGCCTTCTGTTCCACTATTTTACCCTCATTTTTGTGCCTTTCCGCCCTCTGTTCCCCTCGTTTTTTGTGCCTTTCTGCCCTCTGTTCCACTTGTTTTTATGTCTTTCTGCCCTCTGTTCCACTCGTTTTTCCCTCATTTTTTGTGCCTTTCTGCCCTCTGTTCCACTCGTTTTTTGTGCCTTTCTGCCCTCTGTTCCACTCATTTTTCCCTCGTTTTATGTGCCTTTCTACCCTCTGTGCCACTCGTTTTTCCCTCGATCTTGTGCCCATTTTGCCTTCTGTTCCACTCATTTTTCCCTCGTTTTTAGTGCCTTTCTGCCCTCTGTTCCACTCGATTTTTGTGCCTTTCTGTCCTCTGTTCCACTTGTTTTTTGTGCCTTTCTGCCCTCTGTTCCACTAGTTTTTTGTGCCTTTCTGCCCTCTGTTCCACTCATTTTTTGTGTCTTTTGCCCTTTGTTCCTCTCGTTTTCCCCTCGTTTTCTGGCCTTTCTGCCCTCTGTTCCACTTGTTTTTCCCTCGTTTTTTGTGTCTTTCTGCCCTCTGTTCCACTTGTTTTTCCCTCATTTTTTGTGCCCTTCTGCCCTCTTTTCCACTCGTTTTTTATGCCTTTCTGTCCTCTGTTCCACTCGTCAATTATGCCTTTCAGCCCTCTGTTCCACTAGTTTTTCCCTCATTCTTTGTGCCTTTCTGCCCTCTGTTCCACTCGTTTTTTGTGCCTTTCTGCCTTCTGTTCCACCCGTTTTCCCTCATTTTTGTGCCCCTTTTGCTTTATGTTCCACTCGTTTTCTTTCGGTTTTTGTACCTTTCTGCCCTCTGTTCCACTAATTTTTTGTGCCTTTCTGCCCTCTGTTCCACTCATTTTTTGTGCCTTTCTGCCCTCTGTTCCACTCGTTTCCCCTAATTTTTTGTGTCCTTCTGCCCTCTGTTCCACTTGTTTTTGTGCCTTTCTGCCCTCTGTTCCACTTGTTTTTCACTCGTTTTTTGTGCCTTTCTGCCCTCTGTGCCACTCGTTTTTCCCTCGTTTTTTGTGCCTTCCTGCCCTCTGTTCCACTCGTTTTCCCGTCGTTTTTTTGTGCCCTTCTGCCCTCTGTTCCACTTGTTTTTTGTGCCTTTCGGCTCTCTGTTCCACTCGTTTTCCCTCGTTTTTTGTGCCCTTCTGCCCTCTGTTCTACTCATTTTTCCCTCGTATTTTGTGCCTTTCTGCCCTCTGTGCCACTCGTTTTCCCCTCATTTTTGTGCCTTTATGCACTCTGTTCCACTAGTTTTCCCCTCGTTTTTGTGCCTTTCTGCCCTCTGTTCCACTTGTTTTTCCCTCATTTTTTGTGTTTTTCTGCCCTCTCTTCCCCTCGTTTTTTGCGCCTTTCTGCCCTCTGTTCCACTCGTTTTTGTGCCTTTCTGCCCTCTGTTCTACTCGTTTTTCCCTCGTTTTTTCTGTCTGTCTGCCCTCTGTTCTACTCGTTTTTTGTGCCTTTCTGCCCTCTGTTCCACTTGTTTTTCCCTCGTTTTTTGTGCCTTTCTGCCCTCTGTGCCACTCGTTTTTCCCTCATTTTTTGTGCCCTTCTGCCCTCTGTTCCACTTGTTTTTTGTGCCTTTTTGCCCTCTGTTCCACTCGTTTTCCCCTCGTTTTTTATGCCCGTCTGCCCTCTGTTCCACTTGTGATTTGTGCCTTTCTGCCCTCTGTTCCACTAGTTTTTTGTGCACTTCTGCCTTCTGTTCCACTCGTTTTCCCAGCCGCTATGCCCCCTGCAGCTCGACCCCCTGACTGCCCACTGCCCATTCGCTGCCCCCGCCACCCGATTGTATTGTTGTGGTCTCGCTGCCCCTGCGCCAACATTCACAGCTCTTGTGTGCTGTGAGGACGCATGGGCGTTTCATTTTTCACCACGACGACAGGCACTCGAGTCCTGCGGATCCCCTGGGTATGTCTCACGGACCCCTGGGGGGCAGCGGACCACTGTTTGGGAATCGCTGTTTTAGATCACTCACAATATGGGTTTCAAGAAGGACATGGAACGGAGAGAGCATTGGTCATGGCGGCTGAGGAACTTAGGTCAATGCTAGACACAGGGGGCAAGGCCGCCTTGATTTTGTTAGACCTATTGGCAGCCTTCGATACTGTGAACCACCAAATACTAGCTAGCAGACTGGAGGAGATGGGTATCAAAGACACCGCCCTTACACTGCTGCTCTCCGATTTAGCTGACAGAACCTTCTCCATCGAATTGGGAGCTTTCTCATCGAAATCCTCTAAAATACCTTGTGGAGTGCTACAGGGCTCATCTTTGAGCACCACATTATTAAATGTATATGTGGCACCCCTGGCTTTGATAATCAGGCAGTTTGGGTTCTCGGCTGTCTCCTATGCAGACAACACCCAGCTGGTGGTGTCAGTCTCAGCATCGTGGATGAGACCGCAGACCGTTTCAATGGCTGCATGAGGCAAGTCAACCAATGGAGGCAGTCTAACTACCTGAAGTTGAACGGAGGAAAAACCGTCGTCTTGCTGTTGGGCTCGGACCCATCCTTTTGGTCGACCAGATGGTGGCCGTCCAATCTGGGTGTCTGCCAAACCTTAGTGTCCTACGTTAGAAACCTCAGAGTCATGACAAACTCACATTCAACAGTCAACAGCCTTGGTCCTTTCGAGATTGGACTTTGGGAATGCCCTATACTTGGGGATACAGTCCCAACATCTATTAAGACGTCTACGTCTGCAGAACGCGGCAGCCAGACTAGTGTTGGATATCCCTAGGTTCAAACCAGTCTCCTACAGATTAAGAGCCATCCACTGACTCCCTGTGAAAAAGAGGATCGAGTTTAAATCCCAATGTCTGGCTTTCAAAGCGCTACAGGGGACAGGGTCGCAATTCTTGTGAACACACCTTAAATGTTACGTGCAGGCCAGAAGTCTAAGATCAGCCCATGCAAAACTTCTGCATACTCCCAGAAAGCCTGTTGGGATGGAAGACGTTTCTTGGTGGGAACAGTTAAGATATGGAACCGGCTACCCACCACCATTAAGAACAACCCATCACTCCTGGCCTTCAGAAAGGCATTAAAGACTTGGCTCTTTGACAACGGATCCTTTCTGTATAGCCCATCTGCACCGCTCAGATCTCCCGCCTCTAGCGCCACGACGCCCTTGGGCAATTGTTGTGCTCTACAAATATACCAATCAAATCAAATAAGGGTAACCATACAATGAGGTACGCTAACACAGTCTCTGATCCCACCATACCCTTTATAAACACCTGATATCTTTAATGTGCAATATTGACTTCTCATTTACCAAAGTAAAGAAATCATGCTTTCTTGATGAATTTTGTAGACTCAGAAGGTTTCTTTTTGTTCTTTTTGATAAACGTTGGTTTCAAAAGATTAAGGCAAGCTCCGATACACTCCATCGACGAGAGACGAGCAACGACGTGGTTCCTGCACTTCCAGGCTCTACTCCAAACGGACGCATCCACCCGTTTTTTACTCCTCACTACCAGACGGCCACACCATGGCTGTCCTGAAACCCGTTAACCGGGTTGGAATTAACACCGGTCCTTCAATTTCCTCACTCTGTTTTTTAAGCCCTGAAGAGTCACAGGCATTGACCTGTTGACGAAACACGTGTCGGCTGGCGTTTCGTACTCCTCAGGAACATCTTCACATAAAACATCACCTAAGAAAACCAGTGTTGTCTATTATATTATCTGTTAAAAATTGTATTAACCTTTAAGTCTATACGTGTGCCCAGGATTTGTTCATGTACGTTTTTGCACCACACAGCAGTGCACAGATGGGCTCCCCCTTGGACCGGAGGGGAAAGCTTATCAAACGGTGCACCCTTTGTGCCAGGCGCTTCTCCTACATGGAGTCCTGTGAAGAGCATGCGCGGTATCTGAATCTTCTAAATTGTTGGTATGAGCAGTTGTGGCAGACTAATGCCCTGCTCCTCGCCTCCTCCTCTACTACGCCATATAGTCCAGGATTTACTATGATTTTGCGCTGTTGCAAAGTGATAAGGCGACGCAAAGCAACATGTTGGTATTTACTTTCCAGTGCAGAAATTATTTTGTACTGGAAATGTGCTCTTTTTTGAGTGCACAAAGTGCTTCACACTGGTTTGTTGCTTTGCATTAAGGGGGCATTCCCTGGGCAGTCATCACATTACTCATAAGTTTTGATGCAAACCTCAATCTACTAAAATCCAGACTGGGCTTTGCGTATACAAGTACTGCCTCCTTGAAGCAGGCGTTTACAAGAGAAACATGTTCATTTCTCCAAAAAAAACATGCATTGCAGGTGTGCTGAAGTGCACACACCCAAGAGGATCCTTGGTTGGATAGGAATTGATACTGTAAGGGTATGCTTCCAGTACAAATCCAATGCTAGACTGTACACACTCACCTCGCCACAATGGTGTGAGGCTGGTCGTCGTGCAAGGCAGTCTTATTAGAGCTTCAGCGCAGGGAAAGACAGTAGCTGCACATCAGTGCTAGTAGATTTGCTCTGCAGTGCTTTTCCCACTTGTGCAACAGTTCACATCAAATTTGATTACTGGTTGCATGAAAATATAATGTAGCCCATTGTTTTGGGCATTGCATATTCGAATATAGGCCTTTCTCATGTGTTGGTGTATACAGCTGTGCACATTGAATGCTCAGTGGTTGTCCCTGCTCCTCTCATCACATGAGCAATCGTGAACAATTCTGGATTACCAAATAGGCAAAGTAGGCACCGATCTATGGGCTCCACTTCTTTTAGGGGCCCCCTGACAACGGGTCAAAATAATATTGATTTGAGCTTGAAAGAAAATTACAATCAAGCTTTCTGAAATTGTTTCCAAAAGATAGAAAAAAAATTATCAACTCCACTGAATACGATGTCTTGCAAAAGGTAGACTTCCAAGATATCCAGAAAGATTTCACCACAAACAGATTGAGGAAATTGAAATATTAAAGTGTTGTTGATTTATTAAAATAAAAAAAATGTTCTTTGTTTAATAACATTCACAACTGTTAATGTTTAATTTGTGTAATAAAATTGGTTTATTAAAATTGTTGGTTGGTATAATTAAAAACATATTAGCGGGTAATTTATTTGCGGGGGGCTAAATTTCGACTGCCTATGGGCCCCCACAGGGTTTAATGGGGCACTGATCGTGAACATAGCGCATTTAGTGCCTGGGCATTCCCCTCTCATGCCGCAGGCCTTCACGGGTGGTGCATGGTTGGTGACTCTGCGTCCCTTGGCAGGCAGTGAAGATG
The DNA here is from genome assembly GCF_964263255.1 of Lissotriton vulgaris. NCBI lineage: Eukaryota > Metazoa > Chordata > Amphibia > Caudata > Salamandridae > Lissotriton > Lissotriton vulgaris. The sequence goes on from NC_141695.1 coordinate 1,727,825,495, forward strand.
GGCAGAGTGTGCTCTGTGCTTGATGCTCCACCTCTCCTGGCACTGTCATTGTGGGAGCTGCACGCTGTGTGCCTGCTCAGGTCACTGGCACTTTGCAGCTCACCTAGGCTGCTTGCGGGCGTGCACCCTGTGGAACTGGTCGTGCACAGGTACTGGAAGGCCCTGTAACCTGAAGGAGTTCTTCACTCCCAATTATCCCCTGGGCTCTCTCCAGAGCATTCAACATTTGACATAAAAAGAATCCTCAGATTCCGCCTATGCACCTGCTGCTCAACCAGAATATAACACCCTCCCTCTTTCAACAAAACCTTCAATGATAGTTTTAACAGCCTCTTGGTTCACATTAAGTCATATAATATTTAGCGGGGAAGTGTAAACCCAAATAAGACATTTAACCCAGTAATGTTGTTTTATACCCACATCCTATAGAGGATGGAGATGGGGACACATGCTGTAAAGAATATGGAAACTTTTGTGGCCAATGGAACCTTCTAAAACACATCAGGCTAAATGAAGTGGCCAGCAGATGAGAGACCTTATAAAGGGCAAATAGTGCTACACACTAAACAAATTTGCCAGAGTCATGTTCTTTTTCAATACTATGATTTAATTTAGGAATTTCTAGTTATTCTTTTTTTTTTCGGTATCGGCTCCTAGGGTATGGAACATCGTTGCCAAAGACATCAGAAATGACTTTTATTTCTCCTCCTTGAAAACATGTGCTCCTGAAATCTATAAGCAGCATATAGTTTATCCACCAAGCCTTTGGTACCTCAGTTTGTGCTCCAAGCCTTTGGTACCTCCAGTTTATGCACTCGCCCTTTGGTACCACCAGTTTATGCACCAGCCCATTGGTACCTCCAGTTTATGGACCAAGTGTTTGTTACCTCCCTATAAGGGACCAATACTTTGGTACCTCCAGTTTATGCACCATCCTTTGAGACCTCCAGTTTATGCACCAAACCTTTGGTACCTCTAGTTTATGGACCAAGCCTTTGGTACCTCTAGTTTATGCACCAAGACGTTGGTACCTCTAGTTTATGCACCAAGACGTCGGTACCTCTAGTTTATGCACCAAGACTTTGGTACCTCTAGTTTATGGAGCAAGCCTTTGGTACCTCCAGTTTATGCACCAGGTCTTTGGTACTTCCAGTTTATGGACCAAGCCTTTGGTACCTCTAGTTTATGGACCAAGCCTTTGGTACCTCTAGTTTATGCACCAAGACTTTGATACCTCTAGTTTATGCACCAAGCCTTTGGTACCTCTAGTTTACGGACCAAACCTTTGGTACCTCTAGTTTATGCACCAAGACTTTGGTACCTCCAGTTTATGCACCAAGCCTTTGGTACCTCTAGTTTACGGACCAAACCTTTGGTACCTCTAGTTTATGCACCAAGACTTTGGTACCTCTAGTTTATGGAGCAAGCCTTTGGTACCTCCAGTTTATGCACCAAGACTTTGAGACCTCCAGTTTATGCACCAAGCCTTTGAGACCTCCAGTTTATGCACCAAGCCTTTGGTACCTTTAGTTTACGGACCAAACCTTTGGTACCTCTAGTTTATACACCAAGACTTTGGTACCTCTAGTTTATGGAGCAAGCCTTTGGTGCCTCCAGTTTATGCACCAAGCCTTTGAGACCTCCAGTTTATGCACCAAGCCTTTGGTACCTCTAGTTTACGGACCAAACCTTTGGTGCCTCTAGTTTATGCACCAAGACTTTGGTACCTCTAGTTTATGGAGCAAGCCTATGGTACCTCCAGTTTATGCACCAAGCCTTTGAGACCTCCAGTTTATGCAGAAAGCCTTTGGTACCTCTAGTTTATGGAGCAAGCCTTTGGTACCTCCAGTTTATGCACCAAGACTTTGAGACCTCCAGTTTATGCACCAAGCCTTTGAGACCTCCAGTTTATGCACCAAGCCTTTGGTACCTCTAGTTTATGCACCAAGCCTTTGAGACCTCCAGTTTATGCACCAAGCCTTTGGTACCTCTAGTTTATGGACGAAGCCTTTGAGACCTCCAGTTTATGCACCAAGACTTTGGTACCTCTAGTTTATGGAGCAAGCCTTTGGTACCTCCAGTTTATGCACCAAGACTTTGAGACCTCCAGTTTATGCACCAAGCCTTTGAGACCTCCAGTTTATGCACCAAGCCTTTGGTACCTCTAGTTTATGGACCAAGCCTTTGAGACCTCCAGTTTATGCACCAAGACTTTGAGACCTCCAGTTTATGCACCAAGCCTTTGAGACCTCCAGTTTATGCACCAAGCCTTTGGTACCTCTAGTTTATGCACCAAGCCTTTGGTACCTCCAGTTTATGCAACACCCATATGCTACCTCCAGAATGTACAAGGAGTTATTTGGATTGTTTCCTCTTCTGCCTTTTGAGGGACAACCTCCACTGAGGTCGAGTTGCAACATGTTTTTCTCCCTCCCTTTCGAAGGCTGTGCTGAGTATAGTGCAGGACTGGTGTTGCACTGTGACTCTCAGATGCCCAGGTACTATATTTTTCGAACCCACTTATGGGCTCTCTTTAGGCGTCATTTTCACTTTAAATGTCCAACATTTCTCGTGTCGCTATATTCTTGCGCATCGCCCTGCTGTCCATTCAGTCTACGTTCTCCCTATAGACATGTGAACTAAATATGCATTATTATTAAATATTTTGTAATAATTTAACAATTTATTTTCACATGCAAATCTCAGCATGAGTCACATAAAACTCTATGGGGCAGCGCAGTAGTCACAAGGAAGTTTACAATAAGGAAAGGAAATAAAAGCTGACCAGGACTCATGGGCAGCCTGTGCCTGGTGCCCCCTCCCCAGCTCTTTGTCCCTCCTGGGCACTGCACACAGATCTTCCTGGTGACCCCATGGACTCATGTGCTCCTAAAATGCACCAGTGTCACAGCTAACAGCTCAAACTCCGATCACCCTGAGCACTGCTCCTGCTGCACACACCACCCACACGCTTCCCTCTGTTGGCCTTGTGGACAGGGCCCTTTGCTTCACCTCTGAAGGCGAATCTATTACATTTGTACCCACACTGTTGACAAAGAGGCATGCTGCCCTTACTGAGTCAGTGCCCACCAGCTGACCGGCCCATGTCTCTACCTGACCCGTTCTAAGGATTGATTTAGCTCTGGCTAACTCTGGAGAGGCCACATTGTCCAGTCCAGTTTGGAGCAGGAACCAAACTCTGTAGCACACTGTTTACCTGGAGCTTAGGAAACCCTGGTCCTGCATCTCTCTGGGAGGACGAATGGATGCATGCCTCTTGTACAGTCTGACACTACAAACCCAACCTTCTTCACAAGTGAAAGAGAGAAGGCCATTCCTATTCATTCAAAGTCCTCTCTAGAGGAATGAATGAACAAACGACGAGGAGTGCAAAGCATTGCACTGAAAACGGTATTCCCCGTAGGAAGGAGAGGCCAGCTAGGGGCCACATTTATAAACGTTTGCAACCTCTCTAACGCCTTTTGACATGTACCAACTCTATTTTGCGAGCCTTTAACCTATTACCTAATTGCGACTTGTCTCATGAATATTGATGAGACAGGTCCCTTTCGACTCATTTGGGAATCGTTTTGCGAGTCTCTATTTGCGAGTCGCAAAACATTTTTAAATAAGAGACTCTGAAAATGAAATGTTTGTACATCTGGCCCCAAGTCTCTTTGTGCACAATCCTTGGCCTTTCTTGGTGAGGAAGACTGATAGGTGAGAAAGTTGAAAGTTCGCTTGTCATCGCCTTTCAGTTTCTGAACCTTCGGCCTCTCTGCTCCGGCACCCAGCTCGAGCAGTGGATTCTCAGAGCTGCATGGGCCATCCATTGATTCCTAGCCAAAAGGTGCACCATTGGTTTTCTTTTCAGTCTTTACGAGAGATGACCCATTAGATTCTCTCAATCGATTCCAGCTCTCCATTAACATTGCATCTGCTTCGTGCTCTCCAAGAGGGTGCCCTTTAATAAGTCATTGTCAGCACAATCCAGACTGAGAGCTGCTTTTTGCTTGCACTGATATTCCGAAGTGCAAGTGTAACAAACCAATAGGTCTCGACAGTAAAAATGGAGCTATTGAATTTGCCAATGCTTGCTTGTTGCATGACTAATGCCAATATATATGCTAATGTGGCACCAGGTATGTGCAGGCATGTGTCCCAACGCATGTACACACATGTGTATGCATGGGTAGCTCCCTTGGAATGGATTTTCCATTAATGAAAACCAGTTCCAAGATGGCTGCCACTGCTTGCACATCCATTGGCAAGTAGGGGTGAGAGTTAAAAACCAAAAAGAGAACAGGGGGAGCATGTCTGGAGGAACAAGCAAAGACGTGAGCTCTCATGGAGTGCTGAAAGCGAAAGAAAAGAAGAGCCCCTCAAGTCAGCAATTGAAGGCTACAACTCATCCAATTACAACACAATGAGATTGAAATACTCCGGGTTTGGACAAAGACATGAATAACCATTGGATGAGACCTAAGACAGAAAACACGGCCATCCAATCAAGAGGAAGGGGCTGAGCCAAAGTCCCCTCTATGTATATAGCATTTGTACAGCACGAAACTAGGTGAAAAGGTTGCTGAGCTCTGTACAGGTCAAAGGCAAGAATGCAGACATCGGGTAATAGGAAAAGTGGCTGGATTTTAGATTGCTACTGCATGGTGGGGTCGTGTTCTTTACATAGGTATGTCATTAACTCTTTCCTAAAGTGGAGCTGCATTCGGGTGGCTCCTGTAGAAACAAGGATGATATTCACCAAAAGTAGGTCATGTACTCTGTAGCGAAGACCTAAATACGATGGGGGCGGGGTTATATATTCCTTTCCTGCAGTCTTTCTTCACAGTCCCCTTATTTGTGCTTCCTCCTCTTCATCCTCTCTTTCCTCACTGTGAGATCCGATTGGCCCAGCGTGCGGTCCCCTCTGTTCCTCATGGGTTGGCGCTGTCCTGCAGCCTACAAAGGGAACTTGCCTCATCACATCTCCTCGTTGAGAAACAGGGTTTGTTGTAGTGGAGATGGGGAAAGAGGTCAACAGAGGCGAAATAAAATCTTAGGCAGCTTATATGTTTCTGAGGAAAATATAACCCCTTCTTTTATCCTCTTTTATCACCAACTCTGTAAAGATGGGTCCTAGAATTCATCACTTTCTGGGGCCAGAGATGGACAGTGAGTGGTGGAAAAGTACAGATTTGGAATTGCATGGTGGAAGCAAGTTCCCCTGAAGTTGATCAAATGTAAAGTACCAGGTATGATAACATTGTATTTGGGCTTTCAGGTGGACGAGAGAGAGAAGGGAAGGGAAGGAAGGGAAAAAGATAGAAAAAATAAGCAATATAGGGGAGAACTAGGGGTGAATAGTGCAGTCTCATTCTGTTAAAGACGGTTTGACTCCTGGGCAGTGAATGCTTTGAACCAGGTCTTCCTCTCTTGCTGTTAGTATTCATCATTAGCAGACTGGTTAACCTGTTTTATGAACAGTTCATCCCCTGTGGCTGCCCCCTGCTCTCCTGCACAGGTCATAGTTGGAGATGCCAGGTCACTGGCACCTCTATTAAGGGGCAGCCCATGCTCTGGGTCAGGTCCCCTTCTCTTGTGAACAGTTTTCATCCTTTGGTACATAAACACAAGGGATTCTGTCAGATAAAGAATTTTATTTACTTCTAGCTAGTCCATTATTACATGTGGGAGAACCAACAAAGAATAGGAACACGTACGTCTGAGATACTCATTGGATCATATATATATTTTATGAGATTACTGTAGCAATATTCGATTTTAACAAAGTGCTCCAAGGTGCAAAAAGTGCTTGTGTAGTGCATCCATTAAAATAGACTGTGCACGTATACAAATGAATAATCCAAGGGGTTTGATGAAATGCCTGTCTAGTTGATATAAATATCTTGTCGCTCTTGTGAGACAGATTCATCTGTCCATAGATGCCGAGGAACAGGAGATTCGGTACAGGCAACTTGTAATGACGTCGACGTTTCGACCCTCTTTTGCAACGTGTAATTCCTATACATCTAAAAGGGGCTTCTTCAGGACGGCACAACCCACATGTTCCAAACGTGTTGTCAGACCTCATGAATTTCCTGTTACTGAGCAATCTTTCATTGACATGAGCGAAATGAAAATATTGACCTGGGGAAGAAGAAAGACCTAGAATGAACTACTTGAACTCCGGGGAGAAATCTTGCTGTATTACAAAAACAACAAATTCGAAATGTTGGGCAAACATCTGTAAAAAGTAGCAGTGTATTATGTCTAGAAACACCCACCAATGGTATCCAGCAGTTAATAATGAAACTAGCTTGTTGGTGTAAGGGAGTACCCTGTAAGAGTGAGTCCTGTGAATATAAAAAAAGAATAATGGGTTAACTAGCATTCAGTGCGTGTAGAATCATGATTCAGTAGGCAGGGCACCTTGTTGCCAGCTCATCGAATGAAGGCTTACCTAATTAATCAGGAAGGTGCCTGACCCTCCTTTTCTCCTAGTGTTGGCAGCTTTAATGATGCATGCTCATTGCTTCCTCCTCTCATGGGCAGTGCATGGTCTAGGCCACGCCCTCCTCCCCTGATTGGTGGGTGTGATGCATGCCCACCATCTCCTCCTCTCATGGGTGATGCATGCTCTGGGCCACACCCTCCTCACCTGATTGGCAGATGGTAGTGATGCATGCTCATTGCCTCCTCCTCTCATGGGCAGTGCATGGTCTAGGCCACGCCCTCCTCTCCTGATTGGTGGTTGTTAGTGATGCATGCTCACCATCTCCTCCTCTCATGGGCAGTGCATGCTCTGGGCCACACCCTCCTCACCTGATTGGCAGGTGTTAGTGATGCATGATCATTGCCTCCTCTTCTCTTGGGCAGTGTTTGTTCTAGGCCACACCCTCCTCTCCTGATTGGTGGGTGTTAGTGTTGCATGCCCACCATCTCCTCCACTCAGGCACAGTGCATGCCCTGGGTCAGAACCTGCTCTTGTCACAGGTAGTCCATTGGCAGACAGTTCAGAGTCTGCCCTGTGGCTGGTCCTCCTCCTCTCCTGCATGGGCGGGGACCCATATTTGTTGCCTCCTCCTCTCATGAGCAGTGGATGCCGTAAGCCTGACCCTCCTACTTTCCTGGCACAGATAGTAGTAGTTAGTGATGCCTGCTCGTTGACCTCTCTTCTAATGGGCGGTGCACACCCTAGGCCTAGTCTTCACTGGCATTGTGTTCAGCTAGAGGTATGGGCAGCGCATGCCATGTGGTTGGCCCTCCTCCTCCCCCATGCGTAGATTCATGCTTGTCGTCACCTCTATTCATGGTCAGTGCCTGCCCCGTACCTGACCTGCCTTTTCTCCTGGCATTGGCAGTTTTAGTGATGCAAGCTCCTTCCTCCTCCTCTCATGGGCAGTGCATGCTCGTCTCTAATGGGTAAGGTATGCTCTAGGCCAGGTCCTCCTCTCCTGATAGGCGGGCGTTAGTGATGCATGCTCATCGCCTCTCGCTCTCATGGGCAGTGCATGCTCTAGGCCAGGTCCTCCTCTCCTGATAGGCGGGCGTTAGTGGTGCATGCTCATCGCCTCTCGCTCTCATGGGCAGTGCATGCTCTAGGCCAGGTCCTCCTCTCCTGATAGGCGGGCTGTTGTGTCCTTAGTGGAAAGAACACCAGGAGCCAGGATGTATTCTAATAACAAAGGGAGGTGCCAGTACTGATAACATTTATTCAATGCTAGAACTCATCATCCACATCAAGAAAATTAATTCAAGATAGGGTATTGTTACTTAGTCGCAATTTTATTTTATAGAAATTCAACAATTGTTACAAAATTTATCTTTACATCAGAAGAGAGAAGCATTAGAAAAATTAGGACAATTTAAGGAAACATCAAACTGCATTCATATAAACACTTCAAACATTCCAAAACCTCAATCATGTCACATTCAGAGGGCATTCACCGCATTCAAACCTGAATCAAACATACCACATACTGCTGCTACAATAAAAAGAAAATACAAACTGGATCTGCATCAATTATACAATAGTTTAGTACAATTGTTTAAAAATCGTACATTCCAATAGATTTTTTAAATTTTACACCATTCATTAAGGAATAATACAGATAGGTAGTGTACACAAGATGGTAAGGAGTCTGGGAGTAGAGATGACTCCTATACACTCAAGCAGACCAGTGAAAGATTGGCCTACGCGTTTCAAATCCCCTTTTATTCGTCCGGGATTCTCATCAGGGCCTCAAACACACCCAAAAGGCTATACGTTGAACCTATGTGGGTCAGAACAGAATAGGCTTCTCTAGGATGAAAAACCGCTCTGTGACTGTAGGTGAGCACAGGCGGTTAAAAGTTTATGATGTCCGGTGAAACATGCATGGACCTCGATTGGGGTTAAGCCAACAACCGAATAAACAAGGTGAAAAGGCGTCGGCGTGTAGCACGGGAGGGATCTCCATCGACCTCAGGAGGAGTGGGAACACTGCATGCCCAGTGGATCGGGGGTCACAAGTCCTTTGGAAAGCGGTAGAACGTGGAAGACTTGTGCAGTCTTAGTCTGCGGAACGTTATGAAGAGCAGCGTCAGCACATGCAGACTTAATCGCGTGTACAGGAAGCTTGATTCCAACAAGGTATCCTTCGCACTGAGGTCGGACGGCGTCTAACTTGACACTAGTCTCTCGCGCAGGCGCCTACGCGAGAGACTAGTGTCAAGTTACACTAGTTACACTAGTACATCGTTGGAATCAAGCTTCCTGTACACGCGATTAAGACTACATGTGCTGACGCTGCTCTTCATGTGTGTTTGAGGCCCTGATGAGAATCTCCGACGAATAAAAGGGGATTTGAAACACGTAGGCCAATCTTTCTCTGGTCTGCTTGAGTGTATAGGAGTCATCTCTACTCCCAGACTCCTTACCATCTTGTGTACACTACCTATCTGTATTATTCCTTAATGAATGGTGTAAAATTTAAAAAATCTATTGGAATGTACGATTTTTAAACAATTGTACTAAACTATTGTATAATTGATGCAGATCCAGTTTGTATTTTCTTTTTATTGTAGCAGCAGTATGTGGTATGTTTGATTCAGGTTTGAATGCGGTGAATGCCCTCTGAATGTGACATGATTGAGGTTTTGGAATGTTTGAAGTGTCTATTTGAATGCAGTTTGATGTGTCCTTAAATTGTCCTAATTTTTCTAATGCTTCTCTCTTCTGATGTAAAGATAAATTTTGTAACAATTGTTGAATTTCTATAAAATAAAATTGCGACTAAGTAGCAATAACCTATCTTGAATTAATTTTCTTGATGTGGATGATGAGTTCTAGCATTGAATAAATGTTATCAGTACTGGCACCTCCCTTTGTTATTTGATATATAGGCTCAGCCTTGCTGATTAGAGCCAACCCCACTTTGTTTCTACATAGGATGTATTCTAGACTTGTTTATTCAGTCTTCAGTTAAGGTAACAACATCTCTGTATTCCAGACAGCCTAGTGTGGTACCAGCCCCACCAGGAGCAGCCTCCCTAGCTGCTCAGCCCATCTCCACCTGCCACATTTATCCCACTCAGTCACCCAGGCATTCCACGCATCACAGACACACCAACATTCTAATACCAAGTCACACTCCGGCTGAGCAGCGAGAGGCAGCAGGGCTAGAGTACATGTTATATAATTATGTAGAATATAACATAACCTCTTTTTCTTTAAACAAAAGAAAACAATTACATTGCAATACAATTACATTACAAATCTCAAAGATGTAGCAAAAGGAAAAAGCATCAAAGAAGATGGAATCATTAAAGCAGGCGAAAATCAATAATGGAACAAATTACTAACTCTAGCATGCAGCGATGAAAAATCATAACTAGAACATATTTCTAAACTCTAGGATGCAGAGATGACAATAATACATCAGAAGAGAAAAACACGCTGTAAAGGAAAGATGGTTAAAATAAATACAACTTAATTGCAAAATCCTCCATCCCCCTTCAAAAGAGAAATTTTAAAACACATCAGAACATTGCATTAAGTTCCAAATACTCTGTGCTAAAGGTAAAATTACCAAGAACTTAGTACCAAAAATAGGGAAAACCAACCAAATGGGTTGTCACCCATATTTCCAACCATAACGGTACTGTGCACAACTATGACACGTAGGAGTTCACCCAATTACACACTTATGAGAACAAACCCATGAAGTAACCTCCTCGTAAAGATTACATACCCCAAAGTAGGAGTACCACACTAATAAACTCTTGAAACAACCCCTTTGTGGAAGTTACATGCCCCAGAGTATGAGTAACACACTTTCCCATTGAAAAAATACAAAATGGGAACTGACTAAGGATTAAGACCATCCCTCATGAAAGGGAACAGTGAAAATCACACACTCAAAATACTTTAGCCCGTGGCATCACAACATTATTAGGCTGTCAGAAAACACAATAAACTCTAAATAGAATTTACACTACTGCTTCTAAACTCAAAACAGTAAACACCCTGAAACACACCGGTGAGCGATGTCTCACCCGAGTTGTGATCACAATCACTTTCCCTGTAAAAGAGAAAACAAAACTACACAAACTAAAATAGAAAGAAATTTCCATTACACACTAGAAATAAGTCACATTACTATAAAACGGAAGACACATTGCAGTGTAAAGTATAATGTCCTGCATTCAATTACCCAATACTAAAAAAATCTAGTACAGAAATGACTAGTTCCTTCGACATACATGAAACGAAGGTACTTGAAGACTTGTGCTGATAATCAGAAATGCATTTCCTTCGACATACATGAAACGAAGGTACTTGAAGACCCGAACTGATAAATAACAAACCAAACCTTCATGTCATATGGTCTCTGACACACTTATAACGGAGAAGCATTTCGAAGAAGGTCCAACGAAGAAAAGTCAACAGACTGTAGCACCAACTCCAGATGAAAAAAAACCATTGCGGCGGACCCATGTTTCACACAAGCACGTGAATGTTAAGACACAGTGGGCAAAATAAACTTGCAGAACGTCAAGCAGTAGGCTGGGTCCTCCTGATTGGTTGGTGTTAGAGACACAAGCTAAACACCTCCTTCTCTCATGGGCAGTGCAATGTTCCAGGCTAGGTCTTCTTCTCCTGATTGGTGGGATTTAGTGATGCATGCTCACCATCTCCTCCTCTCATGGGCAGAGCATGCTGTGGGCCAGGTCCTCCTTTCCTGATTGGCAGGTGTTAGAGACTCCAGCTTATAGTCTCCATCTCTCATGGGCAGTGCATGCTCTAGGACATGCCCTCCTCTCCTGATTGGCAGGTGTTAGAGACTCAAACTCACCCTCTTCTTCTCTCATGGGCAGTGAATGCTCATGGCCAGGTCCTCCCCTCCTGATTGGCAGGTGCTAGAGACGCAAGCTCACAGTCGCCTCCTCTCGTGGACAGTGCATGCTCCGGGTCAGGCCCTCTCCTGCCATGGGTACTCTTCATTGGTGGACTGTGCATCTAGTTGGTTGAGCCGCTTGATCTGTGCTTGATCATCATCTTCTCCCTGCAGACGTAGCCATTGCTCGATCAAGGCCACCCAATCTTTTGGCAAAGGTAGTCCTCATGCAGCCTGTGCAACCCACCCTGTGGGTAACGTGTGCCCTGTGCGTGACACTTCACCTCCCCAGGCGCGTTTAGTCCTGGGTAGAGTTGGCTCGAGGCCGGCACCTTCTTCACATTTGGCGAAGGTTGTCAATATGGACAACTTTATGACCAGCCCTGTTGGAACGCGCATCTCTTGAAACATGTGGTTGGTGCGTGTTCACGTCTGCATGATCCTATTCTCCTGGCCCTGGCATAAGGTGTAGGTAAAGTATAACAAGTATCTAACTTTGCTTCTCTCCCGACTCATGCACTCATTGGTGGTATCCAGGGCCGGCTTTATGGCAGTGCGACTGGTGCAGCTGCACTGGGCGCTGACCTGTGAAGGGGGCGCCGACCCCAGGGGGGGCACTGTTTTCAGCAATAGCTCATGATTGGAAAGATGAGGGACACTTCTGCCCGCTGTTAGTGAGAGAATCAGAGGAGGCGGTCATGTGGTGTGGGGGCACCAAAAATGATTGTCGCACCAGGTGCCACCAGAGCTAAAGATGGCCTTGGCAGTACCTGCCCTGTGTTTGCCCCTCTTTTCGTCATCCAAAGTCAGCTGATAGGGGGCCTAGTGGATCTTGCGATCTGGGCACTCTAGGTGGGGCAGCACATCTTGCCCAACCTAGCTGGGCCGCTTCCGCTGCCTCAACTGGGCTCACACTCAGCGGCCACCTGTTAATGGCAGCTGCGTTCGCTCGCTCCTGGCCCCAGGCCACACCTTGCACCTTATCACTGCGGCTGCGTGCTCATGGCTCAGGCTCCACTGCAGGACTTCTACCGGGGTGCAGCGATGACCAGAGATGGCGAGAGATGAAGGGATCCAGGGGCACAGCAGGACACCTGCGACGGGGGCAGCACCATCCTCGACTGGCTGACGGCGAATCGCTGGGTTCCCCACCGCAAGAACCAGCCAGAGTTGGCGGGAGATCCTGCAGGTGCTGGAACTGGCAGCAGGCAGCAGCACAACGGTGTCCCTCCTTCTGCTGCATCTGCATACGTCCTTTCCGATTCGTTCTCTGCCTGTCAATTCTCTGACTGCACAACAAACTTCTGGGCGGCTCCTCTGTCCCACCTGTGCCGCATGGTGGGCACTGCAAACTGCATTCCAAAGAGCTGGAGAGGTTCAATAATCAATCCAGTATTTAAGGGTGGGGAGGGAACCGATCTAGCCAATTACTGACTGATCGCCTTAATAGATGCCGAAGCAAAATACTATTTGTCGCGGAATAAGCTGGTCTGAGAGCAACAAAATAATTCCCACTAGCCAATCTGGTTTCCATTGGGGCACTGGTACCATCACTAATCCTAACTCTAGATCTAATAGCAGCCAAAAGCATATGACAGGGAAAGAATTTGCATCTATGCTTCATCGATTTTAAAGCTTCCTTCGATCGAGTCAACAAATGCATTTAATGGCATAAATTGAAGCAGTGGGGCCTTCCAGAAGTAATACTGAGACCACTAATGGGACTATACACTGGCGCGCGGATGCAAGTTAAAATATCAGATGGAAAGAGACTCACAAGAAAAATACACATGCGGGAGAGTTTAAAGCAGGGCTGCGTACTAGCGCCACATTTATTCACCTTATTCATGGCTGACCTATCACCAAGGCTAGATGAGATCAACTTGCATCCCCCACAATTGGGCACACTGCCTATTACATACCTGACTTATGCTGACAAGATAGTGCTTCTAAGTTACACACAAATTGGCCTGCAAAGAGTGGTTAATGAATTAGGGAACTTCGCCAAGTCTCACTTGTTAGGGATAAACATCACAGAAACAAAAGCCATGATTATAAGCTGTTGCGTCCACAATTCAATTCAATTTATCTATTTTGTTTTGGAACTCTGACGGGGGTCCACAAAAACACACTGACAATTTAAAAAGACAGACATTGCATACAGTACAAAATTCCTTCCTTATACATTACTATAACATGATATCAAACATAGTGTGAAATGTGCAAATAAGCTATGATACGTAAAACAGTCACATGTCCGGTCAATAAAATGTCTTATATACATACTAAGTAATGGGCAGATGATACAATGAATACATGAAACTATTAAATAGCCAACCAGTAGATATTAAAACAAAACCAGGGTACTACTGTTAGACAAAATTCTAGTAAATAGGCAAAAATGTTCTAAAAAATTGGTATACCTTAAAACAAACCATTTCATTCGGGGGTGACAAAACCAGAGAACGTGCATCCTGAGCAGAGTGAATATTAAATTTGATAAATACTGCTTTTAAAAACACTCGCCTGGCACTTTGCGGCTTTGAACATGCAAATAAAACATGATTAAGATCTTGGATTTGCAACTGGCACAGTTCACAGATTCTCTTCTCTCTAGGTATTTTATCCCAGATGCCAGTGACGTCTCTTAAAGGCAGCAGATTAAATCTCAGTAGGAGTATCAGCCTTCTAATCCCATGAGGGATATTCCAAGTTAAATAAGGCTGTGGTTTATTCCCCAATGTATCCCACTGACCGTCACGTTACTGGGCCTGGATTTACTTAAAGCGATGTCTCTGGCTAAACTGATAGGGAATCTGAATTTTTTTAAGAACTGTTTCAAACCAGATTTAGGCATTGGGGAAGCAGGAGTTAAACTAAGCCCGAAACTGTCAATTGCACATAAAAAAGACCTAAAAAACGTGGATTGTACTTTTAGATTGCAAAAGATTTCTGTTCTCAAAGCAGCCCTAAGAGTACCCTCTTCCCCCAAGAAGAGAGAGAGCGTCCACAAACAATCACCATTTATTATCAGGAATGCAAAATTGGAAGTGGATCATAGTTATAAATGCAGAGGAATACTTTTGGACAAAAGATGACCTTTTCAAAAGCAGAATGAGGTCATACTAAAAAAAGGAAATGGCTTAACGTTTGCATTCTGTACAATGTCAAAGAGTTTAAAAGGCCCACTGTTTTCTCCATTATTAGCAAGCATTATTGCAAAACGTTTACCAACTGTCGCCTACGGAAGGAAGTTCAGCACGGGAAAGATGCAGCAATCCTGACCAGCCCCCAAACGCGGGTGTACAGAACGGTATTTTCTTTACCACGCAACTCCTCACCGGCACAGGTCCGGTTCGAATCTGGGCTGCAACAGCAACAACTATATACAAGGTATGCAACAATAAAAACCTGGTATAAAATCTGGAGCAACCGAGAAAATGAGATTAATAACGTGCTCTGGAATGCATTACAAAGTGACCCTTAGTCCGCTTACACTGAGCACCTGCAATCATCTTTAAAGCTTACCAACATAGCATACCTCTGGCAGCGGAACCTACAATTTACTGCTTTTCAATAAATATTAAAGAAGGCAGCAAAACAGCACTCATTAACTGAGGACAAAGCCAGGCTAAGCAAGCCAGCCCATGCATGGATGGTATTGTAATTGTATACAAAATTGTAACCAGCAACATATCTGGGTGTGTCCTTCTCCCCTTATTTAAAGACTACGGGGCTCATTAGGATGGCGGACGGATCGCCCCCGCCATCCTTGCTGGAATGACCTCCGCCATAATAGTATGGCTGGGGGTACGCGGCGGACGGAAAGACCGTCCACTGCTTTTCCGCCCCGGTCGCCTTGCGACCGCGGCAGAAAAGGGTTTATATGGTGGAGGTGTCTATCAGACTCTGCCAGCCATATTACCATGGGCATTTTCCAATGACTCATTGCCGCCACGGAAAGGCATGTGGAGTCTACTTTGGGGGACCGTTGCGGGCCCCCAAGGACTCCGCGGTGCCTGTCACGTTGTGCTTTGCAATGCACAACATGTATTTTTGACATTGCGGCGGGCAGTGTATTCAACACCGCCCGCCGCAATGTTAAAAATACAGGATGCGCCCGCCACTGTGGCGGGCGCATCCTAATTCCCCCCACGGGACCTCCACCCTTAAGGCGGGCGGTCCCGTTATCCGATAGGCGTCATCCTAATGATCCCCTACGTTTTTAGCAATATGACTTGGAATGCTGCCATCTAATGCAGACCAGCCTCGCTGGAAATATCATGGCCCAAAGTCATGTACTTTTTGTGGATCACTAACACAGGATTTTATTAATTTAATATGTATCTGCCCAGACTTAATTCTACACCGTCGTAAATTGCTGAAGAAATTATTCAATGTAAGAGGCATTTGTTCTTGTAGAGCTGCAAAACTAAAATGTCTCGATCCAAATGACCCACAGCTCAATTGTCATTTAATACATTTTTTTATTAATAGCGAAAAAGTATTAAAACACGGCTAGTGGCCACACACAGCGGCACTTCAGAAACTAAGGCCTGTCTCCCTTTTATCATCAAATGTACTGTATGAATTATTTATTCTGTATACCCTGTGGATTCAGGAAACATCATAAACTGGTTATCGGAGAAGCAGAACGGCACCTTTAAAGACCACGTCACACGTCCTTTTTCTGTTTCTTATGCATTGTTCACTCTTCTAGATTCCAAACTCTCTAACTGAATATTGATGGTACAGCTGCAACAAGAATCTTTTAAAAAGCATATTTTAAGAGAAATTTTAAGGGTGTTATGTATTGAGATTACTGGTATATTGTTATGGTTTTTATTAACTAAACAATAAATATATTCTGATTCTGGTAGAGCCTGGCATGGGCCTGACCCTGCTCCTTTCCTGACAAATGCAGTCCTCTCTTTTTGTCATTGTGAGATGTGTGCTGTGTTCCTTACCTTTCTCCTCTCCTGCTACCTCGAGTCAGTAGTGTAAGGACATATGTCCTACGCCTGACCCTACTGCTTTCCTAACACATATAGTCCTCCTGCATGCTCCCTGGCTGACCTATTCCTCCTCCGACCCATGCAGTGCCTGCTTTAGAGGTCATGGACCCAATAACTCTGACTCCAGAAAGACTGATACTGGTGGAAATAAATCACAAAGCAGGTAAGGGAGAAGCTCACAAGCAAAAGAAAGAAACAGGGAGTGTCAAGGGGAAGAGAAGCACACTAGGGAAACAGCTGGAAAACACATGCAATTTCATGAAGTGCTTAAGACAAAAGAAACAATTAGTTCCCTTAATTAGAGCAGTGGTAGGACACACATAAAGTGACAATTCTCCAGGAGAGGGACAGACACAAGATGGACAAATCAAGCCACTGAATAATAAACAGGCAAATGAGACTGACATTATAGCCAACCAATAGTAAGCAATGGGCAGGCTGCAAGACCCTCTATAGTTTTGCTAAACCCACTGTATGGGCTCCATTAGGATGGCGGGTGGATCGCCCCCGCCAGGCCGGCGGTAGCCACCACCAGCCTGGCGGGGGCGATCCGCCCGCCATCCGTGCCGGAATGACCCCCGCCATATTATCATGGCTGGGGGGTCCGCGACAGATGGAAAGACCGTCCGCCGCTTTTCTATATGGTGGCGTTGTCTATCAGACACCGCCAGCCATATTACAATGGGCATTTTCCAATGCCAATGCTGCCACAGAAAGGCATGCAGAGTCTTCTTTGGGGGCCCGATGAGGGCCCCCAGGGACTCCGGGGAGGTGGGGGGTGCACATGGGGGGTACCTATGGTATCCCCCGCAGTTCCATGCACAATGTTGTGAATGGAAGTGCACAACATGCCTTCCTGGCATTGTGGCGGGCGGTGCTGAGTTCACTGCCCACCACAATGTCAGGAGTGCTGGATGCGCCTGCCACTGTGGCGGTCGCATCCTAATTTCCCCCATGGGACCCCCGCCCTTATGGCGGGCGGTCCCTTTCTACGATGGGATGGCGGGCGGACAAAGTCCGCCCGTCATCCTAATGGGTCCGTATGTCTTTTGAAACCAAATAGCAGCGCTGTCTTGTAGACTCGACCTAAACACAGAACAGAGAGGGAAAGGAAGAAAAAAAACACAAAAGCAGAAACAAGAAAAAATACAATATACAACATCCATTTTAGGACACTTCACATCCCTGCTTCTCATCCCTACTTCTCGCCCTTTCTTCCCATCCCTCATCCCTGTTTCTCACCCCTACTTCTCATCACTATTTCTCATCCTTCAGCCCTACTTCACATCCCTGCTTCTCATTCCTACTTCCCATCCCTCATCCCTGTTTCTCATCCCTACATCTCATTCTTCATCCCTACTTCTCTTCCATCATCCCAAAATGGACATCTGTAACAACAAAGACCAAAACAAGTAGGTCTTCAAAATGTAGAGGAACATGGCAGCAATTATCCCAGACTTCTGATGCAGGGGTGCCAGGTGTGATCCTGGGCAGTGTTCATGCAGAGTTAGATTTCAACAGCAATGTGTGCAACAAGCCATGTTTTGTACTGAACACAGTGCTTAATTTGAGCAGGAGCTTTCAGGTGCTCAGCACCTGCACTTCTTTCACAGGGCCGGGCTACAATTTCTGACCCTGCAGGTGGTGGTCTCAAAATTAATTGTTCAAATTCAAAATAAAAAGAATATCATACATTGCATGGTTTCTGACTGGTAAATGTTCCTAGGAAGGCTGGCATATGCCTGTCCAGGCAGGTATGATTGTATACCACCAAGTTAATGATGATGTCATCTCGCCGATCACAAATCCAAGAACTCATCGACAAACTATTTCTTGCATTCTATTCCCCGAGTCTGCTGCACCCTGCCTCTGCCTGAGCCTAAGCCTCCCATTGGACAATTGTAGCTAGGGGCTGGCTCAAGACGGAGTTGAGTCAAGGAAGCTGCAAGAGCGCATTTGGAACTTGGGAGTGAGGGCTCTTGAGAAAGAATAAACAAAAGGAAGTGTGGACTTTCCACTTGCTGTGTAGCCAGAGTAGCACATCCTGCAGCCCTGCATTGCTGCTATCTTCAACGTGCTCGATGCGGCTGTGGCCCAACACAACTTTTGTGTGCCATGGCGTCACCTGTAGAATCTGTGCGCTGCACCCCAGCATGGTGATTGCTCAGCGTGCGTGAGTCCAGTAGGTACCACAGCCATACTTAACGGCATTGGCAGCATTACGGCTTGGGACAATGCCGGTGATGTAGCAGGCAGGGTCACAGCAAGCTGAGCAGTGGATGCCAATGCGGTCGCCATCCCTGGACCTACTAATTACAGGCAGCACTAGTAGTGACATCACCTGCTGTGCTCGAGCAGCTACCTGATCTGCAAATAACCCAGTTATACTGCACTGATTAAAATATGCAAAAAAATAATTTTCATTTGGTGAACATTTTGTTTTTGCACTCAGTGTAGGTAAGAAAGTAAAACACATGTCATCTTCCTCTTCTTTAGGAAAGACAACAGAAAAACGCTGAGTTCAAAATAGCAGGGACATGTACAGGCTGACAACAGGGGACACAGGCAGCAGCAGTGTTATTGATGAGAGACAGAGCAGGAGTAAAGAGGAGAAAGAAACAACAGGAGAGGAGAGAGATAAGACGGAGCTAAGTATAAGAAAAGGAGAGCAATTCAGATACAAAGAGAAAGCAGCCATTATGTGAAGAAGAGAGCGTTAAGAAGAGGGAAGATAGAATGAAAGGATGTAGAGGACAGGAAAGAGGAAAAAAAGCAGACAAATCATAAAATGGAGACGCAGCTAATCACTGCTAGAAGAGTGATCGTAAAGAGCCAAGAATGAGGGGAAAGAGAGCAGAGCATGGATAAAAGTGAAAAGGAAAAAGGGCAGGGGTAGAATGAATAGAGGGCAAATCAGAAATACAGGGAATAAGGTAACACACCAGGTGTGACAAAGATGATAGAAAACAATTAGAGAAGAGAGAAGATAGACTCTTAGAGCAAAGACTTAGGGGACAGACACTGAGGCAGTGAGAGTGTTGAAAGTGGGACCCACCGGAGGAAGAAATGAGCTATGGCTTCCTTGGAAAAACTTTCAGCACCTGCATTTCTTTTTTTACAAATTAAGCCCCATGCTGAACCAGTTTAAAGGTGTGATAAAGGTTTCCTTGGCAAAACAGCGAGCTCTGCCTTTGGGGCCAGGGCCGGTCCTAGGCATGGGCGGTATGGGCAGCTGCCCAGGGCCTCGCGCTCAGGGGGCCCGCTGCCGGCCCTCGCGCAGGCAGTAAGGCACTTAGAGGGGCCTCACATCTTCCCTTTCGCCCGGGGCCTCAGAAGGCCTCAGAAGGCCTAGGACCGGCTCTGTTTGGGGCTCTGCCACAGAGGCGTGGGCTTTGCACTCCCCTGCAGAGTAAACGCAGAAAGGTAACGCCGTTGTCAGTTGTTTTCTTCACACAAGATAGTTACGAAGTCCCCGAAGTTCCTGGGGGCCAAATTGTCTGCAATATTTTCAATGGGGACTAGACAAGTTGGAGCACAACTGTTTCATAGGAGGCTGGCTTGAGCAGCAAAGGTCTCTTGACCTTGAGATAAATTTACATGCAAGATCGCACAACGTAAATTTTATTGAAATTTCACGTATTTTGACTGAATTTTAAAGACATTTCACAAACAAATCGCAAATTTTGCACACTCTTACTTCACCCCTTAAGAGAGTCCTGCACATATATAAGTAAAGTAAACACTTACTTGCTGCTTTCTAAATTGCATAACAATTTGGAAAGTCACAACTCAGAGCTGTGACAGCATTAACAGTGGATAGCAGAGACCTTTACGAACCAACTGTTGAAGGGAATTACACCACATCACACAACCCTTCAAGTCTGCAGGGAGGGTGAAACCAAGGGTTTGTGGAGGGAGGGTAATGTTTTCATAGTTGGGATGATCCCATTAACGATTATGGGAGGCAACGCCATTGTTTACAGGGTGAAGGCGAATGAAAGGAGAGTGACACCCTCCGAATGAGGGCCAGTGAGAGGTATGATTAAAACACACTTATCCAAATATCTTTCTACGCAGTCACGCACACGCCTCCGCCCCAATTATTACTACATCATCATAATGTCCTAGCCCAGGAAGCTTCACTACCCATCAGATTTGCATAAATGCATCTGCAGGTGCTCTTGCACAAGCACAAATAATGGAGCCTTCAGTAGCACATTAGAACAACAGTTACACATGAAGTAAGAGCTGCCTGGATCGACCCAACCACACCTGTCTTTCTCTTGAGCTAAGTGACCTGAACTAAGCTTGGAGCTGAACAAGATGTTTTAAGTAAGTACTATTCGATCATCGCCATGTTCCTCACCGGTAAGGTAGTCCCACTTTCATAAGAATTAGGAGGGGGCTACACCTCTCTCTGTCTTTAAAGGTCTCTTCTCTGCTCTTCCCTCTCTGTGCCCAGTCTTTCATCACAGAGAGCTCTGATTGGCCCATCCTGCGGCCGCCATGTTTTTTCAAGGCCGGGCCTCACTGCCCCTGGTTCTCTACAGGAACTTGCATCACTATAGCTTCCTGTTGGTGTAAACGGTTTTGTTATGGCCAGTGAGAAAAAAGTTAGTGAGCTGCAGAGGTGTTTGTAACGTACAGGTCACCTGTCAATGCTTTTAAAAGTCCAGCAAACTTTGGGGCATATTATCAAGGAACAGTATTAAAATTATCGCTGCTTTAGCGGCAGGAAACCGCTGCTAAAGCGGCGATAATGGGCTTTATAATATGCCCTTGAGAATTCCAATAGAAGCCCATGTTCTGGTGTTAACATGGGCTTCTATTGGAAATCTATACAGCATATTATCAAGCCCATTATCGCCGTTTTAGCAGCAGTTTCCTGCCGCTAAAGACGCGATCATTTTAAGGCTGTTCCTTGATAATATACCCCTCAGACCTTTGCCTGGACTGTAGCTGTTGGGTATAAACTAAAGGCCAGGAAGGCTGGGGCACAGTAAGCCACATGTTAAGTAGAAAATTCCGATTTCTTGCAAGTGCTCTATAAAGGAGTGAGAAAAATTATATTTGTAAAGCGGCGTATGGTACTTCCTTAATGGCATACCGACCTATGGTTCTTTGCAGCATTACATAGTTATGTACTGACATATATAACAGTTATGACCCACAATAATGCTAAGGCCATAAAACGCAGAGGTCAGAAGCAAATTGTAACTTATACCTCCTACTTTCACCTAAGACATATCGGCTACGAAGGTTGGCCATCACCAACACTACACAACCGAAGAAACACCCTCCTTCCCTAAATACGTACGAGTATGCATTCTCTTAATATATGCCACTGATGTAGTTGGGTTGAATCTGAATCAGAAACAATGTTTTTATATTAAAATGATTTTTCCAGACACAAGACCCTTCGTCGCTTAATAGTTACTATTCTTCACCAAACAAGCCCTTAATGCTTTACAATTTTGCCGTGATTTTACTTAGTTCCCACACTGTAAATATGGCAATGCTAGATCTGCCTCTCTTAACCGCAATACCTTCTGTTGCAGTGGGTCTTTACCTTGTGACTTCTGTGGACCACCACTTGATCATTCCTGGAATCCGGGGACCACCCACTGAATCATTACTGGAATCTGGTGACCCCCCACTGAATCATTATTGGAATCCGGGGACCCCCCACTGAATCATTACTGGAATCCGGGGACCCCCCACTGAATCATTATTGGAATCCGGGGACCTCTATTGAGTCAATACTGGAACCTGGCCCTCCTGGCTGAAGCAATTTTGATGATTTTAACTTCAATAAAGGACACAAAAATACAAAAATAAACAAGTACACAAATTATGAAATACTTAATTTAATTCACGAAAAAATATAAAATATCAAAACTTTCATTTTACTTGGAGGTTCAGGCTTTTCTAAATTCAATTTTCTGTTTGATGCATTTGCACAGCTTCCGTGAATCAATCTGAGGACACCAACTTAATTTATGTCCCCCAAATTTAAATTGCTACACATTGACAAAATGTTTTTTACATTTTCAGTTTTTGGTTTGTTTATTTGGACTTTATTAACCAGTAAATATTATTGTATTTTCTAAGCAGTTATGGACTCCCAGAGTAGGCGTCGCGGACCCACAGAGATCCATGTACCATATTTTAAGAACCACTGTTCTTAAAAAAGTATGGAGTAAACAGGTTATATTTTGCTGATTTAAGGATGATGTGGATAATTGTATTTAGAAATTAAAACTGTGTTAGATAATCTTAGCTGTAACTGCCATACAGCGATATCTAGTCGTACTTTTTCCAAGCACATGAAAATCGCCTTTGCCTACTGTTTGTGCGAGGGAGGGTAGAAATAGAGCTTGTGCTCTTGTTATCAGAAACTGTTATCACATTAGTAATATGTGATGTTGGCATCACTAAAGTGAATGTGAAAACTATTAAAGATGTTTTCATGTTCTTCATACATTTATTGATATTGCTATGGTGCTTATCAAAGCACATTTTCTTTAACCCGTTAACAGCGGCGGTAATTCCGCCGCGGTGCGGGCATTTCCGTGCGTGGGCGGGGCTGCGGCGGCCATTGGCCGACGGCAGCACTGGGGAGGTAGTGCTGCCATTGGCCATTATAGGGTTAAATTGTGAATGGTATTGTTTAGGAACATTTTTCTGGTTAAGCCCCATTAATGAATTACAATTAATATTCTTTGAAACTGAAAGTTGGTATTTTTTACCGCAAAGTATAGGTTAATTTTAGTTGATTTATTTGTAAAAGCACAATTACATATCATCCAAGCGCATTGCATTTTTAGATTTAATACTCCATGATTTCTTCTGGGGAGGACACGAAGGGCCAAAAGGGAATAGTAACGCTATATTTTGTACTACACTAAAAGGGGAACATGGAAGGAAAAGTTGTAACAGAAAAAAAATCAGTTTTTTTGATGAAATGTGTCAGGATTCTCTGACCATCAGTTACAGTTGAAACATTTGATTGTGAAAGTTCAAATGAATGATTTTAGGATGGAGGAAAATACGTTGTCCTATATTCAATAATTTAAAGGAACTGAAAGCAGACGTGGTGGATTTCCAAGAAGCAAACTGTGCGAAAAAAGCTTAGTGTTTCAGGTTTCCCCTGTGAACAATAGACATGTGCCTGACTGCCTCTTGCAAAAGAGGATGAATGTATTTCTGAATTAGATAGTAGGTGATTGGAAAGGATCATACATAGCTGCAGGAAAAGGGTGGGATTGGCGCTACCGTCTAAAAAATAGTTTATACTATAGCAAATATAGATTGAAGAGTTGTCATTGGCCTCGCCTAATTGAATGTGAATCTTAAATGCATCCTCAAAATAGCTCTCAGGGCTGCTGAGCTGTAGCAAGTAAACCCGCCACTTTCACTGCTGCTCACTGGTGATTTTCTGCTGGCCGAACTATAGTCCTGCATCTTCAACAGCGGGTCTTCCAGCAGCAGAAGTCCTGCGTCTTCGAGGGTGGGTCTTCAAGCAGCGGAAGTCCTGCATCTTCGAAGGCAGGTCTTCCAGCAGCAGAAGTCCTGCGTCTTCGAGAGCGGGACTTTCTACAGCAGAAGTCCTGCGTTTTTGAGGGTGGGTCTTTCAGCAGCGGAAGTCCTGGTTCTTCGAAGGCGGGTCTTCCAGCAGAAGACGTCCTGCTTCTTCGAGGGTGGGTCTTCCAGGAGCAGAAGTCCTGCGTCTTCGAGGGCGGGACTTTCTGCAGCAGAAGTCCTGCGTCTTCAAGGGTGGGTCTTCAAGCAGCGGAAGTCCTGCATCTGCGAGGGCGGGTCTTCCAGCAACAGAAGTCCTGCATCTTCGAAGGTGGGTCTTTCAGCAGCGGAAGTCCTGGTTCTTCGAAGGCGGGTCTTCCAGCAGAAGACGTCCTGCTTCTTCGAGGGTGGGTCTTCCAGGAGCAGAAGTCCTGCGTCTTCGAGGGCGGGACTTTCTGCAGCAGAAGTCCTGCGTCTTCAAGGGTGGGTCTTCAAGCAGTGGAAGTCCTGCATCTTCGAGGGCGGGTCTTCCAGCAACGGAAGTCCTGCATCTTCGAAGGTGGGTCTTTCAGCAGCGGAAGTCCTGTGTCTTCGAGGGTGGGTCTTCCAGCAGCAGAAGTCCTGCATCTTCGAAGGCGGGTCTTCCAGCAGCAGAAGTCCTGCGTCTTCGAGAGCGGGACTTTCTACAGCAGAAGTCCTGCGTTTTTGAGGGGGGGTCTTTCAGCAGTGGAAGTCCTGCATCTTCGAGGGTGGGTCTTTCAGCAGCGGAAGTCCTGGTTCTTCGAAGGCGGGTCTTCCAGCAGAAGACGTCCTGCTTCTTCGAGGGTGGGTCTTCCAGGAGCAGAAGTCCTGCGTCTTTGAGGGCGGGACTTTCTGCAGTAGAAGTTCTGCGTTTTTGAGGGTGGGTCTTTCAGCAGTGGAAGTCCTGCCTCTCTGAAGGTGGGTCTTCCAACAGCAGAAGACCTGCATCTTCCAGGGTGGGTCTTTCAGCAGCAGAAGTCCTGCGTCTTTGAGGGCGGGTCTTTCAGCAGCTTAAGTCCTGCCTCTTCGAAGGCGGGTCTTCCAGCAGTGGGGCGTTGCAGTGTTTGGCTGTTGAGCAGTGACGACTGGTAGCCTTGAGCACCGTAAGAATCATTTTCCTGTTTTTATACAGGGCCCATTTTTCTATATGCCTCTATTTTAGAAAACAAATTCACATTGCCACCTTCTCACTTTACAAGGCCTGATCCAAGAGGATTCCATGGACTATACCAAGCATCCACAATTTTAGCCATGAAGAAGCACTTCACCAGGATATTGCTGGCGGATGCTACTGAAGGCCAGAACAGAGGCACATACAACCACGATTGAAGTGGAGAGGAGCAACTAGCGTGATCATGCCTAGCAAATGACAGATCATTGGCTGGAGCAGGGATGGAGAAAGAATGGTTGAGTGGTTACAAGCCGCGGCCTGTGCAAGTAAGAGCGGTGGGGTGGTGGGGCTGGGTTGGGGAGGAATTTGACAGACGACCACAAGGGTAAATTAAAGAAATAATTTCTTTTCCCTTGTCGTCTATAGAAATCTCCCCCACCTGGCCCCCCGGCCCTACCGCTCTTACATGCACGGGCCGCGGCTGGTGGCTGCAAACGGATTATCCGCTGTGGATTGTCATTTCCTTTCAGTAGTTCCTACCCTGCAGTGGGCCAAAGATGCAACAATGTTGCATAAGCATGTAATAGAAGTGTGGCCACCACAAAGACGTATTGTGGCTAACGACCGGACCTGAGTCATAATAAAGAGGAAACCTAACCGGCACATTATTGCAATGGAAACAAAAGGGTGGAGGAGGGGGCAATGAGATGCCCTGGCCTCAGAAAGTGCATCAGAAGTTTGTTCGTGATCTCATAGGTCTGTTGGGGACGTGATAGCAGCAGGGTGGAGCAAGTACCAAGTACGCATGCAGTCGCAGAGTGACCTCAATGAGATATCAATTGTGGAAGTGGCTGTGGGCCCTCACATCACGTAGCCCATAATGGCCGGTGACGCAAAAACCAACATCATGTGGCATCTAATAGTGACAAAGCTGCAGCTTTCATCATCGGAAATAAATGTAACTCAGTGTGGTGGAAATGATCAAATATGACAAATACGGGAAAATTCAACAAACCTCTACGGTTAGTCTCTGGGTCAACAATGCATAAAGTAGTGATGGGTGAAGTGCAAGCTGAATACATTTTCAGCAGTTTCCTCCAAAAAACGGATACATCTGATGTTTATGATTCTCAAAACAGAAGCTAGGCATTTGCATACGAGAAATTCCCGGCGTTGGTTCAAAATTTAAGTAAGCTCAGGGTCTACCAGTTCATGCTTTACATTTGTGAGGCTGTTCACTCGATAGCAAAAATCACACCAGTGAGCCACTTTCCCTGTAAGTAGAAGCAGAGATCAAAAACTCCACACCCTGGCTGCCTCCCAACTTGGTAATTAGTAAGAGCAGTGTGGGGAGATGGACATCTGAGTGTGGACATTTGGCTGCCCAACATGAACACTGAAATAAAGAGAAAGTGATGACTCCACATTAATATCATGATTGGGTGAACAGTTTAACCCACACCAGTATCATCTCTTCCCGTAACACTGGAAGAGATGATACCGGCGTGGGTTAAACTATTAAATTCCATCCTGATAGATGGAGGCTCAATCCCGATGACATGGAATGAAGCAATAATCTCCTTAATTCTGAAGCCAGGCAAGAATCCAACACATTGTCAATCATTTCGCCCAATATCATTACTTAATAATGGCTATAAGATCTTCTCTGGGGTTCTTGTTGCACGTTTTTATAAGGTCATGGGGCTGCTGATTCATCAAGACCAAAAGGGTTTTCTTCCCGGGAGATATATGAACGAGCATAATTACACCTTGATAGGCTCCATACATTTAGCCATAATGCACAACGCCCCCCTTCGCAATTGTCACGTTAGATGCTGCAAAAGTGTTTGATCTCGTCAATTGGAGGTATTTAATAACTACATTAGAACATTTTGGGTTAAGTGAAAACATGATAGATACTATTTTCAAAATCTATAGAGCTCCAACAGCATAGATTCTAGTTATTGATAGTCTGTCTCCCTCTGTGCGAATTGAGAGAGGTACAAAACAAGGCTGTCCCTTGTCTCCTGTATTATTTGATCTCTATATAGAGCCTTTTGCTCAAAGTTTGAGGTTAAACTAAGGGATTAAGTCTTTTAAAATTGGGGCATACTCTAGAAAGATCTTGCTCTATGCTGACGACGTTATGGTCTATACCTCGAACGTAACATCAACCCTACCACACCATATGGAGGAAGTGAGGGAATTTGGTAAACTAGCAGGATATGCGGCAAACGAAGAAAAAACAGAAGTAATGATGTGGAATCAAGATAGCTGAAAAATAGAATGTGTGGAGGAACTGAGATATCTGGGGATTAAAATAATTAAGGCCTTTTGGAAGATTGCGCCAGTTAATCTGGAAAGAGTAGGAAAAGAGATAGATGTGTTATTAAAAAGATGGCAGAACCTTCCACTCACGATCTATGGCCGGATTTATTTGGTGTAAATGTCCATCCTGCCAAAACTTACCTTTCTCTTTGATAATATTCCATTGCATTTCAAAAGAAAATCACGCTTGAAGCTGCAGGGGAAGATTTCTGCTTTCATATGGGCTAGTAGAGGAATACGTCTCTTATGGAAAAAGCTAAGACAGAAAGCGGGAGCAGGTGGTATGGGTCTTCCCGACTTTCAGATTTATTGCTGGGCGTTTCAACTTAAAAACAATAGAATGCTCCCACAAAGACCTGATAAATCTCTACTAGGAGTTATGTTTAAAACCATGCTGGTGGGCTTGACCGAGGTGGGCTTCTCCTAATAAATATGGGGCTCCAAAATTTTACAAAAAAGTCAGATTAAAATGTCTCCAGTCAGCAGCAAGAAATTGGCACGAGATAAGATCGATTTTAGGAGTACCTTACTACAGTAGTCTGTCACCCATATGGGATTCTCCAGGCACCCCAGAATGTCTATTAGATAATCTAGCAAAACCATTGAAAAAGTTGGATGTTAGGAAATGGGGCAATTATTCTTTTTTTTTTTTTTGTGTCCTCATATTCGCCCTTGGTAACCATGTAGTGACGAAGAAATATAGAAGATGACTGAGGCACTGGCCCAGGTATACTGGGGGGGATTTAGATGGTACCTGACAACGTATCCCACAATGCCACGCATCCCAACTTTATCCTCATCTAATGGTACCAACAGGGTTGGTGAACTGCTATATACAACCCATTTCATAGCCAGAGTCGCATACATAGGGTATGTAAAGCAAAAAAGGATCAAAAGAACAAATGATCCATCCAAGCAGCACAATCATAGGACTTGGGGGAAAAAAAAAAAACATAATGTTCTGGCCTATAGTTACCAGTTCAAAAGTAGCCAAAATCTCCTCTTGTGTTGGTTGCCTACTCTAGCCAGATCTAGTTTGGACATCTGTAACATCGCTGCTCGCCAATCTGTATAGAGAGGAGGTGTCTTGTCTTTCCAGCGTTTACAAATTTCTCTTCTAGCTAATAAACAACTATAAAAGATCAGTTTTTTACTTATACCTTCAATCTCGGGTATAATACCAAAGAAAACTAACGTGGGGCAAGGACTGACTTGTAGATCAATTGCTAGTGAGAGGGAAGCACAAATTTCATTCCAAAAAGATGTTATATAGGGACACTCAAAGAACATATGTGTATCTGATGCTGCTGCTAAACCACATCTAGGGCATGAGACCTGAGCATTATTGGTGAACTTTGATAAATGTAGTGGAGAATAGTACGCTCTATGTAGTGTGAACAAGTGATTTCGACGAAGCCAAGATGGTTTTACAGTCTCCCCCAGAATCTTAAATGATTTGAGCCACAAGCCCTCTAGATCAGTGTTAGGTATATATGTTTCCCAAAGGGAGTGGGGTAGCAGGAATTCGCCATCAATCTCGTCTAGTATAAGGTTATACCAGAATGTTATCTCTTTTTTAAAGGGAGGTTTGTCCATCAGATAGGATACTAGATTGTTATCAGCACCTAATTTATGCCTACCCCTTCCTAGACTGTAAGCTTGGGACCAACTCTGGATTTGAAGGTATTTAAAGTGTGAAAAACGAATTCCTATTATTGAGCTCAAGGTCTCCCATGGAAGTAATACTCCATCAACAAACAGGTCCCCCCAGGCTGAGATCCCAGCCTCTCTAACTGGGAGGGCTAAACTATCCAAAAGCCAAGATGGAGCACCTGGCGAGTCCCATAGCGGGGCCCGACTTTGATAGTAATCCAAATTGAGTGTACGTCTTAGATTTGTCCATGTTCTGGCTAAGTCCCTCAGCACCTTTAACTTGACCTTCTTAAAGTACTTGGGGTCCCCAAATTTTAACAAAAAGTTTGTTGGCCCAATTTTTTCCCCTTTGAGAAGTGCTACGAATAATTTTCCGCTCCCTACGTTATTTGGGTTCTTTAAAAGCATCCTAATATGGGAAAATTGGAAAGCCCAGCCGTATATCTGGAGGTCTGGTGCTGCGAGGCCTCCTTTTTCTCGACGCTGTCTAATCTTCTTCCAGGATAACCTGGGCGTACGGCTATTCCAAATAAATCTATTTAATTCCGTTTGGAGTTTGGCAGTCAAAGATGGATCAAAAAAAAGAGGGATAGTGTTAAACAAAAACATAATCTTGGGTAAAATGGTCATTTTGACCAAATTAGATCTACCTATCAGGAAAATAGGAAGAGCTGACCAAGATCTCAGCAATCTTCGAGCTTCCTTAGCCACACGGGCAAAATTTAAAGGGGCGATCTTATTAATATCCGTATAGATATTTAACCTGAGATACCTAAGGGTGGCACTTGGCTGTACTCCTAAAACCGGTGCAGGTTGATTCCAAACCATAATGTCGGTTTTGGATGCATACACTTCATAACCGGATATTGCCCCAAACTCTTGTGCAATAGATATGACCGTAGGGAAAGCTGAACTTAACTCAGATGAAAAGATAAGGACATCGTCCGCGTATAGTGCGACTTTCCGCTCCCAACCTTCAAAAATAAAAGGTTTTATATTAGTATTGTCCCGAATTAGTTGAGCAAAAGGCTCGATGTATAAATCAAATAAAAGTGGTGAGAGGGGACACCCTTGACGGGTTCCTCGTGTAATATCGAATGGCTCCGTAAGCTCCGTGTTAACCAGTAATGAAGCAGAATGGTTTTTATATAGTAGTTTTACTGCTCGTCTAAAATTGTCTCCCAGATTGAACTTTTTTAACACTTCTTCTAAATACACCCAGTTTACCCTGTCAAAGGCTTTGGTGGCATCAAGAGTGAAAACTGCTAAAGGAAGTGATGCTGAAGTGGCCATATCTATTGCACCAATGAGGTCATACGTCAGTTCGTGCAGTTGCCTCTCTTTTACAAAACCTTTCTGATCTATATGCAGGATGTTATTTGCTACACCACCCAATCTGTTCGCAAGTACGGCTGCAAAGATTTTATAATCCGTACTAAGAATTGAAATTGGTCTATATGACCCACAATTGGATGCAGGTTTGCCAGGCTTTAAAATCAGGGTTATAGAGGCCCTATCCCAGGAAGCAGGAGGTAGGGCACCTTCTAATAAGATATTATTAAACAGATTTGTTAAGTAGGGAAGAATAGATGGACATATTACTTTGTATATTTCCGAGGGTTACCCATCTGGTCCTGCTGCTTTGCCTTTTTTACTTTTCGAGATGGCAAAGCTAACTTCCTCCGATGTAATAGGGCCGTCTAAAATTTCCATTTGTTCAGGGTCCAGAACCGGTAAAGCGATCCTGGATAACCAGTCCCTTGCTTGAGTAGGTTGTACATCACTATCTTCTTGATATATCTCACTAAAGAAACTTCTAAAAGCGCCACTAATTCCCTCATCTGTAGAGTATAGTACACCATCTTTGCTGATGGCACTAATATTATTTCGGACCCTATCAGTCTTCGACTTCCAGGCAAGGAGCTTACCGGCACCTTCCCCATATTCGAAGTGGGCCAATCTACTAGCCTCCCATCTCTCTAAGACCTGTGCACTCAAGACTGAGGAAATATCTCCCTTTAGGACTGTTAATTTATCTTGCATCCCAACTGGTGGGGACCCTGTTAATACTGAATTCGTGATAATCTCTTCTTGAAGTTTTGCTATCTCCAATTCAAGAGAGGCTACTGCTTCCCTATAGGTCTTATTTTTATATGCTGATATATTGGTTAGATAGCCCCTTAGAGTTGCTTTAAATGCGTCCCATGTTATTCCAGGTGGCGCAGACCCCTGGTTAAACTCCCAAAAGAGTTTGACTTCCTGATTTAATGCCTCTGAGATGTCCGGAGTGAAGAGTATTGATCTATCGAACGACCAGTATTTTAACGAGGGCCTGGATGGAACCTCAAGCTCAAGCAAGATGGCTGTATGGTCTGAGAGATGGAAAGGTAAATGAGCGACTGATTTTACGTATTTAACTAAAGTGTGATTAATCAGAATGAAGTCTATCCGAGACTGGTGATGAAATTTATAATTTTTAAAAGTGACCCCCTTTTGGGACCCATGTAGAGTCCTCCATATATCGATATAATTCAATGTTTTCATATTATTTAATAAAAACGTCCTAGTCTTGGATAAAGTTATAGCCCTGTTAGTGGATGACTTATCTAATAATGGATCTAGAACTATATTAAAGTCGCCTGCTAGAATAACCGGCTCTGAAAATGCATATAGTTGTGAGAAGAGAGATACCAATACTGATGGATCGTCTTGGTTTGGACCGTAGTAACCTACTATGGTGAATGGTGAACCCGAAATAATAACAGAAGCTATTGCCCATCGACCATACGGGTCTACCTGTTTAGCGACTAGCCTAGCCTTGATAGATTTTTTAAAAAGAATGGCCACCCCCCTAATATGTGAGGTTTGAGTTGTTATAACTCCAAAATCTATCCATCTATTCTTACTCAAGAGGTTTTGCATTTCCGTTTCTGCAAGATGTGTCTCCTGGAGCACTAATACCTGTGCAACCGAATCTTGTAGATATTGCATAATATTATTTCTTCTCGGTGAAGTGCGAAGGCCATTAGTGTTCCAGGACAAAATGCGTAGATTATGTATTACAGCAAGAGAAAAAATATTATAAAGCTCAAAGACCAATACTGCCAAACTCCAAAGAGTAAACTATAAAATGATCGACTCCTGTCATTTTTTTCTAGAAAGGAAATGGGGCAATTATTAGATGATGGGCAAAAGCTAACCTGAAGTTATTGGCATGCTAAGACAAAAGGGCAATATCTAGATTTCAAATCTACCAGATCAACTCCTGGCTCAAGAGTCAGAAGGGGTGAAACAGAGACTCAGCACAAATGGAGCTGGAACTTCAGATTACAACGGTGAGAAAAAATGAGGTGGCACTGTGGTACCAATTCCTTCTCGAAGCCGAACTGGTGGAAATTAATTCACCACATAGTGTATGGGATGTCATGTAATGTAATGAGGTGCTTATATAGCGCTCTATCACCCGACGGGTATCCTGGTGCTTAAAAATGAGAGTCCCCACCAGAAGTTAATAGGGGCAGCTGAGGTGTGATACAGGAAGGGAGATGGATGCTTGCTGGAAGCGGAGCTGGCAGATTTATGGCAAGTATCTTGCGCTACACTTTGTTTGGTGGTTAAACCTGCTGCTTTAAAGAAAAAACACTTTTTTACCTTGCATAGAATCTACTGGACCCCAAAAAGGCTGAAAAAGAAAAAAGGAGGCACAGATTCAAAGTGCAAGCGATGTGGCAGCGGAGAAGCTGATGACGTGCACATGTTTGCCAACTGCTCAAAATTGGGAGAATTCTGGTCAGCAGTGGGTAAGACCATCTCGCCGCCCGTCGGTGTTAACATAGAGGTAATCCCTGAGTTAATCATGTTCAGGATATCCCAGCAGATTAAAGACAAATATGATTTGCAAGTAAAATGCCATTATTTGATCTTTTACTTAATACTACTAGCAAGAAGAGAAATATGTAAACTTTGGGTTCAATCGGAGGCCCCCTCTTGGCAGGGCTGGAAGAACTCTGCGTTTTTTTTTCAAGAAATGGATAATAGTACTCTCAGGTTTTGGAATTTGTTAAAATATTGAAGATCCCTCTGTACAATGATTACACCCTCTCATTTCAGTAACTGGGAGGGCAGAACAAAACTTTGAAATAACCCAGTAATTCTGATTGATCTGTATCCGATTTTGGGCACTCACGAAGGGCGTATTGACTGGTGCTAATCGGTGGTGAAATGAGGACAAAAAAAAAATATCATGATTGGTTCCTTCAACAGGGCTCAGGTAGTCTTGAAATGGGACCGATATATGGGATTTCACCAGCTTCATTTTGACCCCCTCACTTTATGGAACAAAAATCTTTACGCGACTCTCATGAGTTTTGAGAAACCCTCTTGTCTGCCAATGGCTCATCATAGCAGTGAATTTACAGAGTTCTTAAGTACATAGGAGTGAACAATAGCAAACTAACACTACTGTGACCCCAGGGGAAGGGCAATGGGGCAGCAATTGTCAACATCACAAAAAGCAAAAAGCAAAAAAAAAAAAAAAGCAAAAAGCAGAGTCCAATACCTCCCAGTTTCATTCATACCTCTAATGGCACAGAGTGAGTGAAGCGTGTGCGTCCAACCGTCACAGAGCTGGTTTGAACCCATCATCGTTCTTTAGCTCACTTTGCCTCCCCAGTTCAGACCCAGCCATATGCAAATCAGTCTTGACCCTGTTCCTTATAGGAACAGTCCAGCCGAACTACCTAGCCAGGTCTTCCCTGGACCGGTAACAAGCACACTGTGACTAGTATCGGGTGACGCCCCTCATCAGCCAGGCTAGCTTGAATCCAGTGGCAAAGTGAGCAAGGGACCAATGTCTGGGCATACCCTGCCAACTTAGGACG
Source organism: Lissotriton vulgaris (assembly GCF_964263255.1). Taxonomy (NCBI): domain Eukaryota; kingdom Metazoa; phylum Chordata; class Amphibia; order Caudata; family Salamandridae; genus Lissotriton; species Lissotriton vulgaris. The sequence goes on from NC_141695.1 coordinate 1,727,859,402, forward strand.
AACAAAGCAAACACTAGGTGATGATGGACGGAGCGCTGACACTTTTTAGACACTTCCCCCCAGCCACAGATCTGGGTTAAATCCATCATCATTCTTTATCTCACTTCGCCACCCCAGTTCAGCCCCAACCATATGCAAATAAGTCTTGACCCTGTTTCTTATGGGAACAGTCCAGGCTTAACTGCCAAGCCAGGTCTTCCATGAACCGGAAACAAGCATCCTGGGACCAGTATTGGAGTAACACCTCTCATCAGCCACGCTAGCTTGCATCCAGTAGCAAAGTGAGCAAGGGACCCACGTCTAGGCATACCCTGCCAACCTAAGGTGAACAAAGCCAATACTAGGTGATTATGGATGGAGAGCTGAAACATTTCAGACACCCACCCCCAGTCACCTTTCTGGATTGAATCAATCAACGTTCTTTAGCTCACTTCACCACCCCAGTTCAGCCACAGCCATATGCAAATTAGTCTTGACCCTTGACTGTATGGGAACAGTCCAGCCCGAACTGCCAAGCCAGGTCTTCCCTGGACCGGAAGCAAGCATCCTGGGACCAGTTTCGGGGTAGCCCTGAAGTAATGGACCATACAAGGGTGACTGGAAGATGCCCACTCATCATTGGAAAGTGTTGGAATAAAAGTGCAAATTCAGAGGAATACACTGGACACAATGTATGCCTGCTCTTTCTCTCTCCAGCGTCTGAGCTCTGTAGAAGGAATCCTATTGCCCACCATCCGGAGTCTCCTTCCCTACTCCCTGGCCCCCTTGTCCTGTATCGTGGCAGCCGGATTGTTATTTTCATGTATTTTAAGGGACAAGCTATTTAGTTGTAGTTCTCAGTGGGGTTAATTGACAAAAGCATTTATCAATCAATTCAATTCAAGTTTATTTGGACCAAAGATCCTCAAACGTTTAAAAAAAAAAAATTAAAAGATCATCTAAAATCACAATTCATTATTAAAGCATCATAAAAATTCATACTGTACACTCAGCTTTCCTTTCAACTTTGCACCTGACATTGGACATAAAATTGTATAACATTTCAGTTCTGATCCCATTCAAGAAATACGTTGACTTTTTGGATAAACTTCCCCATGGCACAGGCTATGTCTAGGTGACTCATTTCTGTTAAAAGGTTTACTGCCTGAGCCCTGTTTTTAATATCATATTTTTTTAAATCATCCGTAAAAACTCTATTTGTATATCTAAAACCTTCTGGCAGCCCACTAATATATGTAAAATGTCACATGATGTTCCTAAAGTGCAGGTGCATTTCCCCTTACTGACTATCTTAGATCTTTTCAGCCCATTCTTCACGTAGCAAGGATTCACCCCAATTCTTAGCCTTAGTAAGTCTCTTCTTAATTGACAGTCAGGTAGCCTATCGATATAAGAGAAGTGCTGTTCGTTTTGCTGCGCAGTGGACATAAAGTGTACTGAGCTTTTCTTCGAGAGGTAATCTTGGTCCTGTGCAAGAGAAATGTATTTTCCCTGGACCCTAAGTTCCCTCTTGTCGACCTTGATCGGAAGGGTGTGGGGGCAGAGTTTAACCTTCATCAAGCGACACGCTTTACTGATAGTAGCTCTAATCTCTTTTGCCCAAGATAACTCGCTCTTTACAATCTCGTTTTTGCACCATTGTGAAATTTTAAAATCCTCTCCCATTCCTAAATGCTGCCAAAATCGTAATAGTGCTATACAAGCTGTTATACCCCACGGGTCGTTCCCAATTCTAGTTTCACTGCCTGGACCATTAACGACTTAGGCAATAAAAATAGATTTTTCAAAGTTTTACCCTCCCCGGCATCCCAACCATATTTGCCGCACAAATATAGCAATTCTGCACCACACAAAAATCGTGGAGGTGCCATAGCTGAGTAATCTTTTAAAACCAGTCTGTCAGACATCTTGCCATAAGCTGCGTTACATTTTTTTAGTCCACTAACCAATGCTGATGATCTCAGCTTTAGTGTATCTAGGTGGGTATGCCATTGCAAACTTCTCTCGAACCACATCCCCAGATACCTACATTCTACTACCTTTTCCAACTTTTCAGCACGCAGAAACCAAATAAACCCAATTTTACCTTTGACCAAAACCTAAAAGTTTTGTCTTATCCATGTTGACAACAAGCTTTTTAAATCGACAATATTCATTGAACCTATTTAACTTTCTTTGAAGACCAATTCCCATTTAATCCATAATTACAAGGTCGTCCGCATAGAATAGGCATGCAATATGTTTCCCATCTTGCTTCGGGCTTGCCCGATTTGCATTACCTAAAGTTAACGGCAAGTCTGCAATGAACAAGGAGAACAGCAGGGGGCCAATACACATCCCTGCCTCAGTCCATTACCAATCTCAATTTTCTGAGATAAGCTTCCCCCGATATCTAAATTTATCTGAGCCCAATTGTTTGTATGGCGAGCTTGAATCAGTCCTAGCAAATCCCTTGTGATGTTATATCCAATCAAAGTCTCCCACAGCAGCTCCTGGTCAACCAGATCAAATGCTGCGCGGGAGTCCACTAAGCAGCAGAACAAACTTCCCCTCTGCTCAATCGACTTCCGCGCAATGGACCAGAGAGCAAAACATTGGTCGACCGTTGAATGTCCCTCTTTGAACCCCCCCTGTTCTGTGGGTACAATCTGTATATCTTCTGCCCAATCCTTAACCCATCCCAAAATTACTTTAGTGAAGACTTTTTCTCCAATATCGAGGAGATTTATTAATATATAGTTCTTTAGGGCTTTTAGATCACCTTTGGATTGGCCTTATAATTGCTCCTTTCCAGTTTCCTGGTAAAATCCCTGAGCTTAGCATCCCCTGAAACATTCTTGCAAAAAACTCTGCCCACCACTCAGGCCTTTTTTTTTTCATAATCACTGCGGCCCGAGTTAGATTCAAATTTGCTATTATTTTCCTAATATGACTGGAGGTGAAGTGTTCCTTTATGTCCTCCCTCACTCCTGTCCATGCTATTGTACTTGCATTCTCTAGCAATGGCCATTTCCCATATATTTCTACCAGTTAGCTCACCCAGTTGTCTTTGGGGACCATACAGTGCAGGGAGCCTGTTATTTTGCCGGAGCTGTCTTGGACCAGCTCCCAAAACCCTTTCACATCTTTGGACTCAATTACAGATACCATACTTTCCCAACAGCTATCTTTATAGGTCTGTTTTTATTTCTAATTAACAATTTACATTTTATACTTAGTTTTTGGAGGGTAAGTGATAAGCATTTATGATTATTTTGCATTTGTATATATATATATATATATATATATATATATATATTACCTACTGGCGTTCGCCAGTAGGTATATATAGTTAGGATAAATTCCCTATGGGACTTTTGAAAATTCTATGTCTAATAACTTTGGCGTTTGTGGATGGAATCGGCTGAAATTTTCAGGAAAATGGCACATTTTGTTTCTGAGCAGCTCCTGAAAATTTGGTGGGGTTTCGTCAAGGGGGGGCTGAGAAAAAAGGGGGGTCCCAAAACGCGTTTTTTGCATTGAGTTTTCCATAGGGCGGTTGGACTCACTTTTAGCTCGAACGGCTGAATGGATTTGCACGAAACTTGGCAAAATTGTAGGGACTGTTAGCCCGATGTGCCTTTGCTAGGTCTCAATATATGTGCTCCAGTAGTTTTTGAGAAATTAACGTTCAAACCAAGATATATATCTGTAACAGCGCTCTGGGCAGCGATCCGGTCCGCTTACTTTTCGCTTATCGGAACTTTGCGCGCAGAAAGCTGATTGGCTCTCCGGTGTCTGTCAACATTCTAAACAGTCCGGAGCGGACGCCATCTTGTCTCTCGGTAGGATCGAGAGAGAAGAAGAGGTGGAAAACGAAGGGGGAATTTAATGAAAGGGGGCAAGGTATCCCCCTCTTGACCTCCTAGGAATGTTGTTGGGGTTATTAAAGGGTCCCGTGGGGAAAATAAAAAAAAAATGATTTTTCACGGTAGAAGCGCGGCCGCGAACTGGTAGCGAAACGGGAATTCGCCATTTTGTGCTTCGTAAATTAAATTACTAGTTATAAGTGGGTACGGGAGACGTATCCTAATCCCCTATGTTTCCTGAGGGTGGGTGAGGAGGCTGATATATGTTGATACATCTCTTCCAGCGGCTGTGCGTGAGCTTTTTTTTTTTTTTTGCTGCGTGACAGTCCGGAGCGGCCGCCATCTTGTCTCTCGGTAGGATCGAGAGAGAAGAAAAGGTGAAAAACTAAGGGGGAATTTAATGAAAGGGGGCAAGGTATCCCCCTCTTGACCCCCTAGGAATGTTGTTGGGGTTATTAAAGGGTCCCGTGGGGAAAATAAAAAAAAAATGATTTTTCACGGTAGAAGCGCTTCACGGGCCGCGAACTGGGCCGCAAACTGGTAGCGAAACGGGAATTCGCCATTTTGTGCTTCGTTAATTAAAGTACTAGGTATAAGGGGGTGCGGGAGACATATCCTAATCCCCTATGTTTCCTGAGGGTGGCTGAGGAGGCTGATATATGTTGATATATCTCTTCCAGCGGCTGCGCCATCTTGCCTTTTTTCGAATGCCACAATTTTGTCGTGCACGGCAGCCATTTTAGATGCTAGGCTGGTCCCAGGCTATCACCTACCCCTGCGGATGTAGTTTATGGCCCCAGCTGTAGAGAATTCAGACATGCCAATTCTCCTGATTCAGGCGTGTGAGTACTGATTTCAGTGCTAGTCTCCCGCCTCCCGATTTCTGCAAGCAAAAACCCGGGGGCATATTACTAACAACTAGCGATAATTTTTGTCTATAACTTGTTTAGAGACAAAAATTATCGCCGCACATCGGCGATTTTTATCGCAGATAAACCTTGCTATTATCGCAGAAAAGTCAGCGATATTCATGTATTATCGACCTAATGCTCTTAGCCATGTTATCCACCTCCCATTGGATAACATGGCTAAGACCTGCTCAGGGCAGGTGTTAGCTTTTGGAGATATTCGCGCTTAGTGCGAATATCTCCAAAAGTTGGTAATAGAAGGTAGCGATGTTAGGGACTGTTTCCAGTCGCTAACATCTTGGCACGCCACTTTGCATGTCATTAGTGATAAGTATCACTGACATGCAAAGCCGGGCCCAAGATGGTCGCTATCTCCTTTTAGGTGTCACTAACTGGTGTTAGCGACAGCTTGATAATAGGGAAATAATTTTATCTCCGCTTTCATGGTTTTTAAAGCCAAAAAAGCGGAGATAAACCCCCTTGCTAATATGCCCCACGATTCCTTGGGGGTTTCAGCTGATAGGGCTTGGTATTGTGTTACATGGTAATTTTTCCATGAAACGTCAGAGGGTCGATGTAGGGGTTCTAGAAGAGGTGATAAACCATTTAAGCCTCATGAACAAGCGCATGGTCTTTTAAAGATTTCTGAAGTACTCGGGGCGGCGGTGTGTGTGTGCCCTCTTTCAGGAGCGGGCGGGGGGGCACTGCCAGCAACTTGCCAGGTCAGGTAGTGTTCAACACGTGCATCACCCTTTCTCTGCTTGCTATTGCGCTCCATGCTTCGGAAAGGTAAGAAAAAGAACGTGCATTTGAGTTTGAAATGTCCGATCCTGCAGCAGCACACTTCCAAAGCCCACACATGACAATAACCCGATTCAAGGCCCCATTCACCCGTTTTTCAAAAAATAGATAACACTCCAACAAAGTAAGGTTATAAAACTTTATTAACTTTTAACGATAATGAACAGAACAAAAACTAAAAACATTTAAACATTTATTAACACAAAAAGCAACAATGGTTAGAAGCTGTCTTTTGTGCGAATAGTCCCAAGGCAGCACAACGTGCAGAGTTCTGGACGGCACCCAGGTGATGTCGCCTGGGTGCCGCACTGGTTTAGGGATCCTACAATGCTGCTCCGAAAATTGGCGTGGGGTGTCCCGGGTGGGGCGGGGGGAGGCCTCGTCAGTAGCGGTCTGTTGTGCGAATAGTCCCAAGGCAGCACAACGTGCAGAGTTCTGGACGGCACCCAGGTGATGTCGCCTGGGTGCCGCACTGGTTTAGGGATCCTACAATGCAGCACAGAAAAACAGCGTGGGGCGTCCCGGGTGGTGCGGGGGGAGGCCTCGTCAGTAGCGGTCTGTGTCCAGTGTCACATGGCTGACACAACATGTACGACAGGCACCCAGGTGATGTCCAGTAAACTGCCGCACTGGTTTTGGTATCCTACAATGCTGCTCCGAAAATTGGCGTGCGGCGGCCCGGGGGGGGGGGGGGGGGGGGAGGCGGCGTGAACGGGCCTCCCCAGGTGGCGGCCATCTAGCTGAGTTGCGCTCGCTCTTGCGGCCACAGCGTCTCGCTCACCATGTTGTGGAGTTGCTCCCACTCTTGCAGTGCAGCGATAGGCGGCTGCCACATGGCTGTCAAAATGGCGGACGGCTCTTCGGTTTTGGGCCTGGTCCACTGAAATGGCCCTGGGACACCTTGGAAGTCGGACGCTTGCCTGCTAGGGCTTGGGCTCCATTCTCGAAAAGCGTCCCCTCAGCCGTGAAGATTGTATAAAAGTCTTGGGGGCCCCCGACTCCCGCAGGCTTCCGGTGGGGAGCGGCTGCCATGATTGCTCGCGGAATGACCACGACGGAGCCACGAGATGGTGGTGCTCTCATGCTGACGCCAGCTTCAGTCTGAATGATCCAGAAACAAGGTGGGGCTTTCATCGTTTGGGAAAAAAAATGTTCTAAACCAATGAAAAGTGTTATTTTTAGGTCATATGACCAAGCCTTCCATCTTTAGGAAACCAAAAGTAAAATGAACCAATGAAAAGTTTTATAAACAAGTCACATGACCTGTTCTGCGGCATAGGGCTACAAAAAGCGTAGAAAATCCGTTGGCACGTGAGGCGGCGTCAGTAGCGGACCGATGTGCGAATAGGCCGAAGGCAGCACAACGCGTCGAGATCCGGATGGCACCGAGGTGGTGTCCAGCAAATTGCCGCACTGGTGTGGCCATCCTACAATGCTGCGCCGAAAGACGGCGTGTCCAGCTGAGTTGCGGTCACTGTCAGTAGCGGACCGATGTGCGAATAGGCCGAAGGCAGCACAACGCGTCGAGATGCGGATGGCACCGATGTGGTGTCCAGCAAATTGCCGCACTGGTGTGGCCATCCTACAATGCTGCGCCGAAAGACGGCGTGTCCAGCTGAGTTGCGGTCACTGTCAGTAGCGGACCGATGTGCGAATAGGCCGAAGGCAGCACAACGCGTCGAGATCCGGATGGCACCGAGGTGGTGTCCAGCAAATTGCCGCACTGGTGTGGCCATCCTACAATGCTGCGCCGAAAGACGGCGTGTCCAGCTGAGTTGCGGTCACTGTTGCGGTACAGTGACTCGAACGCACCGAGATCCGGATGGCACCGAGGTGGTGTCCAGCAAATTGCCGCACTGGTGTGGCCATCCTACAATGCTGCGCCGAAAGACGGCGTGTCCAGCTGAATTGCGGTCACTGTTGCGGTACAGTGACTCGAACGCGCCGAGATCCGGATGGCACCGAGGTGGTGTCTAGCAAATTGCCGCACTGGTGTGGCCATCCTACAATGCTGCGCCGAAAGACGGCGTGTCCAGCTGAGTTGCGGTCACTGTTGCGGTACAGTGAGTCGAACGCGCCGAGATCTGGATGGCCAAGTTTCAAGTTTCATCTGGCAGTTTTTCTCCATCCCTCCTGGATCAAAGAAGGTGAATGCTAAATATGCCACCTGCCTCATCTGAACATATGAAGTTAACTTGTATACACTGTGGTGCTATGCTGTCCTATGGCAACATGAGCATCAACATGATGAATACGGCATTCGAAAATCATAAATGCCCTAATGCACCCAAGAAGTAATTTTTTTTTTGCTCCAGTTGAGCCGTTTTCAATGCCTGTTTTTTGTTGTTTCCCCTCCATCAAGAACAAAACAAAAATACAAGGCGCTAAGATCCGAATGGCAAGTCCTGGATGTTGAGTGCCTCAGTTGAGAGTTCTGAGCAGTGCTTGTAAGACTGTCTGAAGCTTATTTGCACCTGCTGCAGCTTCACTAGGTCCGGCGGAACTTTTTTCCTTTTCCTTTCTGCTTCTTTTCCTACAATGCGTTTCATCTAAAGACACGACCAGGTCCCTGAATGTGTGCAGGGGGACGCTATTGATTGAATGAAAATGGCGGCTTGACACAAAGCTGACTCAAGCGTTACTGTTGGTGCTATACAGACAAAAATTGGTTTTCAGTTTGTACATTCTTCAGGTTTTTTTTTCCATCCAAGTCTGATTGAGAGTTTGTAGAAAAATGGCTTCAGATTTTCCACATACTACTCTTCAACATTCTTCCTAAATGTAACAATGTGAAACTCACTAGGAGAACGGCTGTTTCTGTTTCCTTTCAAAATGCTGCCACCAATATTTTCTGAATGGAAGACACCATCTTGTAGCATAAAGGGCCGAAAGGGGTTCTGGTCTGGCCGATGGTTGGTGGAGACATTTTGACTATATCTTGGACCTGCCCGGCCTCGCCCAAAATGGCGCCGGTATAAATGGGACTCGTAACTCTTTGCCCGCAAATGTATATCTAGAAAATGTTATTGTAAGTGGCCCTGTCGTATTTTAAAATGTACGTCCACCGATTCCGCAACTGTTAGACACCTTTGTTCTTGTCACCTAATGGCCCGCTCGTTACGTTCTTCTACAGTGTAAATGTCTCCTCATCATATACGATTTGAGTTTGCTCCGTGGCCGGCCCACGTGGTTATAGGCCCGTATTTGTATACTGACATTTTCACAATAAAGGTTTTTAAAACAAAACACGGTAGTAGTATTTTCATTTGTAAAGTTTTTACTTTTAGTGACTGTTTTCGAATCAGTAAAAGGCAAGTGAAATAAAGCAGTCCAATTACATGACGGATAAAAGGTATAATATGTAGGAACGCAGTAAAGATAAATGGTCAAGGGCAGTTGTGTTTTTCATGTCTGCAACATAAAGTGATCGATAAGAATCTGATAATCAGGCGCATCGGCGACTAAGACAGCAGGCCGAATCTCTTTTACTCAACGGCTCCGTCATGGAAGGAAGAAACGCCCTTTTTCTCGAAAAAGGAATATATTTTACTTGCCAGACAGTTGTAAATTTTCCGGGAAAGTACATTAGCCTGGAATATTATAACATATGTTTGAAAAAAAAATATTGTTCGAAAATAATAAAAAGCGTAATTTTTAGGTCATATGACCAAGCTTTTCATCATTAAATTAACAAAAGTAAAATGAACCAATGAAAAGTTTTATTAACAAGTCACATGACCTGTTATGCTTACGTTACGCGCTGCGCGCCGCGCCTCGGATCACTTCCGGGTGCGCTAACGCGGCGTGTCATAAAACGCATTACGCGACAACGTAGGTCAAGAATATAGTCTAAATGTCTCCACCAACCAGCGTTCAGAACACAACCCCTTTCAGTAGTCCAAAAAGTTCTGTTAAATGACAACAGAGGGGACAGGCAACAAGAACCATCAGTCAAAGAGGGGAGGGCAAGTTCTTCTCTTCCGGGTCATGTTGGGGCGCTACCGGAACTGATCGAATTGGTAGTCTACAGTGTTTCTGGATGTTTCAGACTAAAGCTGGCGTCAGCATGAGACCACTACCATCTCGTAGCTCCGTCGTGGCCATTCCACGAGCAATCATGGCAGCCGCTCCCCACCAGAAGCCTGCGGGAGTCGGAGGCCCCCATGACTTTTGTAGAATCTTCACGGCTGAGGGGACGCTTTTCGAGAATGGGATCCAAGCCCTAGCAGACAAGCGTCCGAGTTCCAAGGTGTCCCAGGGCCATTTTAGTGGACCAGGCCCAAAACCGAAGAGCCGGCCGCCATTTTGAGAGTCCTGTGGCAGCCGCCTATCGCTGCACCGCTAGAGCGGGCGCATCTCAACTACATGGTGAGCGAGACGCTGTAGTCGCAAGAGCGGGCGGAAAACAGCTGAATGGCGGAAGAGGCACAGTGTAGCAAAAGCGGGCGGAATGGCAACTAAAACGATAAAGGGGCGCCTCACTACAGCTTGTCTTCAGGTCAAACGGATTGTGGGACAAGGTCCAGAATTGAAGAGTCATCAAAAGGCAAAAAGTACCGCCGGACCCCGGGAGCCGGCCGCCTATGTCGGGGGCGATCTCAGGCTACACCAGTGCTATAAGACTTGGGGAGGGTGTCGGAGCCAAGCGTCTTCTCCGAGTCCATGGCCATCACAGCGCCCCTCAGGGGCCTCCGTCAAGCTGTTTAGGAAGGTAACATATCATATTGTTTTCTAATGCAGTCAGGTCCACAAACGACACTCACTTACTTTGAGAATAGTGAAGCTGCAGTAGGAGGAAATAAGCTTCAGACAGTGTTACAAGCGCTGCTCAGAACTCTTAACTATGGCACCCAACATCCAGAACTTATGCTATTTGAGAATGGTAGTGACATCGAAGCATCTCGGGGACCAAAACCATTAACGTACTTTCACGTATGAAAATCTTACTTGGGGAGGGGGCAGGAGCGAAGCGCCCCCTCCCAGTCAGCGCCACCACACCGTATGTTGAAAATCTGAAGCCATCGTTCTACAAAGTCAACCAAACTTGGATTGAAAAATCTAGAAAAATGTACAAACTGAAAACCAGTTTTGGTCTGCATAGCATCAGTAACAACGCTTGAGTCAGCTTTGTGTCAAACCGCCATTTTGATTCAACAAAGCACAGGCATTGAAAAAGGCTGAAATTCAGAACTCTAAACTATGGCACCCAACATCCAGGAGCTTGCTATCCGGATCTTGGAGCCTTGTGCTGTTTTCGATCTATTCACACATCGGTCCACTACTGACATCATCTTATAAACCAACGTTATGTAAATAGTTTTTTAATAAAATGTTTTACCCTATTTCTTTGCTGGTGTGTTGTCTATATTTTTAATATTTGCATAGGGTTTGTCATTATTTTGTGCGGGATGGGTGATGGAGCCGAGCTGTCTTGCAGCCCTCATGGTGTGGAGCTCAGTTCATCTCACTATTTTCGTATTTCTCAAGAAGGGTTGTTCCTAATATTTCTATTTTAGCGAGGTCAAAAAGAGATCCAATTAGTGGCCTACTGATTTTGCTCGATTACTTTTATTTTTTTACACGATTTTTCACTATCTGCAAAGACTAAACAGAGTATTGCGACTTTGTGCTTGTTTGTAAATAGAGAATGATCCAAAGAGAACCAATTCTAAAACAGTAAATGCTTGGACAACAATCAATCAAATGGAGAGACAAGGAGGTACGACGGATTACAACGGGGGTAAAGGCCTGCGTTAACTGCCCTTCTGTATCTGCAAAGAGAGAGTACTAACAAAGGCAAAAGAGGGGAGGGGGGGGGGCAGCGTTCAAAGCACATCAGCGTGCATAAATACGAAAATGTTTTTATCTATCACGTACTTGACATTTTAAAGCTTTTCATATTTGCTATTAAAAAACCAATGAAATTCACAGAAAAAACCATAGGTTATAGTGGATATATAGTTAGGAATTTGCATTTACAAAACCTTGAAAATTCAATGAAAAAACCATAGGTTATAGGCCATATATAGTTAGGAATTAGCATTTACAAAACCTTATTTTACTCGCATAAAACCATTGAAATTCCATATATAGTTAGCTAACTATAAGCGCTAACTATATATCGCGCACCCGCAATCCACTGCTGATGATGTCACATATTACATCATTCATGACATGGTCAGTGACATCACTGATGACATCACTGATGACATCTCAAATGACATCACTGATGACAACTCAAATGATATCAATGATGACATCTCAAATGACATCACTGATGACAACTCAAATGACATCACTGATGACATCTCATTTGTCATCACTGATCACATCACTCATGTGATAATACAATGAACCTCTTCAGACTCTAATATAACCTTACATACACTCAGTATAAACAGACACTCACAGACTGTCACTCATCCATGGACTTACTCACACACCTAGTCAGTCATGCAAAGAATCAATCACACCTCCATTTCCTCAACTATACAGTTATACACATCTTACTTATTCAAACATATAATAACACATATTTACTCTCTTATATAATCCCTGATACAAGCTCACAGTGATCGATACAGCCACTCACACATTCACTGGCTCTTATGTTCAGTTATTTATATATCTCAACTCTCACATGTATTGTGTTTTACATACGTACTTACTTGCACATGTAGCAATGAGAAATCCATTCACTCACCAACACACCCATGCACAGTCAACCGCTCATATAGCTGTTTCCACATGCACTCTTGAACTCATACTCCTAGTGAATCAACTGCTTACACATCTATGCACAGAGTCACGCACCTCCCAGCCACCCACACACACACTCAGCCTCCCATTCAAATATTTGGGCAACCAATCAATAACCCATATGGCTACTCTTATAGCTACTGATCAACACAAGCAGCAGTTTACACAACAACAAACATACTGATGCACGAATTAAGACAGTTTAGTCACTAACCCATGCACTCAGTGAGACACATTTAATCACTCACTCATACAGTCAGTCATGCACCTACTAAATTCTTCATCCAGACACTTATACATCCACTCATTCTTCAATATGTGAAACATATTTTAACTTTACAGAAACATACAGTCACTGGATGTTGTAATCAGTGATGTCATCAGTGATGTCACTGACCATGTCATGAATGATGTAATATGTGACATCATCAGCAGTGGATTGCGGGTGCGCGATATATAGTTAGCGCTTATAGTTAGCTAACTATATATGGAATTTCAATGGTTTTATGCGAGTAAAATAAGGTTTTGTAAATGCTAATTCCTAACTATATATGGCCTATAACCTATGGTTTTTTCATTGAATTTTCAAGGTTTTGTAAATGCAAATTCCTAACTATATATCCACTATAACCTATGGTTTTTTCTGTGAATATATATATATGTGAATCAACCCTGAAATGCCCAACGTTCCATTATTAAAATTGCAGAAAGGACACCAGTCTTTTCTATTTGTACCAATTGTGTAGGCATAGTCCTGAATTTACCCATTTTTCCACCATTTTGGATGTTCTGGGTCCTGTTCACAATAGCCTGGAGGGGCATGGAAAGAAAACAACATGCGCACTTCTTTGTGTGTGCCAAAATGGATTTGTAAATAGGTTTGTTTAAAAAATAGGTGCAAAATCTGAAAGAATGATTGATTCAATGTGAAGCCGTTGGAATGTAATGTTTCAAAATGCAAGAAAAGAATCACCTCTTGCTGAGAGCTGAAAGGTCTGGCAATATTCTGTTGCAGGGCCATCTTCATCTGTCAAGAGAGCGTCATCTATGATTTGTAAGGTAGCAGTCTCCGTGATGCGGATGGCCTGAAGCCAGACTGGTGGTTGTGCAGGAGAGGATTAGCATTGATGTCATCTTGGAGTTAAATATAGGCTGCTTTTTCAATTATCTTGCAGATAGATGGTAGTAGAGTGATAGGCTGGTAGCTGGCAAGGTAATCGAGGTCTAGTGCATGTTTCTTTAGGAGTGGGAGGATCTTGAGAAACTATTTTATTGTATTGAATAATAAGTATGTCACAGTGTTCCTGTTTGTCCCTCCTGAGTACAAAGTGTCACAAACCAGATGGAGACTGATTCAGAGAGTATTGGTGGATTAGAGTAGGTTGCTTGTTAGGTATTGAGTAAATTTAGTTACTTCTCATTTTATTCAGTTGTTTTTCACTCCTTTGTGTTCCTTGAATTACCATATACATTTCAGGTCTTTCCTTGCTTATTCCTCTAGTCTCCAAGATAGAATTCACAGCCTTTTTGAATTAACTATTCATTCTAAGTGTTTGGGCCTAATGTGGTGTTTACAGCTTCTCAAATAGCCTGACTTCAAGATGGCGTCTGTCGTAATTTCTTAATGACTGTGATCTAAAATGGCACCACAGCCTTGTAAAGTACCCATAAACCGGTTGAGTCATTGTCCATTAGAAAAGATCCCAAGAATGCCCCTGAGCTCAGAGACGCCACTCCACAGAGGAACAGGAAACACCTTTTATTCTTTAAAACCAGCTCACTTTCCCAAATGATTTTCTGTCCCTTACGCATTTCAATGCACCTGCATCTTAATTCAATAGGGAAGGGGAAAGTCAAAAACACGGAGCAGACTGCAAAAGCTTTTCACCCTTTGTCATGTAACCACCCTCCAATACGTGGCATGCTGGGTATTGCAGTCCAAAATGCGCCCTGAAAGTTGTCATCATTTTTGTTCCCCAAATGTTTTACTCCATTAGAAAAGATGTGTAACTTTCCTCTACTCCTGACTTCAGGTTTGTATATGTAGCTTGTAAAGTCCTGGGTACAATACAGTGACCATCACTTCTCTTGTGTTTCTAATAGATATATAAAGACCATATTTACAAATGATGCACTGTGCACATGTTCTGTTTGCATTTGAGGTATGTTGCTGTTAGATCTGCAGGTTCTAATATACGAATAACAGCTTCTCAACCTACATACAGTTACCAGTTGGAACATTAAGCTCTCAGAGTGTACGTTTGTGCTCGAAATCAGTGGACGCCTCCCTAAGAAAATAGAAGGCCAGGTTCCTGGAGATAGCAGCTCAAATGCTGTGTTAGTAGACAAAACAAAAGTTAATCAGTACATTAATGTTTGCTGTGGGAGTCAATGGGTTGCCTAGAGGTCTGATGAACAGTAAATGAAGTATTAGACTAATTTATCACAAAGTAAATTACACTGAAATGGAAAGTAAGTATCAAGTATGGCAAATTATGAGTAGGCTGGACAATGGCCAGCTACTCCCCACTTAGTTACGGGCATGTGTGTGTGTGGGAGGTGCGGGGACCCCAGAAAACACACTTTGGTAAACAACATGAGCCAGTCATGGTTTCCACATCAGTGTTCTCTTTTTTTTCCCAATTTTTCCCTAGAGTTTCCAGTCTTGAGGTGCGCATGTGGCTCTTGAAATCCAAATAGGGCCAGTACCACCTTTCCTCTCCATTTGGAATATTGAGGAACTCAAAATGAGGTCCAATGTGAGTCAAACTACCAGGGTGGAGGAGAGGCAAGAAGAACAGCCAAGTTCCTAGGACGATCATTTAGAGGAAGGAAATTCCTCTGGAAAGAAAAGCACCAAAAAGACCAGGAGGTTCTAGGAAATGAGACTACTCGAAGGACATCTGAAGGCTTTCTGTGATAGAACTCAAGCTGCGACTCACTGATGAGGCGCTGTAGCCGGTCTGCGGTTGCTTGTATTCTGATTCAGAGAGTACTTGACCTGGTAGTTTGGGCTTGAGTGTTCTCATTTGTAAAGAGCAAGGCTGAATTTTAAAGGGTTCGTCCCTGTCTGGAGTGCCACAGTACACAATAAAAACAATGTAGTGGAATCCATCCCAGGGTGGTTACCAAAGGCTAAGATTAATTCATTCGCTCAACCCATCACTTTTTTCTTTTCTTCTAACCAAGGTGTCCTACTTTTCCATTTGGAAATCTGCCTTTTGACATTCCTGTATTGCGCAATTATATCATGTCCATCTTTCGTCTAAACTTTAGGAAGTGAGATCGTTGATTGACAGGCACATTTGCCTGTTTTGTTCTTGATTTGCCAGCAAAGAGCTCTTGACTGTTCCCCATAGAATCTTCCCCATGACTCAGTGTCCCTAATGCTGGCACAAAATTCCCCAAGAACCATTGCTTGGACCCATTGGTTGACTGTGGGGTGTAGGGATGCTCCGGAATATCACTAGTCCATTCTGCTGGATCGATCAACCGCCCTACTCTACCCATACCAACCTACTCAACTATTGTGACTCTACCATCAACTTAAAGATAACGTCGCACAGCACTGTGAGGGGTACAGATTCAGCCTGACTAAAGCATAGCCAACCTGTGATTGGTTACCACTGCTCCATGTCTTAGCTCTTCCACATGCACACATAATTACCTTCATACTTTTCATGACCACGGATACACAGGGACATATAATTGTTGTAGATAATTATACATGGCTCCAGTGAAGTAAACCTGTCATTAAACTCTGCATGAAATCAACAGCTCACCTTCCCTTATGACTGTACCTTTTATTATAATACTCCCAAAGTGTTTCAAGATGGATATTTACATGAACTTTTGTGCACTGTCTGCACAGAAGAATATTACATAATAGGTCATTTCGTAATGGTAGGCATCACCTGGCAGTTTATTAAACTGCATTTCTTGTCAGAGAATAGCCACACCTCTCCTAAGCAAACTGGAACCATTCTCTGTTTATTTTTTATTTACCTAATAATTTCATTATAAGATTGTAATACTCTCATTTCATTGTATATTTTCAATATTACTAATTAAAATGAAGAAAATCACACTCAGTGTTTCTGTTTTATCTATTCCATTATTGCGTGAATAGTTAGTCTGCTTTCACCATATTTTCCCTAAAGCCTTGGTTAGTTCGTTCCGGATCTTTGGTAGTCACAACGCAAACCTGACTTCCTTTTGTTAGCAATTTACTAATACAAAAACTGAACCCAAACAAATGATGTACCCAGGATCTAGAACACCATCTTGGTATCCATCAGGAATGGCCCAACACTGCTCCAATTCAGGAAAGAGTTGAAGATTCCTCTCTTTAAAGAGGAGGGCAAACTCCAGCCCAAGGTCAGCAGGAGAGATAAGTAGCGGTGGGCAATGTCCACGCTGCACAGAGGTTAGGAGTGCAACAGCAGCTGGAATAGACACCGACCAGACCTCGCGCATATCCCCCACCTTCCTCCCCCATCCGGCTTACCCTCCAGGTCAGGAAGGAGATCTAGTGGTGGTGCTCGGACAAAGACCTAAGAGTCCAGTCAACAAATATAGGGATCTCTTTGTAAAAGATGACTCTAACCTTTAGTGCCTCCCAGTAATTCACCAGATGCTGTCGATGGACCTATGACGATGCCCCCTAGGCGGATATCTAAACTGTTTGTACCTACTGCGGAGCCTGAGCAACCTTGGCCGATGCCCGGTGGATCTGTCCTATGCAGCTATAGAGGGGTCTGGGTCTGGTTCACCCTCTTGGCCGTCACCTGCCCAGCCGGTCATCTGACATTGTTTTCCTCGTCTCCTTGTCTGTGTTTCCTTCCCTCCCCCTCCTCCCTCTGTGATTCTTTGATTTTACTGATGTAACTATGTAACCTGTAACATACTGATCCTTATGTAAAGCGCTCTAATACCTCCGGGTCTAGCCAGCGCTATATAAAACTTTGCAAATAAAAAAATAAATAAAATAAATAACTGTGGACACCTCGGATTCCGCTCCGATTACTCACTGACTTTAAGACTGCCTTTCGACTAGTTCCATGCTACAGAAATAACATATACATATCATATATACATATACATGATGTGACATGACCGAATGTTTCATTGTTATCCACCTACCTGCCTATCTTACTCTGTTTTGTAACATTCTGATTACAGTAAGTGACTTTGGCATTTTTTCAAGCGCCCTCTCGTAAATTTTATAGGACAGTATCCACCCAGCCACATATGTCATATCAACTTTCAGCAAAACACTTGACAACAAAGGAGGAGCAATGAAACGGGTAAAAGACGTTAATGTAGTACTGCGTCACTAATTCACAATTCAACATGAGCGCCTGCCAGGAATCCGCCCTCGCCCCTGAGTCTAACCTAGTCACCAACTTGCTTTTTAATATGGAAATTGGTGTGTCCTCCCTGTGACTTTTCTCAGTAGGGTTTTCAAGTCTGGAGACGATCAAAACCTCACGACACACAAAATTGGAAATGGTCAACATTTTTGTGGGAGCTATTGCTCAAAATTGCCTCCAACGAATGTATGATTCACTTTGTTAAGGCCTCACACCCTTACAAAGCTCCATGAAAAGTGACTCTGCACCTAAGTGAGTATATCCTTTATTACCTTATAGTTGGTATCCAGTCATTCCACTGGATATAAAGAGGGTGGGATCACACTGCTTCCTATCCCAGCACTCAATTCACCCCAATGCATCATGGTAAATGCAGTGCATGATAACACTTACTTCAGTGAGAGTCCTTAGTTTTCTAGTGTATATGCCTTGGAGCCCGCCGATAAATAGCTCTCAGGTGGCATGGAACGTCTTGTGGCTATACTCATTATCAATAATTGCAAACTATCGGTTTTAATATTTCTTACTTCTGTATACGACTCTCCCTCTACGAGGAGATCAAGAGAAAAATGTATATACTTTTTTAAACATTTTTATGTCTCATTTTACCTTCTGTAGTACAAATTAACTTCATGGCCAGGGCTATGAGGATTATTAGAATATGATCTCTACTCTCTAAACCTACAAAAAGAAAACAATAAATTAAGTGAATAACTCCTCACTTTTTTAAATCTGTATTACTTTTGTTGTGTAGGTTTAGGGGTGTGTTCAGGGACTGTCTAGTTTTTTAACCCCTTCCGTGCTCCCGTCGGCTGACGGGAGCACTCCCTCCCCAGTGCTGCCATCGGCCAAGGACCGACGGAGCCCCGCCCACCCTTTAGAACGCCCGCACTGCGTCGGAAAAACTGCTGCGGTTAAGGCGTTAATGAACAATGAACGAACATATGATGAATTATTAAAAGGCTCAGCAATAATACTTTTACTCTTGCTCTCTGATGCTGATTCTGTCTTTATATAGGGGGTAGATCATGTGGCCTCAAATCAGAGTGTTGGAGCACAGGAGAATACTGCCTTCTATAAAGGTTTGAACAGCAACTGGCTGCTTGGATCTTGTGATAAGATTATTAAGAGGATTCTCTTTCCCTTTCCTTCTTATTTTGGAGGTATTGCCATGTCATTTCGACCATAAAATCACTGATGGAAAAGTGGCTGTACCAGTTACATGGTATTTACAATTTGGCTAGGCTCCACCCCACCATTTCTTTGAGACTACATGACACTAACGCTTGATGGATTGACACAGGTTCCATTTGCCCGAAGACAATTTCAGGACATGTCCTTGCAGGTAATAAAGAACGTTCCCAAGACAATCCCATGATCTAAAACTTAAACGTTTGTATATTTGTGGTATTTCTATAGCACAAACCCAGCAAACTGGCAGCGGAGTGGTGTACATGGTCAAAGGCAAGCTTAAAGTCATCCAGTAATGGAAAAGGAAGATGAGTTGTGAAAGGTTAATGTCTTGTAATGCAGTCTTCTTCAAAGAGATGCGTCTTCAACTCTTCTCTAAATTGGGGTGCGTTGAGGTGGTCCTTATGGTGGATTTTAGTTTCTCACAATTTGACTTACAAGTGTCACTTGAGGATGGTCATGTTTGTTGGGGGTCCTTAGAGCATCCTCTGAAACTTGTAGGATTCTAGGAGCCAGCTGAATGCTTTCTTCTCTCATCGATGAACTTTTTCGAGTGGTATTTGCTTTGGGTTTCGGTGTAGAAAACCATGCGCTCCAGTTAGACTGTCAAGTGTATCATCGACGTGGGGCAACTATGCAGTGGTGCACTGCTGCAGTATTTTGAGGCTGGTGTGTATGGTAACCAATTCATGACTGCACTTCACTGATTTCCATTCCTGGCACAGCAGGTGCATTTGAAGGCTACAGATGTGCAACTTCTTTGCAAGCCATTTCGGTATTTAGGACCGGGCAAGATATCTCTACTTAGCTGAAAAGGGTCAGTCCCTCCAGTGGCCTGTAGGGCAAGTGTCCGAAGCACTTCCTCCAGATGGGCTTATCTAAAAAGGTGAAGGGAAAGCTGCCATCAGATGAGGTCCCTCCAGTTCTACTGGGACGTCCATATTAAGATGACAAGACCTTCCAGTAGATGTTGGTGTGTGGTGCATCAAGGTACCTGTAATCCCCAGATTGGTGGCAGAAGGGTTCTGCAGCCAAGAAGTCACCTCATCAGGAGCTTTACTTCTCCAAGAGACCAACAGAGCTCCTCTCCTGACACTTTCTATTATTCTCTGGTGGCCTAGATTTGTATTCAATGGCCAATTTTTCAAACACATGCACAGTACTGGAGGCCTGCAGCACTAAGATATGGAGGGAGGTGTTCTCTACATTTGTAGCAGAATTGGAATCACTCTGTATATTACATCTGGTTCTCTCGACTCAAGTGTCTGGTTTTGTGGCTCTTCAGGAACGTCTGGATCTCCCATGTTCTGTTTTGTAGGTTACAACTCTGCCTCAGATTTTGCCTTGGGGGGACTAGCTGAGAGTTGATGCCTGACATTGAAGCTCATCGCCCTTCTTATCGAATCCTTCCTTCCTAAAGGTGAGTAGGTCTACTTCATACTGCTGATGTCACCGGCTGGAGTTTTGTAGGCTCTCTGGATATATGATTTTCTTAGAAGTCTTGGAAGAGGTCTTTGCAGCTCATGCTCTCCTGGAACTTGAAAACAATAACTAACTGCTTGATTTGGAATTTAGCAGATGTCAAATATGACCGATAGCCCATCTACCTTATTCCAAGTGCATTATGTCTTAAAACTAATTAGGCAGACAATGTCTTTTATGGTCTCAAAGTGCACCTGCTCTACACAGGTGGCATCAAATTCTAACTGTACTTGCTGCAGTACATTTCAATCTTAGACATGTAGTCAACAATCTTCAACACTTCCAAGGTCCCTGAATTATAGAAAAATGTGAGAAGAGGGGGACTCCAGGGTCATTAGTGCAGAAGTCTGTATTCTTGTGTTAGATACAAAAAGAAAGTGTACCTCACTACCAAAGATAATGTTTCTAAGGGCAGATAGATGAGCTGGGTCAAATTATCAGGAGACACCTGAAAAGGAAGCCAACACCTGACATGGTACAAGTCTATGTAACAAGCCATTCGAAAGAGACAAGTATAATAAACAAAATGGAGATGTGATCATTAAGCCAAACAGCGAGGACATATCGTCTCCCATTGCTGGTAATAGAGCAAGGTTAGGGCACTGGTTCAGTGAGTGATACCCAAGGCCTCTCCTTTGAACCAAACACGTATCTACCTCCTAGGGGTCCACCTTCTTCCCCAGTGGTCAGGCATTCTAATGATCACCTTTATGGTTTTAGAGAAGAAAATAATTCCTGAAACATGAACTAGTTCTGTAATAGTTTGTACAGTTGAGTTCTCAACCTGTGGCTGAGTCTAATGAAGTCTAGAAGGGATGACAGCAGCAGTCTGGTCCTCATCACACCAAAGAAAGCACAGGCGTGGTGGGCCACGGCACAGAGATTGTGTAGAATTTAGGTAAGAAAGGTTCCAGTGAAGGACATAGACATGGTTAAAGGTGACGACTGCAATAGGAGATGAGGGACCTTGAAGGCAGAAGATGAGTTTGATGCAATGGGTTTCATTCCAGAAGAGGTGCTAGATTAACAGTGGACATAAAAAGCCCAGGTGTGAGATAGCATAGTGTGTTCTGGAGCCACCACCACCCAGGAATGGATGCCTGATGCCAATGGCCACAGTGTAACGTCTGTTAAACAACTTGGAAAGTCTCAGAAGTAAAGTGTGACTCTCTCTGGGCAATCTCGAACTTAGGTGAATGGCAAATCCCCTTGGGCGGAAGTCAGCAGTTGTAGAATACACCCTTGGGCCATTCCTGGTGGTCCCAAAGGTAAACAAAAAAAACAAAACATATTCGTCCAAAAAGTAATGGCTGTATGCTTCTTCTGAAAAGGTGCAGGATCAGGAAGAGTGAATAATGCATAATGAAGGTAGGAACCAATGATTTCATGAAGGAAAGTAACACCCGAGGAATCCCACCTCTTGTAGTTGACCCTCAGTAGAAAAGGCCATTGGAAGTGGAGGGTCTTATCCAGGCCGTACATATATAGCAACGGCAGCTGTTCACCCTCAAGGTACAGAGTAGAGAAAAGCTTTGTCATCAGGTTCCAAATGTACCCGCTTCTCTAATGACATGAATGACAGCCGGAATAGCCAGTCACAGGAAGGCTTTTCAATCTCATGCAGGTTTGGCACCAAACCTGAGCTCTTCCTCAAATCCAAATGATTACAATATCTGCTTATGAGGTCTCATTGAATAATTTCATGAAGCCACTAACAACTCTCTACCCTTTAGTATGTAAATGTGTGGCATTTCACTGTTTTATGTGTGCCTATGTGTGACATGTGCATGCCTCCTGAATCACACTGTGTGACATTTTGGAAACAAGCATACAATTGTGGTAATATTAAAATATTCTGCACAATTTTTGTCTGAATTCAAGTGTGTGTAGTTCAGTAATGAAATTGTCAATACCACTACAAAAGAATGCAATCGACAAATAAATTATTGAAGAACCCCTAGATACTGTTAATTAGCCCCAAAGTATGACCTCGACCTACCCTCTTATTTGTGCTTAGACACTTGTTTCATTCGGATTAGTGAATAAGATGTTTCCAGTAAAAGCCCATTTGTGATTTTTAAAACCAGAATACGATATAGAGATCCTGACTAGATCGATGCCTAGCGTGATTACCTCTTTTGGCCTCTTTTTTTATTTCATAGTTGTATTTGCCTGCAAATCTCATTAGAACGCCTGAATGACGGGATTCAGACTGCAAAGTTAAAAGGAAGACTCAGGCCTGATTTGGATCTTGGCAGATGGGATACTCCATCACAAATATGACGGATATTCCGTCCGTCGTATTACAAGTTCCATAGGCTAGAATGGAATTTTAATATGGCGGATGGGATACTCCATCACAAATATGACGGATATTCTGTCCGCTGTATTACAAGTTCCATAGGATATAATGGAATTTTAATTTGGCGGACGGGATATCCGTCACGTTTGTGACGAGTAACCCTGTCTGCCAAACTCTTATGCAGGCCTTGATCTACTTTCACAGGAGGGATAACTCAAGTTATCCTTATTATTAAAATAATTGCTGTTGCCATATGTTTCTAAGCATAGTATTTCTAGAAACCCTGTCAATGACATAGTTACCAATTCAACATATTATTTGCACCATCGAAGGTGATTCGTATAGTCATGCTAATTTCTAGTGTTTCATTAACATTTTGGGTAAATAATTGATTATTTTAAACTAAAATTGTTGTTTAATACTGTATTGTTTAATAGATTTTTATTTCACAGCCAATTTTTTTAAATCCTGTGGCATCAGAAAATGAGAACATGTTGCAAATATGCTGCAGTTTTGGGAAGGATCTGTGTAATCTGAGGGATAGCTTTGCTGTCAGGTGCATAAATCTGGAAGGTTTCTGTAATCCGAAGGACAGAAGTGATGCATATACCTCAGCTTGCAAGATCTATGTAACCTGAAGGCGCATGTCAGATCTCTGTAATATCAAAGGTAGCAGTGCTGTCATGTGCCTCCGCTTGTAAAATCTGTGTAACCTTGGAGACAAGTTTGCTCTCAGATGCAGGAGCATGTATGAATTCTGTAACCCGAGGACCATCACTGCTGTAAGTGGACCCATCTTGTATGATCTCTGTAATGGGTTGATAACTGTTGCAGCTGTGCAAACCTGAAAGTTTTCTGTAACCTGTTATTTTGTTTATTTATTTATTTTTTGCAGTTGTTTGTATTATGAACTCAACTGGAAGATACTGGAGCGGTTTACAGGAGCACAAGTCACATTGCACAAGGACACAATAACTTTAGATTGGGGTGATTAAGGGCCAGATTAGGACTTTGGCGGTCCGACCCCCAGACTGCCATTGTGGTGGTCAAGAGTGCACCAATGCAAATAGAACAATTGATGGACAGAATGCAGAACAATGTCATACATTCACCCCAGTACAGAGATCTGGATCTAAATCCATCGTTTTTTTGCTCCCCATGCCATTCCAGTTTGAATCCAGCGCTTTGTTCGCCATAAATTGGCAGGGTATGCTCAGACGTGAGTCCCTTGCTCACTTTGCCACTGGATTCAAACAAAGCCTGGCTGAAGATGGCTGTAATGCCAGAAACCGGTCCTTGGAAGCTTTTTTCCGGTCCAGGAAAGACATGGCTTGGCAGTTCGGGCTGGACTGTTCCCATGAGGCACAGGGCCAGACTGATTTGCATATAGCCATGTCTGAACTGGGGTGGCAGAGTGTGCTAAAGAACGGTGATGGATTAAACCCAGATCTGTTGACTGGGTGTGAGTGTTTGATTGGTTCAGATGCTCCGTCCATCACCACCCCCTTTTGTACCGTATTGTAATATGAAGCATCACAGATAAATAAGCAAAGAACTGTAGATTAATATTGGTGTAGGTTAAAAGGTGAGATGACAGTGCTGTCAATCCAGATGCAAGCTACCATGTAAACTAATGACTGCCTTCCTCCCAGCTGTGTTGCTCCCAGAGAAAAACCACATAAATTATCTAGTTATCAAAGACACTTTAATAGCATTCCAGTTTCATGCGGGTGCCACTAAAGTTCAAGCTCAGGCAGCAGTGGAGGGCAAGCACTTTTTTGTGAAAGCACACAACGTCTGCGCAATCAAAACATGTACTCCTGACTCCCAACATGTGGGCGGAGACAAAGCCCCTCTTTAGTGATGCTTACATCAGTGGCGAATGGAACCCCCGGCTTTGGCTGCTTAAGTGGGGGTAGATACTGCAGCCGTTGGCATAGTAATCCGGGTCCTGCTATTCTGATGGACAAAACAGACTGACGTGTCCATTTTGACCCCTTGGTTTTTAACCATATCCTTGGGGCCTAGGTGCTCGAGCCACCAATTGAAGGGCCTGGGCACCAAGGTACTCCCACAAAGGACTACCTCAGTTTTGCCCCCGTTGTGTCCCCTAGGTTAAGAAACAAGTGTCTGACAGTCTGGATCTTTGAAAGAGAGGAATCTCCAGTTGAAAGACTGAGGGTGGCCCAAGGTACCAGGACGGATCATATCTCTGAAAAAACAGCCTGCCAATATGAAGGAGTATGAGAATGGACCGCACCAAGACAGAGGGAGGGGTATCTGAATAGGCATCTAATGCCAAAGTGTCAAAGAGAATTCAATGGAGTTCCTTAAGGTGAGAGGAAGCAAGTCAGATTTTTTAATACCCGCCAGTAAACATGCAGTCGTGTGGACAAGTGGTATGCAGGTACTCTGTTTTTTGGGAAGACTCAGGAAGATTGAGTTATAATAGGCAAAGCTTGCCATGATAGTGGCTAGAATGGGGATTTCCCTATGTTCCAGTGTAACAGTTGGGAGAATATTCTTTAAGACTGTAAGAAGAAGCAGCTGGTTGAAGTTTTTGATATATGGTCTTGAAAAGTCAGTCTGTTATTTAATATGATTCCTAAGTTCTTTGCAGCTTGTGCCTGATGAGGGACAGGAGCTAGTTCTTCCGATTACCATTTGAAGTTCCAAATTTGGCGTCCGACAAAGGTCACTATTTTGGTCTTAGACTAATTACGTTTTAGAGAATTATTGGCCATCCAGACAGCAAGTGAAATGTTAAGGGCTTATTTCCAGTGTAATGAGACAAGGCCTTGTAGCTGAAAGAAGATTGAGAATGGGCAATAGTTGAATAGCCATCAGAGGTGCCCAAAGTCTGAAGTTCTTCCGGATCATGGTCCAGAGCTGACCCAGATTTATTAGAAGATAGTTTTAAGATGACCCAGGGCTCATTTACCTGAGTGAAGAGTCTAACAGCAGATTGATGGAAGGTCGACGCCAACTGTTGGTGCAACATGTTGCACGTGTCTGCGGGAGGTGAACCTTTTGAGGGACCTTTGAGATTTTGAACAATATCTCGAATTTTATCATGAAAGAGGTCTTCATAATGACTCACATAAACAGAGTTATATATGCTATTAAATATGGTAAAGGCTTCTTTTATTTTGTTAGGGGGTGTAGAATGCGAGCACCGCAGAATTTGGTCATTGTGTTGTGAATGAGTTTTTTTGAATTGCTGAAAAGCTTCAAGGTAGAGTCTTTCGTTGGTATCTATGTGCTTGTACAGTGTTTTGTAGTCTTGCAATTCAGGAGTATGCCAGACTGCAGAGTGACTGCCCTGGTGTATTTTATGCAAGGGGAATAGTTTGTCAAGTGACGTTAAGATGCAACCATTATAGGTTGTAACACTATTGATAAGGTCCACAGAAAAAGAGGAGGGGCATGGCTGCAATTTGAGTTTCACTTACCAAGCTGGGATTCACTTTGCGCCAATGTGGTGCTAACTTTGGAGAAGTAGGTTTGGTGGTGGAAGGTGGATCGACACTGATTGCGGAAGAAAGAAGAATACACAAGAACAATTGTTTGCAGCCTGTGGAGAATGGGAATGGATATAGACTAAGTCCAGTGTGGAGAAAATAAGATCTAGCATTTGACCTTTAGAATGGGTGGGAAAATTAACTTTTGGGAAAGTTTGAAACTAGCATAGCATGCAATTCGCCCATGAGTGACCGAATCAGAATTAGAGTCTCTATGAATATTAAAGTCTCCCAAGACCAACAGAAGTTGGAGGAACTGATAGAAAGGTTATTAAGACCAAGAGGTAGGAAACAAGATTCAAGGCCACTGGCGGAGGACAGAAAGTCAGAAGAATTGTAACACACAATTCAAGTAGAAAATGTTATGCCGCTTCAATCTTGGACAGGTAAAGTACTTAATAGATAGTTGGTATAGATGGGGCAAGGTGTTCTGTTCTTATAACTCTGGCTCCACATCCACATTTTTGAAACTATGATAACAGCTTTGTACTGTGACTAGACCGCATCAGCACCACTGACTGAGATTTCATCTTGGTCGGATCGATCACTGGTTGTGAAAAGAGTGCAGCTTGGTTCCCCCTGGAAAGGTGTGGGCTGCACCAATTCGTATAACTATATTTATTCCCAGATGACGATGCTCCGCCATTGTGGTGGGCTGATGGGGCTCATCTCAACACAGTGAGGCTGAATTTGTATTGCTCTGAGCTCTACGATTCTCAATCCAATCTCTTTTGTCTCTATGTTTGTTGACGGGTAGTCCCCTCTTTTGTTGTTTTAGACCCCCTCTACACCACCATCTTTCAACTCGGCCTCCATTACTCATGCATGTATACAGGAATACTAAAGGAGGCTTTAGAGGCCAAGTTTCTTTTCAAACTGACTGCTCAGACTTGTGGTTAGCCGGGACCAGCACTACTCTCTCCTTCAACAGTAACTAAAAGTCTCTGGTACTACACCGACGTGGAAAAAAACGTGACACTGGAGTACATCTAGGTAGATGCGTCACTTTTTAAACCCCTGCGCCACATTATACCTGCGTCAGGTATAATGTATGCAAAGGGGGCGTTCCCCCACAAAAAGCCTCGTAATAGTGACGCAGTGAAATCTATGAGATTTCACTGCGTCACTTTTAGGATGCTGTTGCGTCAAAATCTTGCGCCTGCCTCACAGCAGGCGCAAGACTGACGCAAGCCCTTTCACATGGGGCTTTCCCCATGTGAAAGGACACATTGCTGGAGTTGCGTCACTTTTGTGACACACTCCAGCAATGCGTCACTTTTGCGCTTACAGATGCGTCAGAAATACTGACGTATCTGTAAGTCCTTGCGACATGATGCGTCATACATTAAATATGACGCATCATTGGTGTCGCAAGGAGTGCGCAGTGAAAAGTGACGCATCGCTGTTTTCACGCAGCGATGCGTCACTTTTCATAAATGAGGCCCCAGATTTTTTACTTGTGTGTGGCAACCTAGATACCCAACCTGACATATCAATTTTTCTGCGCAATCCAGGTCAGCAAATTGACCGCATCTGTGTGTTAGATTCTTTTTCATTGATAAAGGACAGCCTTGCTTTAACATTTAAAAACAAATGTTGCAGAATGCATTTAGGGCCCTGGAAAAGAATGTGGTCTAGGGAATACTGCCCACCCTCAGCTCTTCTTCTGATTGGCCTAAGCCTAAAGGTAGGATTCTTTGGGGATTACAAAACATCAGATTGCCAGGGACAGCTGTTTCAAATAGCTGTGGACATTTGGCCAACCAAAAACAAAGTGTATTTAACTGATTATGTTGAGGCAAAACACTATTGTTTTACAAACACTGTGAGGTGTGTAAGTTAAAAGTCAAACAGGGATTGTGCAAGATTTCAGCTTAACTTGTTCCCCCCTGACTACTCTTGATCAAGGCAAGCATTGATGAGAAATCTAGTTTTGTAACAGAGTTGTGTCAGGTTAGGATCATTTTATGCTACTTTTTCCTTGACTCATGCATACCCCAGCAGAATATGCCTCGCCTGAAACAGCAGCTGATATGGGAGTACAAAGCAGTTTATGAATATCTTATAATATCAAATGATGTGAAAGTAATCATTGACGTAAGAAATCATATCACGCGATCGCTGCATACACAAAGAGAGATTAGAGAAAGGACTACTGTAATCAAATGTAAACATGGGAAGGAACCGGTGTGTGAGATTGCGGCTGACCACAATACGACAATCGTGAGGAAGCATCTTGATTAAGAAGATGGCAAGCTATTTCTTAGATAGTATACATTTCATAGACTGAATGTAATTTCAAACTGATTGTATTATACCCACCACATTTTTTTTTTACTTTTCAATGGCTGTGACTTGATATATAGATAATAGGTACTTACATATTTGTGATTTATGGAAGAATTTCAGGTAAAGCAAATTACATTTTGGAATTGAATTGAAATTTACTGTGCAACTAACCCCCACAACAGAGAGTGGATACCCAGTGAATGAGGTAATTTGTCTTTAAGTGTTCTGTTCCTTTGAATGGCACTAGAATACCTTAAAATATCATTTGACAGAAATATTGTGTCCTAAATATTTTCCTGAAAATTATCATCAGTTTGCATTAATAATAGAAAATCTACATCAAATTGTGCATTTTTGTGTTACTTTTTTGCCACAATACTTCAACCACATTATATTTATACTAATGTTATTTCGACAAACTACCTCTTTGAATTGATAAATCTCCAAAATATGAATATAATCAATTTAAACAGGTTTGAAACAATATCCACCACTGCCACGTGTTTCATCCCTATTAATGGGACTTCATGTTATGTTATGCAGATTTGGAGAGCGGTCTATCGTCCGGGAGGGTATCCTGGTGCTCAGGAAGAGTGAGTCTAGCCAAATTGGGGCATAGTGAGACTTCTCGAGGAGAGCCAGGTCTTCAGCTTCTAGCGGAGTTCAAGAAGTAAGGAGGAGGCTCTTATGTGTAGCAGCAGGTCATTCCATGCTTCAGGAGCAATGTAGGAGAAGGCTTGACTGCCTGATCTGGTTTTCCATACGTGTGGGATTTGAGTAAATAGGAGTCCAGATGAGCAGAGGTATCTGGAAGGTTTGTGAAAGCAGATGTGATTGCTGAGGAATGCTACGCCAGAGTTATGTGTTGCCTTCAAAGTGTGGATGAGGAATTTTAATTGTACTAGTTTGTGGATGTCAGATGTGGGGTGATGTGAACCCGGTGTAGGAGGTCAAGAGTGATTCTGGCTGCTGAGTTCTGAATGGCCTGCAGTCTTCTGGTGAGTTTCTTTGTTGATTCCAGCATAGAGTGTCTTCCCATAGTCCAGCTTGCTTGTGACCAGGGCGTGCTTAGCAGTTTTCCATGTGCTAATTGGGAGCCATTTTAAAATCTTACTCAGCACCTTCAGGGTATGGAAGCATGAGGGTGTTCACTTGGGCAGTCATGTTGAGTTTGCTGTTGATTAGGAGCCTGAGGTTATTATTATGGATCGTGGGGGTGGGGGAGATTCTAGCCCTGTTGGCCACCAGGTGGAGTCCCCGAGTGAAGTGATCTTCCCAAAGATCATGATTGCGATCTTGTCGGGGTTCAGCTTCAGACAGATTGTCTTCATCCAGTGGGCAATGTCAGTCATCCAGGCACTGAACTTGATCCTGGTACAGGGCGTCCTGTCCGTAAGGGAGAGAAAGAGCAGAGTGTTGTCGATGTAGGAAAGGACGTTGATGTAGGGAGAGTGGGTGGGCGTGGCTAGATGGATCATGCATGCATTGAAGAGGGTCTGGCTCATGGAGGACCCTTGCGGCACTCTGCAGATGTGGATGAAGGCTGATTTATTGGGTCCTTCCAGTCAGGAAGCAGGAGATCCAACGGAGTGTGTATCCATGGATTCTGATGTAATGTAGGCATTGGAATAGGATGGGGGTGAGGAACCATGTCACAAACTGCAGAGAGGTCCAAGAGGATGAGGTCCCCATGGCTCCTCCGACCAGAGTCATGTTGATGTCATTCATGGCAGTTATGAGGGCAGTTTCCATGCTGCGATGGGTCTGAAACAAGATTGAGTTGTGTTGAGGAGTTGGTGGCCGTTGAGGCATTCAGTGAGGTGTCTGTTGATAATTTCTTCTAAGACCTTGGCCAAGAATGGTAGCAGGGAGGTCAGTCTGTGGTTTGCAAGTGTTGAAGGGTACACATACGGTTGCTACAGCAATGGGGGGGGGGGCAGATGTGTATTTCCAAGCCTCTGGGAAGGTTGTGGAAGAGGAGGAGGTGTTCAGAAAGGGTGTGAGCATGGTGCTGATTGGTTGCACTCTACCTGAGTAGGCGTGGTTGGGCCAGGAGTCAAATGGGGCCCCTCACTGGATGGACTTCCTGGTGACTGCGGTTTCTTCTGGGGTGATGATAGGCCCTGGATTAGCATTGGTTCTTTGGATAAGAACGGGAGGCATTTGACGGGGTCTGGTGGGTCCTGTTGCAGGTTGGAGTTCCTGTAAAGGATGAGGATTTTGTTGCTGAAGAATTGAGAGAGATTGTTGCAGATGTCCTCTGAGGATGTGATCGAGTTGGAGGAGACTGCTGATTAGGTGAAATCCTTCACAATGTTGAAGATTTCTTTGCTTCTGTTGGTGCTGGCATTGTTGTGGTCCACCAGAGTAACACGTGTGGTTGCTTGGATCATTTGGTTGTAGCATCTCATGGTGGATTTGAACGTGCTCCTGTCTGCATTGTCCTGGGTCAATCTCAATTTACATTCCAGTTGTTTGCAAGGATGCTTCATCATCCTCATTTCCTTTATGTACCAACTGGCTCGAGCTCTAGATCTTGTTATATTGCTGTGTCTGAGGGGGGCCTGGGAGTTGGTGCAGGGGGTGATTCTTGTTTGCTTTGGGAGACTGCTGCTGTGTTTGAATGGTAGGTGTTGAGAGTGCTGTTCCTTTCATTGTCAGTGACGCTGTTCCAGTTTCAGAGGGCTGGTCTGGCAGCGATGCATCTGAATGAACCAAGGCAGTGATATTAAACTTGACACTGGCACAGTCTGTCAAGAAACAGGTATAAGCTCATCGACTGGTCAAAATAGGGTCTCGATGGTGTCCAGTGACGTGGACAGGCCCCTTTACTCAATGGATGTGGGACAGGCTTGGAAGGTCTTTGATGAGTCCTTTTGAGTTGGGGTCAGCGGAAGTTCAGGTCACTTGCGACTTGGGTGGGTGGTCCTATGAAGTTGATGATGGTGTTGGTGAAGTTTAAATGTGGTCCCAGTTTTGAAAAGGGCTGCATATGTTGAAGTTGGCCATGACGTGGTTGTTGAACAACAGGTGTTCCATGTTGGTGGATGATGTCTCCATGAACTATTGCAGCTGATCCCATTCTTGTGGGTGATTGTAATTCCGCCTCCAGGCTTGTGAAGTCTTGTCTTGCTTGACGATCTTGTAGCTGGGGGAATGGCTGTGGCGATGTCAGATGCTGATGTGGGGTTCAGCAAGGTTTCCGTGTAGAAAAGTAGGTCCGGGGCATTGTCATGTAACAGGCCCCAAATCTCAGTTGCATGCTTGGTGAGTGAGCAGGAGTTGAGGGCCATTCATGCAAATGTTTTGTGTTTTGTGGGTGTTGGCAGGACTGTATTTTAGTGTGAAACTGTGTGGTATCAGGTTGTGTTGGAGCAGGTGCGGTGATCATTGGGGGTGGCTAAGAGAAGGAGGGCTTGCAGGAAGCGCAGAAGAATGCTCCATTGGTGTTAAGTGGCGCAGCGAAGCAGCAGGACTTGGAGTGGTGCCTGGGGTTGTGGCATAGAGGGTTGCAGTGGGGTAGTGACTGGTGGGTGGGAAGACCAGGGATCCTGGCTCTGGGTGCTGTCCAGGCATGGACAGGCACAGACTGGCTTGCCTTTGAGACGCCAGCTGCATGTCCATGCGGCAGCCACCATTACGTTAGTCCTGGGATTGGGGAGAAGTGATGTAATTTCTTGTACAGATGGATGATGAGCTGCAAGTTCAATGATACAACAAAAACAAGCACTGTTAAATCAATTGACAACAATGTTATGCTAATTTTGTATTTAGTAGAAATACTTCTACTTATTCCCTTTATGCTAGAAATACGCCTAAATCTCAAGCATATGTGTAACGGAATCTGCACAGCGGAGTAAACTTAACGAGGCGGGGCCTTTTAAAGATTGGTCACTCACAAAGGGGAAACACAAAAAAGGTCTTTCATCTGATTTAAAGATTAACAGCCTTATTCATGAAGGCTAAATCGGCTCGCAAAGGGCCGGATTCTGAGAATCCGGCCCTTTGCGAGTGCGATTTTTGCTTTTGGGATTCAGCATCCCAAAAGCAAAAATCGCTAATTGCGATGTCGCAAATGTGCGAGGAAATGACATTTAAGGAATCTCTATTTGAGATTCCTTAAATGCTATTCAACATCCTATTTCAATTTGCGATTTCGCTATTTCTAGGCGCAATTTACCGCGAGGTCAGACCTCGCGGTAAATTGCGACAACTCAGAAAAATGCATTTAAATACATTTTTCTGAGTTGCATGTTACACACACACATGTCCTTTGGACATGTGTGTGTGCAACACCTGTGTCACAGATCATTTGAGGGGTGCTACAGGGTGTCCTGTGGACACCCCTGGCACCCTTCAAATCGCAATCTTATTTGCGATTAGCTAATTGCTAATCGCAAATAAGGAATACTCCCCATTCATTCCTATGGGCCTTTTGGCCCATAGGAATGAATGGCGAGTTATTCCTTATTTGCGATTAGCAATTTGCTAATCGCAAATAAGGAATCAGTAGGAATCGCATTTTTTTATGCGATTCCTACATGATTACCGTTTTGCGAGTCCTTAATAGCGAATCGCTATGATTCGCTATTAGGGGCTCGCAAAACGGCCCCTTCATGAATAAGGCTGTAAATACCTTTATTTGTAGAAAATCAGTGGAATATCATAAATCCTAGGAATGCAGATAACAGAAAAGTTTGAAACAGTCCTCTTTTCATGCATCTTTTGGTGTATTCATTTTAACATAAAAAACCCATCAGCTGCTCATTGGGAGTGCATTTGAGAAGAATATCGTGGTCTTAACTTTGAAACTTTAATTTTATTGAAAACTCGTTATTATCACTTTACAAACATTAGGTCCATCTAACTTTCGTCTCACATATCATCTTTATAACTCATCCTGCCACTGATCTCAGGAGCAGCTTTAGACATTTTTCTATATATATAAAACGGATGTAGGACGTTACAACGCATACTTTTACAACGTCTACCTTTATAACGCATTTTTTACACCGCAACATCCATTACAACGCATACCCTTACAACGCATACCATTACAAAGAATTCTTTGAAACTACCTTTACAACGCATTCCACTACAACGCATACTACATTTACAACGCATACCATTACAACGCATAACATTAAATTGCATGTAAGGTAAGTATTGGATAGTGTAGGGGTAAAAATTACTATTCTAACTCCAGGGGGTGCAACAGTTGGGTAAGTGTTGGATAGTGTAGGGGTTAAAATTTCTATTCTAACTCCAGAGAATGCAACAGTAGGGTAAGTGTTGGATAGTGTAGGGTACTATGTGTTGTAATGCTATGCGTTGTAATGGTATGCATTGTAATGACTGCGTTGTAATGGCATGCGTTGTAGTGGTGTGCGTTGTAGTGTCTTGCGTTGTAATGGTTGCGTTGTAAATGCATGTGTTGTAATGGATGTTGCATTGTAAAAGTTGCATTGTAAAGGTTGTTTCCCATATAAAACACCTCCAAACCCAGCCTGCCTGCCCCCATCACTCATTAAGACAGTTCTTAGTTGTGTGATGATAGCCACCTTCCAGTCTCCTCCCTCAAAGCAAGCAGATACGTCCCTTCTTTAGATACTTGTTCTCCCAAAGGAGTTCATCATAGACTCTCCTTTAGCTTATAAATGAAGTAGGTCCTGGCCCTGTGCAAGCATCCGTGGGGGTTGTACGATGTCATGATCCATTGGGATAACACAAAGTGCCTGAATATGATGCCAGTCAGACTGCATTGCGTAGTTCTGCCAGAGGCGGTCAGACAGTCGAATGTCTCTTTGGAAGCAGACGGTCCGACTGCCGGATTCCGATGCATGCATTGTGTACTCTGACCGACCGCTGAAAGACCCCCATCTCTGACAGCTGTTCTCCAACTGCTGAGATGGCAGCCAGAGACAAACTGCATTCATATAGCTGTACAAAGAGCTCCGACTGCCATCTGGATTACTATGTGGGTTTCTAATGACCCGACTGTGGTGGTCCGACCAGCTGCCTTGCATTGTCGGAAATGAAGGAAAAGGGGGCAAATACTCAGCTGATTTCCTATCTCTCTGAAAGATTCCGGTATGTATCCCTTCCTCCAGAGCTCCCCTACACCTCAGCAGCTGCACCACCAAGTGGACAGTCTTGTGGACGGCAGAATCCAGGTAAGTCCTCATGTGGCATGTATCCCCATTGACTGGACTGTGCACATATAACCACACTCCAGCAATGTGGTACCTGGTGCAGAAAGGCATGTCCCCACATGTGTCATGCATGTGTGTTCAACTGCACATGTTTCCTGTGCATTTGTACGGGTAGCGGGGCATTGCCGATGTAGCAGCAGTTGCATTGTAATACGGCTGTCGGAGATTTCCTAGCCTCGGCGGTCGGAATCAGACTGCCGCCATGGCAGTCGGACGGGTAGTCTGACCGGCATCGTAATCAGGTCCAAAATTACTTATATCTGTAAAGTGCAGGTTTGCGCTTGGTACTGAATAACAGATGGTTGTTGGTCTATAAATGTGTGCGGTCCTGCCAAGTTTCGAACCTCTGCCTATGAGGTAAAACACAAATCGTCTAACTTGGAGTCGGTGCATTAGACCATTGAATCACCAGACCAGGAAGAGTCCAAAGAGCCATTAAACTTGTGATCTACAAGAGGTTGCATGGTTTTCTTCAAGGAGCTACCAGGAAATCGCTAACATGGCTATGGACAAAATACGCTTACAGTTAAGATTACTCGTGCCACTCCTTCTAGCGATACATCTTTCCGGCCCCAGACACAGCTGGGTATATCGTTGTCAATGAATATAGGGTTAAAACAGTCTATACTTACATTAAAATATTGGCCCCTGTCATGTGAGCTCCTGTCCGGTAGATAGTCTTAAATCTGTTTATATTACAGTGTTTTATTGTTTTCAAAGGACAGGTGTCCCTTCAAAGACACCCTTTTTTCTACTGTTAACAAAGCTAGATATCTTTCTTAAATAGAATAAGGCTAATATATTCAATGATTAATGCATTAGTTTACATTTTTAAATGAATTGTTATTACAATAACCATTCAATAGACAATCGTCCAGTTTTATAGCTGCTCCTTTTGCCGCTGAAGCATTGAGAGGCAGGAGAGGGTATGGAGAATTTACAAAAGTGATACCAGAACTGTCCCTGTATTCTATTTTGTACAAAGTGACTGAAAATCAAAAAAAAATAAGAAAAAGACAAATTTTTTCTGATAAATATTTCGGTGTAAAAATCCTGCTCTGCTAGATTATTGTTGACACAATTATTCTATGTAGGTCCTAAGACCTGAAATACATTCTTCTTCTGAGACCTTTCCCTCTTGTTAGTAATCCTGTAACGCTCTATGGTACATTCTAGTTTTTGTTCAAACCTCGGTGACAAGAAGCCATTAAAAAATCAGTTTTGACCTACCCACAATGTCATCTGAAGATTTTGCTTGGATCCATCCCAAATGTCAATTCAATTTAATGTATTTCGTATATGCTTAGTTAATAAAGAATGTTGCATGAAGTACACCAATGAAGATTTTTTAAAGATGAAATCAATAAAATTTGGATCAGTCATGTAAAACGGAGTTCTTGATGCCACAGGCAAGAGAGGTCCAATAGGCACAAATAGCTTCATTGTTTGTAAGGGTCATCTTTGAAGCATGCAGTTAAGTACCATTGAGTTGCTGAGAGGGGCTAGCTATTTTTCTCTATATGAGTCAACTGTGTCTTCTGGGTTTTGATGGAGCGAGTTTCAGAATTGCTTTTATTCTGGCTCGTGATATTAAACTCTCATAACATGAATTAATTTATTAATGAGTTATTGCATGATTCGTTGTACTAAACCAACCTAGAGTAAAATCATACACATCATTACATGGGATTAACATTATGTGCTATATGTTGCATTAGCAAGTATGTTTTATAATACATAACTAATATTGTTTCGTCTGTCCTATTGTCTTTGTCATCACTATTGCGGCTGATTAATTAATAGCATGTGCTTATTTTGTATGTGCTATCGTCTATGTTGTGTCTGTTTATCTTTTTCAGATACATGAAGAATCCTGCTGGACATTATGAAGAATGGTAGATATTTAATGCTGCTTTTCTTTGTGCTTTTGCTAGGTAACATTTATTAATAGGTTAATATTAGCAATGGTGGGTGGGTAACAGAATGACTTTCATAATTTAAAATTAATTATGCTTTTGTGTTTGTTTAAATACTAGCTCGTGTGATAGGCTTGAGGCCTATGATTTTTGGAGAATGTTGGTTAGCCTGACAGAGATGGGCCAAGCACAGCCATGATGAAACGCTTTTTCATAAGGACATTTCTTGAATAAACTGAAGTCCAAACAAAAACCATTGGGCGAGTTGTGCTCTGAAAGGTTATTTTTCCAAGGCTAAGGAAGTGACAAGCGGTGGATCGGCCGAGCTATGGAGGAAACTGTGAACTTTCTCAGTAAAATGTTGCGATCCTCGGAAGCTGGTGTCGCTTCACGTGAAAGGACAATGGCTATGACGTCTTGTCATTTTGGAAAAGAGGCCTCACGATGGTCTGATGTCAAGCAACCAATCAGGTTGCTGAAAGTCTTTAAAAATATATCATTTAGTTAGATTAGTGAGTTAGAAAGGTATAAAAACTTAGCCCATTGAGGGGAGCTGGGCTGACTGTTCCTGAGGGCGAAGTGCTGTCCGATTTCTTGGGACACGTAAGAATAACTAATGCATTTATTTTCTCCATTCTTTTCCAGGTCAGAAAGCTTAATTTAGGGAAATAGGTTTATGTTTGCTTTAATTCATGATTTTGTGCAATTTTGAAATGCCAGACTTTTGTGCCAATAAACTGAATAAAAGAATACTGATTTAATAAAAATGTTTGCTAATAAATAAAATGAGCTAATAAAGTGTTTGAAAATAAAAGCTTTAACTTTTAAAAATAAAAGACTTAAAACGTCAAGCTGGTCTTGATTATTTAATCGTTACCATTATTAGATTCATTGGCCAAAAGTGGCTTAATTAATTGTTTATATTATTTTATAAATGTTTATAGTGTTATACTGCAGTTGTATGTAATGTACAAAGGGTTTGATAGTTTAGATAATTATGCCACATGATTCAGTCGCTCAATATTCAGTCTTAGTCTTATGGGCCTGTTTACGATATTATTGAATGGTGAGTATTAGGCAGTGAATAGTGTAATTGAGACTGAATTTCTATAGGGGCGCTGGATCAATTTCTCTGGTAGCAGAGTTCGGTTACTATGGTAACTGACATGTTACATGTTAATTACATAGGATACATGTCTAAAACATGTTGTTAAGTTTGTTCACTTGTTGTATGTAGTCGAAAGGATTTTTCCTGCAGTGTGAAAAATTCCTGGGTTTTGCCGGCAAAAGAATAGTGTGACTAGAAAAGTTACACAGTGCATTTGATCTGTTTCAAAATTGTGGTATAGAATATATCGCAAGTGTTGCGGACGTACAACACAAGTTTAGGGACTTTAGATATGACTGGTTAAATGTATAGTAAGGATTGTCTATGAAATTGTAGCACTAAGCATAGGGACCTGGTGAGCCCGTTTTAAAACTTTCTGTGTAAAGAGTAATAGATCTATTCGAGCTTGAGTGGAGGGTAAGGAGGCATCGTCTATTCTTATTAGCGTTTGAGGATTTCTGTGGTTGGTTAAAGTCCTGCCAGGATTTCGAGTGTGCGTGATTAGGTTTTCCATTTTTTTGAATGCATGAATGATTTTGTGAAAATAGCGTCGCCTATTTTCATGTGAAAGAAATTCTGAATGCCTGTTAAAACTATCCTTTCTTAGCGAAACAGACAAGTGGTTCGTTTATTTGTAGTTACTAATTGAGATTCATTAGAAAACATTGTTTAAAATGGCGTTGTGAAAAGTTTTTGTGAAGGAGGGGTGAGTTTACGGAGTAACACACAGCGAAGCTGCAGCGGCAGTGTACGTCATTCGGTTTGCGCTGTGATTGGCTAACATACGTCACTGCGAGCGCTCTGATTGGTTCATGTGACAGTGACGAGCTGACAGCAGATTGGTCTGTTCTGAATACTGTATTTCTATGGTTGAGCAAGGTGGTGATGTAGCTTAACCTGATTGGCTTGTTGGTGTCTTTCGCGCACGGATTGGCTGGAATAGCGGAACACCAATTACATTACGAACATTGCGATCTTTTAAAATTAAGCGATTGTAATTTAAAATATGAGTTATTGGTATGATACTGAGAAAAAGAAGCCTTCATGGTTTCAGAAAATGAAAAATGTATTTAAACCCGACAAGAAAATTGAAACGCGTGGTGGAAAATTACTTCATAAGTACAAAACACCTGCAGCCTATATGGAAGGCGAATATGGTTATCATACTGTAATTTGGTTTGAAAATTGGATGCATTATACAAAAAATGATGGTGTATTAGTATGGCCAGAAGACGGGTCATTCAATATGAAAGTTTTGAGAAACCTGAGAGAAAAAATGATGGCTCTTATGCCAAAGCCTAGACCTACTCAATTTGAAGCCTTAGTTGAATGGGAAGTTGAAATGATGGAGCTAGAACGTGAAAGTAAATGTTCAACACCTAGAAATTCAAAATATATTGTAAATAGAGAAACGCATGAGGACAAAGTGAGGCGTTGGAGAAAGGCAGACATGTATGATGGTCTGTACCCAGTAAGAATAATGATCACTGAAGATCCAGCAGCTCAAAAGAAAATACAGAAAAGTAGACTTGATGAGGAATTAGATGATGCAGTTTTAGAAGATCTTTATTCTACTAAACGCAAACCGCCACCTTATCAGGCAGATTCTCAATCTACCCTGAGAGTTTCTACAGGAACTTCTCCAAGTGCACCTGCTAGAGAAGCTGATGAAGGTTCACCTAGATTTTTAAAATTACCTGAAAGAGTAGGTTCAATAAATAATTCTAGTACACCCAGAGAACAAAGAAATGATTTTCCGAGAAATCAAGAAAGACGTCTTGCTGATATGCCAGAAATTTCAAATTATGATAGAGCAAAAGAAGATTTAATGCAACAATTAACAAAAGGCATGGAAGCAGTGACAGTACCAGTAACGATTGGTCCTGTTGTACCAGTTTTTGATCAGGTAGAAAATAAACATTCAGCTTTGACAGTTCAATTAAATGCAGAAATTCAAAAAGTGGCTGAGAAATGTTATTCAGAACTTTCAGGAATTCATAGAGAAAGATCTATGATGCCAAACTTAACTTTTAATCAAAGTCTAACAGGTTGTCAAACACCATCTGTTGCAGAGTCTGATTCAGCTTCTTCAGAAAGAAGTCTAAACAGAATAGATTTAACACAAAATGCATTATCT
Organism: Lissotriton vulgaris; assembly: GCF_964263255.1. Lineage (NCBI taxonomy): Eukaryota > Metazoa > Chordata > Amphibia > Caudata > Salamandridae > Lissotriton > Lissotriton vulgaris. The sequence goes on from NC_141695.1 coordinate 1,727,899,248, forward strand.
CCAGAAGCCCCAGAATTTAAAAAGCTTGATGTTGCAAAATTAAAGGCTGATTTAGAAGAATTAATTATTGGCACGATTGGTTCTGACAGTTTAAGATTGTATCAAGATGATGAACTTCTTTTTATTCGTAAGATCATTCAATGGAAAGCGAAAAACAGGTATGAACAACTGGAAGAAATGGCTGCTGAATTAGAAATTGATTTGAGCAAACAGAAACATTTGCAGAAACATTACAGAGTGGATTTTTCTGAAAAGGATATTGATAATCTCAATAATTCTGGAAGAATAACTCATATTAAAGAATTGATAGTTTTTCTTAAAAGATTAGGTGAATTAGGTAAATGGAGATTAAAATGGTCAAAGAATAAAGAACAGGACAAAAGAGTCAGAAGTGAAACAGTTTCTGAATTTCCGATGAGGGAAATAGCAGGTGGAGGATATGTACATGTCCCTTGGTCAAGACAAGATATTCTGTTATTTACTAATGATTTTCCTCGGCTGAGAGAAAAGCCTGTGGAATGGTATCGACAGGTAGACAGATTCATTAATGTGTCAAAAGTTCTGAGGATTGATCTGGATGGATTCTTTGACATTGTTGTCCCATCAGATCTTTGGACAGAATGCAACATTTCTGTGGGTTGGCCCAAAGAAGAACCTGCTCGAGACACAATTACTGGTGCTCCATCAAAGGATGTTATGGAGGTATACAATAAAGTGATTTATTGGCTGAAAGAAAAAATTCCTCCGAAAAAAAGTAGATTGGGTTAAAATTGACAGAACAAATCAAGAGCCAAAAGAGTCAGTACATTCATTCTATGAAAGGTTACTGTTAGTCTTTAAACAATACAGTGGCTATTAAAAATTAAGTGAAAAGGACATGAGCCACTTTATTTACAGATTTGTCTTCGGTTTGAGACCTGAGATAAGTGAAATGATCAAACATGGAATTGTGGGCTGGCAGTCACTTTCAGTTGATGATATCCTGAGAAAGGTAAAATACTGCAGTGATGAGATAGATGCCAAACAGAAAACCCTTAAAGAAAAGGCAATGTGGGCACAAGTGAAAGTAGCTGAGCAGCAGCAGATGGCTTTTGAAAATAAAAATGTGCAACAGAATCAAGGCAAATTTAAGAATAATTTTAATAATAAACCTAAATTTAATGTGAATATTGAAGAGCTGAAACAGAAACTCCCATGTTTTAATTGCGGCGAAATTGGACACTGGAAGCGCGAGTGTAAAAATCCGCCCAGAAATTTTAAAAATACTTAATTGAATCCACAGATGCAGAGTGAGATAAATCAGCAGCAACAGCTACAGCAGCATGTAAACGAGTTAAGTCAGCAGCAACAGCTACAGCGACAGGTAGCGAATCAGCAGAGCCAGATTCCACAAGCACCATTTCCAAACAGGGTAAATGCTCAAAGGTTTACACCAGAAACAGGTTTCTGTGGAGGTAATCAGGTAAACAGTTTGTCAAGAACAAATGTGTCAAATGCTTCTCAACAATTTTGGCTGAAAAAAAATGAAGTGAGTGATTCATCTAATGATTACTCATGACGGTGCCTGAGAGAGGAGGAAGAGTGTGTGCTTGGACCCACTCTTGAGGTAGACCAAGCTGGTCCATTTGTTAATGGTAAAGTGAATGATGTCGATGTCACTTTTCTTGTTGACACAGGTGCTACCCGTTCTACTGTTAGATCAGCAGAAATTGAAAACCTTCCTCTCTCTGGTGAGTGTATCCAAGTTGTAGGTGTAGCAAATCAGCAGATTAAAACAAGTCTAACTGAGCCTGTAAAAGTTGAGATTGGAAATTACAAAGATAAACACAGGTTTTTAGTTTGTGACAGTAGTCCTGTAAATTTGTTAGGTCGAGATATTTTGTGCAAGATGAACTGTAAAATTTATTGCTCACCGAATGGTATTGAGCTACAAACTTCGGAAGTTGATGGTCTTTACAAATTAACAATGTTAATGGTTGAAGAGGAAAGTAAATTATTATTTCCTGTCTTTGACAAAAATAATTTGCCTGAAGAGCTTAAAGGGCCAGTGAAACCAGAAATTTGGGACTTGACTGGGAATGTTATGGGCCTTATGAAACATGTGGATCCAGTAAAAATGACTGTAAAACAAGGAATAGATTTCCTGAATGTTCCTCAATATAAAATGAAAGCTGAAACAATTGAAGGAGTCATTCCAGTGATTGAGAAATTCATAAGTCAGGGTGTTCTAAAAGAGATTGAGAGCAGCCCATGTAATTCACCGATTATGGGTATCAAAAAGCCAAATGGAACTTATAGAATTGTTCAGGATTTAAGAAAAATTAACCAAATTGTTGTTCCATGTTGCCCAATTGTTTCAAACCCTGCGGTAATTCTTTATCAGATTCCGCATGATGCAGAATGGTATACGGTCATAGACCTATGTAACGCCTTCTTTACAGTTCCACTGCATCCAGAAAGCCAACAAATTTTTGCGTTTAGGTTCCAGAACCGTATTTTAGCATGGTGTCGTATCCCACAGGGGTATACTGAGAGTCCATCTACTTTTAATCAGTTATTAAAGAAATCCCTGGAAGATCTGATTTTACCTGGAAATTCAACATTGGTTCAGTATATTGATGATTTGCTTGTGGCTGCAAAGACACGAGAAAATTGTGTAACTGATACCATTACCCTTTTAAATCGGTTAGCAGATGAAGGACATAAAGTGTCACCTGCAAAGTTACAGTTTTGCAAACAAGAGGTAAAATATCTTGGTCACAGAATTGCAAAAGGAATAAGACAAGTGACTATAGAAAGAATTAAAATGATTAAAGCAATACAGCCCCCGACAACACAAAGACAGGTCAGAATGTTTCTGGGAATGGTTGGTTACTGTCGCTAATGGATCAGTGGATTCTCAGTGATTGCAAAACCACTGCAAAGACTGACAAAAGCAGACATAAAAGATCCAATTAAATTGACAAAAACTGAATTAGAGGCATTTGAACATTGAAAAGAAGTTTATGTGAAGCTCCAGCTTTGGGAATGCCAGACTATGAAAAAGAATTTGAGTTGTACTGCAGTGAAAGAGAAGGTTGTGCATTGTCAGTTCTGATTCAGAGACATGGAAAACTGAGAAAGCCAATTGCTTATTTCTCAGCTGTTTTGGACCCTGTTGCAAAAGCTTTGCCAGGTTGCTTAAAAGCAGTGGCTGCAACAAGTGTAAGTCTTGAGCAAAGTGAGGGAATCATTATGGGATTTCCTGTAAAGGTATATGTACCTCATTCAGTTGAAATTCTTCTTACTAGAAGCAAAACACAGCATTTAACAAGTAACAGACTAACCAAATATGAGAAAACAATTCTGGGATCAGATATTGTTTCTATTGCAAGATGTGTGAATTTAAATCCTTCCACATTATTGCCGGATGGTGTTGTTACTGAGGTTAATAATGAAAATGACATTGATCATGAGTGCTTGGATGTGGTAGATTACTGCACCAAACCTCGGCAGGATATAAAAGATGTTCCTTTACCTGAATCTGATTTGGTTTACTTTGTTGATGGTTCTTGTCTAAGAACAGACGAAGGCATTCTAAGAGCAGCATACTCAGTATGTACAGTCTCAGATGTTGTAGAGGGTTCACCTCTTGATGGAATTCGTTCAGCACGAATTGCAGTATTGGTTGGTTTAATTCGAGCCTGTGAAAGAGCAAAAGGCAAAAAAGTTACCATAGTGACTGATAGTCAGTATGGGTATGGCGTAGTTCATGACCATGGTCAGCTCTGGTCCCAAAGGGGTTATTTGACTTCTGCGGGAACGCCAATTAGAAATGCAAAATTGATCAAAAGATTGATCGATGGCATTCAGTTACCAGAAAAAATTGCTGTTGTGAAATGTGCAGCTCATAAAAAAGGTGAGGACTATATTACCAAAGGTAACGCATATGCAGACGAAATTGCAAGGTATTGTGCAAGAAATAATTATTTGGTTAATCGGGAAAAAGACAAAAGTCACATTTTGAACTCTCTCATGCTAATATCTGTAGTTGAAACATGGCAGGGAGTAAAAGAATTACAGGATGAAGCAGATGAAGAAGAGAAAACACATGGTTAAAAGCAGAGTGCAGACAGCGAGAGGAAGATGGAGTTTGGGTTTACAAAGATGACAGACCTGTAATGCCAAATTGCATGATTGCTGACATGGCACAGATGTACCATGGTCCAGGGCATTTAGGGAGAGATTCCATGATCAGATTATTCAGAGAAACATGGTTCAGTCCAAAAATCAGAATTATTGCAGTCACTTTGCCAAAGATGTTTGACCTGTCAACAAATGAATCCAAACAGAAAAACTGTTGTAAGTCTGGGAACCATAGGACGGGAGGGTGGTCCTTTTACCAGGTTACAGATGGATTTCATTGACATGCCACAGCACAACAAGCTCAAGTATGTGCTGGTGTTTGTTTGTCTGTTTTCAAGATGGGTGGAAGCTTTCCCAACTCGTCACAATGACTCAGTCACTGTGGCAAAATTACTTTTGAGGGAGATCATACCTAGTTATGGTTTTCCAGTAACTATTGAAAGTGATCGTGGAACGCATTTTTAAAACAGATTGTTACAGCTGATTTGTGAAGCTTTGGGCATTGAACAGAAGCTACACTGTGCTTACAGACCAGAAGCATCAGGTGTTGTGGAGCAGATAAATGGAACAATCAAGAATAGAATCTCAAAAATGTGCCTAGCTACAGGAGTAAAGTGGACAGATGCTCTTCCACTTGTTCTGATGTCTTTGAGAAGTACTCCAGAGAAAAAGACAGGCCTTAGTCCTCATGATATCTTAATGGGTAGAGTTATGAGGCAAGCATTTGTTCCAGTTGGCAAGCTTTTAAGTATTAATGATAGTGCAATCATTGAATACTGTCAAAATTTGTCTGATATAGTTAATTCTGTATTTCACCAGGTGGGAACAGATGTGATTACAAAAGAGAAAGAACAACCTCATGATCTGATTCCTGGAGATTGGGTCAGAACTAAGGTCCATCGAAGGAGAAACTGTTTAGTACCTAGATGGCAAAAGGCAAGACAAGTAATTCTTGTTACAACAAATGCAGTAAAGTGTAGGGGTTTGAAAAGGTGGGCGCATGCAAGTCACACAATTCGTGTACCACCTCCTGATAATTCTGATGAAGAGAGTGACACTACAACTGATTCAGATTCAGAAGGAGATCCTGAAGGTCCAGAATCTGATGATCAACAAGAAAATGGTCATCTAGAAAACTTAGATGTGAATCAGGCATTGAATGAAAAAGATCTGGAAATTGTGACTCTAGATCAAGAAAACGATGAAAATCTGTTAAGAAAAGAATCTCAAGAAGAAGAAGAAGAAGATTCAGAAGCAGAAAATTCTGAGCAAGATAATAATCTAGTCCAGGAGAGTATTGAAAAGCAGAAGAGTAGCTCTGTGTGCAGGAACAAGAATTCTGAAACTGGGAAGCTAAAGGTGATCCCTGAAGAAGAGGAAGAATTACCAAGTACCAGCTATAAGGATGATGTTCCCAATGGAGTGAAGCTGCAGAGTAAAGAAGTTCCTAGGTACAGATTTGAAATCTCAGAAACAGATACAGATGAAAGTGACGAAGAATGTGAAGTAAGAAAATTCAGAAAAAGGGCTTGGAAAGCGGAATCAAAAGCTGAAACAGACGAAATTGTGCCAAAGAAGAAAGTCTTGAGAAAAGGAGATGTTTGGCCAAAAGAAGATCTGAAATTTAAATTAGTAAAGAAATCAAAAGAACAAATCAACGAAATTTCTAGTCAGGGAGGTAATTCTGAAAAGAAAAACGAGAAAGGTAGAAAAATTGAAGTAATTAGTGGCAAAGCAAAAAGAGTGATTAAGCCTAATCAAAAATACAAGTCACCGGAGTGGACGTATATTATCATTCCGCCAACTGTGGATGTAGGTAGTAGCAGTCAGGAAGATTTGGAAGAAGCCAGTGATAATGATTGAAGGAGTCTAATTTTTAAAATTAGGGTTTTATTTTTCCTGGCATAAGGCTGAAGAAAATGTGTTAGGTGACACAAGGTTGAAGAAATTGTGTTAGCTGGAAAAACAAAATTGTGACGCAAGGTCGAAGAAAAGCTGTTTAGGGTTTCTTTTAAAAAAAATAAAATAAAAAGGGGAGATAGTATTACTTACATTACTTACATTATTCGTAAATTTAAAAAAAAAATGTTTTTAATTTTGTTTGTTCAAATTAAAATGCCTAGTTCTAATACTTCAAGGTGCTCCATTTTGAAGAGGTGTTGCAAAATGTCCTTAATTTGTGTGGTTCTTTTAATATTGGTTTGGTTAGTTTTAGCTGTTGTTTACCCTTTTGGTATTGATAAGCAGAAATCAAAAACTAATATGACAAGTAAAGCAGAGTCTAAACAAGAAAAACATGCTGGCAAGACTAACAGAGTTATTGAGCATAATCCAGAGATCCATCAAGATAGATCTGTTGGAGATTTTTCTAGTAAATCATTTTCTAGACTTTTATCTGAGTATGTTAAAGTAATGAATGTAAAAGACTGTTATGTCTGTGTGAAGCTTCCTGCTTCTGTTTCAGAGGGCGTTACTTATAATATGTTACCTCTCACATATGGCATTACTTGCAGTGTGATTGCTAGCTTGTTTTATCAAACAGGTCGATTGGAGTACTATTACTCAGACTTTGATGAGGTTTTTGCAAACCTCAAAATTGTAAATAGCTTAAATAAAGATAGGCCTGCGAAACAGATGAGGGAATTCATTTTGGTAACTAATGAACTTAATTACGAATACGCTTATAGAAACAATTTAACATGCAAGATGAGAGCAGAAGAAAAGACTTTCCTGAATATGGTTGAGGAGAGAAGGGCTGTTTACAAAAGAAATGAGCTGCTTAAACATGCTAAGTCAAAATTCTGGCAGATAAAGGATGCCAAGCTTAATGGTGTTAATACAAACGCAGCAATTCACATTGATGAGCCAGTTAGTGGTAAATTTTGCATTAGAAGAGATAACACACTTTATGATAACTTTTTCGTTGGTGCTAGTCAATGTGAGGATACTTATCGTATCACGGGGGGATGGGGATTTAAAGGTGGTAAAGATCCTATTTTTCCTGGAATCTATTTTATCTGTGGGAATAAGGTGTACTTTAGCCTTCCTGATCACTGGTATGGGACGTGTTACCTTGGATTAGTTTTTCCAAAGATTTTCCATGTTGACAGAAATGAAAAGGGTGTCTTTGAATTTGGAAAACACATGAACAGGTTTAAGAGGGAAAGTTTTACAGAAGTCATGGGAGACATTTTTGGTGCAGTCATTCCTATGGTCGGAATCACCATGAATTCGATTAAAATTAGGAAGGTTTCCACAATTGTAGACAGATTGTCAACGGATACTGCAAGTGGTTTCCAACTAGTTAACACAGAACTTGTTGCTACCAGAAGCATGGTTATGCAGAATCGTCTTGCATTAGACATTCTGCTTGCAAAAGAAGGAGGAGTCTGTGGGGTTTTACATGTCCAGCACTGTTGTACTTATATTCCTGACAAGAGTCGGAATATTGAGACACTTATTAGAAACATTACTGAATTCCATGAAGAAATAGAACCCCTGGAAGAAGAAAATTTTACTGAACGTTTAGGCAAAAGGATTGAGGCAATTAAGGAATGGTTTTCAGAGATTGGTGTTTCAATCATTGGCAAATTGCTCTGTCCAGTAATTGTCATCATTATGGTGATACTTCTGTTAAAAATTAGTTGCATGATTCACAAGAGAAAGAAACGTCAGAAAGAAAAAAGGAGAATCTATAAACTTAGAAAGGAGCAAGAAAAGGAATATGAATTAGAGGAAATGCGGAGGGAACAATATGAAAGTACTGAGCAAACAGCTGAAAGAGGAGTTTAGGGAGACTAATACTGAAAGAAGTCAAAATGTGACGTCTCTAATTTGGGATTAAAATTTTCTAAATTTTGGGTGTTGTTTGGTGATTTTGAAATCACCAGGTGAGGGAGTTGATGGAGCGAGTTTCAGAATTGCTTTTATTCTGGCTCGTGATATTAAACTCTCATAACATGAATTAATTTATTAATGAGTTATTGCATGATTCGTTGTACTAAACCAACCTAGAGTAAAGTCATACACATCATTACATGGGATTAACATTATGTGCTATATGTTGCATTTGCAAGTATGTTTTATAATACATAACTAATATTGTTTCGTCTGTCCTATTGTCTTTGTCATCACTAATGCGGCTGATTAATTAATAGCATGTGCTTATTTTTTATGTGCTTTCGTCTATGTTGTGTCTGTTTATCTTTTTCAGATACATGAAGAATTCTGCTGGACATTATGAAGAATGGTAGATATTTAATACCGCTGCTTTTCTTTGTGCTTTTGCTAGGTAACATTTATTAATGGGTTAATATTAGCAATGGCAGGTGGGTAACAGAATGACTTTCATAATTTAAAATTAATTATGCTTTTCTGTTTGTTTAAATACTAGCTCGTGTGATAGGCTTGAGGCCTATGATTTTTGGAGAATGTTGGTTAGCCTGACAGAGATGAGCCAAGCACAGCCATGATGAAACACTTTTTCATAAGGACATTTCTTGAATAAACTGAAGTCCAAACAAAAACCATTGTGCTATTTGTGCTCTGAAAGGTTATTTTTCCAAGGCTAAGGAAGTGACAAGCGGTGGATCGGCCGAGCTATGGAGGAAACTGTGAACTTTCTCAGTAAAATGTTGCGATCCTCGGAAGCTGGTGTCGCTTCACGTGAAAGGACAATCGCTATGACGTCTTGTCATTTTGGAAAAGAGGCCTCACGATGGTCTGATGTCAAGCAACCAATCAGGTTGCTGAAAGTCTTTAAAAATATATCATTTAGTTAGATTAGTGAGTTAGAAAGGTATAAAAACTTAGCCCATTGAGGGGAGCTGGGCTGACTGTTCCTGAGGGCGAAGTGCTGTCCGATTTCTTGGGACACGTAAGAATAACTAATGCATTTATTTTCTCCATTCTTTTCCAGGTCAGAAAGCTTAATTTAGGGAAATAGGTTTATGTTTGCTTTAATTCATGATTTTGTGCAATTTTGAAATGCCAGACTTTTGTGCCAATAAACTGATTAAAAGAATACTGATTTAATAAAAATGTTTGCTAATAAATAAAATGAGCTAATAAAGTGTTTGAAAATAAAATCTTTAACTTTTAAAAATAAAAGACTTAAAACGTCAAGCTGGTCTTGATTATTTAATCATTACCATTATTCGATTCATTGGCCAAAAGTGGCCTAATTAATTGTTTACATTATTTTATAAATGTTTATAGTGTTATACTGCAGTTGTATATAATGTACAAAGGGTTTTGATAGTTTAGATAATTAGGCCACATGATTCAGTCGCTCAATATTCAGTCTTAGTCTTATGGGCCTGTTTACGATATTATTGAATGGTGAGTATTAGGTAGTGAATAGTGTAATTGAGACTGAATTTCTATAGGGGCGCTGGATCAGTTTCTACGCAGAAATTCTGTTTTTTGCAATGTGGGTCAGGAATTTCAGCATCTTTGCATTTAGATTTGTGTTTGCCCCGTTGAAGCGTGCAATTACTGCTTGCCGGCATGTTTGCACTGCCAAAGTTTTGAAGCAACAGCACAGATGATCGCAGCGCTTGTTCCGGAGTGCTGGACAAATACAGATAATATGCATGATGGTTTTGAGGGGTTTGTTACAGCCTCTGCAGGGGTTGGCATGTGCTGTTGTAAGCCACTTTGGGCACAGGTATAAAATAAAAAAGTTTTTAATACGCTGGCGTATAAACTTTTTTTTGCATCGGGAGGACCAACAAGAACTTAAAAAGGCCTGTTGAGCCAGGGATTGTTAAGAAAGAAAAATGATTTTTGTCTTCATGAAAAGATAAAAGCATGCAGGCTTTTGTTGACATATTTCTTGAAGACTTGGTAGGACGTTGGAAGGTTCACAACCCCATAATTTGCAGAATGCCGAAGGAGGACCATAGATAGTCCCTTTGGGGGCAATGACTTGAATCTTTTGATAGGTCTATCCATATCCTTTGGTTGAGGAAGTTCTCTTTGGCACCTCTCATTATGCTGCAAAATTCGACAAATGCTCCTTGTCCTGCAAACTTTTGCTTTGCAAGCCCAACCTCCAACCTTATTTGGGCCGGGGAGGCGTTTCAAGGGAGCCGAAAAGGCTGCCTGTACAGACTGAGATGCAGTGTTTCTGGTCAGGGCGAGATGCAACCATAGAGTGTTTTGCTTCCATATGCAATGGTTGGCAGAAATTTCGCACTGATGACCTCTATAATTGGCAGAAACAAGTCACCTTCTAGCCTTTTCTATAATAAAAGGAAGGCCGTGAGGAGGGAACCAGCTTTGGATTTTATGTGCTACCTGTGCCACTGGTAGATACCTTTTGTGTCAAACCTGATCCCTAGGTACTTATACTAACTATCTTTGATCAGTTTGTGGTTGTTTAAATTCCAGGGTCAAATTGGCTTTAATTTTTTACTGAAGGTTAGCACTTTTGTTTTGTTAAGTTAAATTTGCAGATTTTTCTCCAGGGTGTACGAGGATAACTTGGGTAGCAGCCTCTGCAGGACCACCGTAGTTCAACTAAATAGAACAATATTGTCTGCATATAACATGCTGGCCAGTTGTTATCTACCAAGTTTGGGCGCATGGATGTTTAATCAATACAGTTCTTCTGTGCCGTCTGGCAAGAAGATGTTGAATAGCTACGGGGCTTGCAAAGCCTCCCCGCTTGAGACCAGTTATTGGGATCTAGTGAGAGAGCCTTGTTCCAATCCCTATTTTTATTGGTATCCATGTATCAGAGTGAAGGATTTGCATTGCCTTCAGTAACTTCTCTTGGATCCCTCAATTGGCGAGTTTTGACCAAAGCTTTTTCCTGACATTGAGGTTAAAGTCAGGCTTTAGATCCGTAAAGCAAGCATGTAAGGACCTTCTGAGGTTCTAAGCCTTGTTTATGAGAAGGGCTAGTGTGGTGGAGGAGGTTGGCGACAGTGCTCATTCCTGGGCAAAAGCCAGACTGATTGTATGGAATTTACTGAAGCTCATCTCCCCAGGAATTCAGCTCTTGAATAAAAGGCCTGCTTAGTATTTTGCCTCCTTGTCTAATAGGATAAACAGCCGGTTATTTACTGGATCATTTTTATTGCCACCTTTGTATGTAGGATGTATGATTGCACCAAACCAGGGGTCAGGAATTTGATTGTTAGCAAGACTGTACTTAAAAAGAGATGTAAAAATGTTCAATCAGCTTGCCGCGTTAGATGGTTGGAGAGAAGACAAATGTGTTTCTATCATCCTGGTCCCGCCCTAGCACTGGTAGAACCTTGTGAGACTTTATTTCCACCAATTCTCTCATACAGGCGGCATATTGGTCGGCGAGATACTCGATCCAAGCGTGCTCGGTGATGTTGACACTGGTGGCTGCTTAAGAGCCTCGTTCCAGGTTGTTTACAATTCTCCAAAATTGGCTCAAGTTGTTATTATTGCAATCTAATAGAATTTTCACCCACAATTCTTCATTATATCTCCTCTTTGCTAACCAGATTTCCATTTTGTATAACAACCTTGCTTGTCTGGTTGTTTTTCAACTGCAAGCTGTTCGCCACGGACTTCCCAACCCACAGAGCGGGTTTTCCACAGAAAGTTCGTCCATTCCATGTTTTTTTTTTCTACAACGTTCTTTGTGAAAGACTCAACAACCAATATTACAGTGTAGAAGTGAGTGGAGGATGAAGTCTGAAGACATGGTATTTCAAGGATGGTGTAGACCTTCTGCTGAACATAGAAGTAGCATTGGCCATGTTATGGTGATACGGCGTGGATGCATGTAAAACACCAACAGACAAATATCCTTACAAGTCTTTTCATGCTGGGCCAACAGATGCGCACAATATAGTTCCATAGTTGGTCAGATTCCAAAAATGTCTCCAGATAAAAAATCTTGAATACATTTTAAGATTGCGAGTTCACTTGCCGTATTGAAATAAACTAAAATGAACTTTTAGAACAACATAACTTCTTGATACAGGTAGTCAGACCTATCCTGTGACAATCATTTTGGGACTATGTTATCATGTGTATTTAGTTTTACACCCAAAAAACATAGATTGATACTTTATAATGAACCTGTGAGGTACTAGTGCAGTAGGCCAAGGTGAAATTTAAATCACCCAATCGAATTGGGTTATGTGAAATTTGCAACATTTATCAAAGTTTTGCATTATACAATTTCGTGCGCATTTCACCCCTTAGGAGATGGGTCATGGAGACAGTTTCTCACTGAGATACATTTTTGCTTTAACCAGTATTCTGTGGGTATCTCACATGATATTCTTTACGTGAGGAACGCCCTTGTGTGTAGAAAGACCCACAAGATAATGGCAACCTTATTTCAACATAAAAGAGTAATTTAACGCAGGTTCACAAAACTTACATGAAATTTCACAAAATTGTAAGCAATAAATGTATGCAACTTCAGGCACACCTCAGTAATACAGAGACAGGCACATCCTTACTAAAAGCAAAACTGCCATAATGCATTAATTTTGGTGTTCTGAGATTTTGTAATTCTAGTAAATCTAAAAGGATAACAAGTGGATGGCTGTAAAAGCCCACTTGGCTTGTGCAAGTTGTAGTGCTCACTGCCAACTTCTACAATTATTACACGCATGGCGTCTGCAGTCAAGCTATTTTGAAGCGACAACCCTGTTTATAACAGAGAGTGAAAGATTCATAAGCATCATAAGACGTGAGCCTGAAAGTCTAAAAAAATTGGGAAGTAATGAAAAATCTTTCCTTTGACTTTACATCAAACGTTGACATATAGTTGGTGGTCGCGTGCACTGCAGAGTGATGCTGAGCTGCTCCTGTCATTGCAAAAAACATCTCAGCAAGGAATTTAATTTTGGTCTTTTCGAAATTGCAGTTTCTAGCTATTGTTCTGTGGTTTCTGTCATGTGTTTTCTAAATCAATGTAGACGTAAAGACGTAGGATGTGCCATGCAGAGCCCAGCGGGCATCACACTGCTTTCACAATGTTAGGATGCTGTGTGGGATGTTGTTTTTCATTCTTTGCCACAATATCGATGAGGTTCTTATAAGTCCACAAGGTCCTACTTGACAGTTGCTTCTATATTCTGTAATGTCTCAAGGTAACAATTATTTTAAGTATTTCAGGTGCCCTTGGTCTACACACATTTGGAACGTCACTTCTTTCTTTTCTATTTCCACTATTGATTTTAAGAGAGTAATGTAGCCTTTCTGCACCACTGTGCCTCATTTGACCTCTGAGATTGAAAAAAGGCAATCATGTGGTGTGGACACACAATCAGTCATAAGTGAATCAGTACAGTTTGATTACTTTACTCCTGGAAGGGCATTGCTTGACCCTTCATTCACCGACTATGTGAAGGATATCATAAATTGATGTTTGGATAGTCTTTATATTATTTAAATTGGCTGATTTTTAAGACTTTAATATGATAATTTTGCCATAATTATTTCTATTTCATGGAATGCTGCTGTTTGCAAGAACCAACCTTAGTAACATAGATGCCGGCAAGCCTCGGATTAAAAATAGAACCCTTTTAGTAGTTAACTTTATAAATGGCCTGTGAGGAATCTTCTACAAAATTATTTAAACAGTAAAAAAATCGTATATTGAATTAACATTTAGTTGTTGTACTTCTTTGTGCTGCAGACAGTTTCTCTGAAACAGAATAATATGCCACAGCTTGACAGGTCTTCAAGGAGCCATGCTCAGACTGTTTCTAGGCGCTGCAAGTAGGGTTTGCTGCTTTTTAAACTGCGGATTGCTGCATATCCCAATGCCTTGAAATAAAAAAAGGACAAAATACTCACTCTAAGCATGGGTGTGCCAGTCGCTCAGGCACCAGGTTTCAGTTACAATCACCTGCAGCACAGCAACGACAGACGTGCTACCTCAATAACTCTGGCTTGACATATTGTTACCAATTGGTTAAATCATCCGTAGAGTGGACTTTCTCTCACCTGATGCTATAGGCTCTTTGAGGTATCATTCCGCCTTCCATGAAATGCTTCTATTGTAAGGAACAGGGGACTATTTTACAACAGAAAATTACTCAAACATCAGGCTGTTCGTTCTATTCAGTGTATACTAAACATAAATGCAATCATTTTGTGTTACTTTATTTTCCCAGGATTGAAAAGGTCAATACTGCAAACACAAAAATGATAAACAACATTTGTGCATTTAACATATGTAGATACCATTTGTGAATGCCTCGATTAGCATATGTTGACACTTTCAAACTAGGCCCATTGGACTTGCCAATGCTTGTTTATTTTCCCCCACCAAACTGGTTGCTATTTTTCATCAAGGCAGATACCACTGCAATGGTGGGAGCCACCAGATGTGAATCACTGCCTGACAGTCAGCGGCCCACCCATCGGGATACCTCTCGCCATTTTCTAACGATAACCTCATGGGTGATCTTCCCATGACTCACCTGATGACCTCTATGACTCTGGGATTATAGCTAACAGAAGGATTCTAATATACTAAGCCAGCTCTTCCATACCCTAGAGAAAACCTCTATAGGTAAACTCGCCCTTATGGTGTGTGGGCTGATTGTAGGTCAGAATATCAGCAATTGTGTTACAACAATACCCTAGCACTAGGGGGCTTTAGCCTTCTGGTACCCTTGGAGAACAGACCCATATATCATTTTGTTGGTTTCTGTGATTTGGATATTGACTTGTATTTTGAATAATCTTATTTCTTTTCTTATACAACATTTTTATGCAGGAGCACCTGCAAAGTGCAAACCAACTGTACTTACCGGATTGAGTCAAGTAAAAAGTGCAAAACTGTACACGCCAAGACAAGCAGAGTCTGGTGTCTTTTGCCACATCCTAGGACAGTGGACCCGAAGAGGATAGAAGAATCCATGCACTAAATACAACATAGAGGTGGGATTTAAATGTATTCTAGAAAGCTATTTGAAAGTTACCAGATACAAGTGAACTAGACTTGTTGATTGTTATGGTCCAGGATCGAGGCTTCCGTGAGGAGATTGGTATAGTACGATTACGAGGGCATGTTAAAAAAATAAATTATTAAAATTAAGTAAATGCATGTGAGAGAACAAAAATTAGTACATACAAACTGTAAACAGAAGGGATAAAACAAGAATTGAGAAGTCAATGTTTTCCAATGGTCAACCCAATAACCTTTTTAAGATTACTGTTCAGGAAATTAGTTGAGGGCCCAAGGGGTCGAGATATAACCAGGGCAAATGATGCATTCTACCCACAAACTAGGGATTCCAATTGCTCAATCAGTCTTTGGTAAACCAGAAGGAATAAAGGTTATCAAAGGTCTTCTGGATTGCACAAGGAGCACTAAATGGCTAAATACCAGTTGGATCAATGCTGAAGCCTCCCGCCAAAGACATGCACGCGTTACTGCTTCCTCCAGCATCAGCGCCTCAGTAGATGTAGCAAGACTTCCTGAGACATCATTGATTGGCCAAGACCCAAGACACCACTTCCTGATTGGTATCTGGTGCAAACAAGAGCTCATGTGAGCATATTTTGTCTAGCAAGAAAAGTAATGTTGTTTTTAGTTCCTTCTTTTTGGACATCAATGATTCCCCTCTCTGGGAGAAACCGTTCTCATAAATTCTCCTTGCTTCTGTAATGCTCCAACCAGATGCTGATCCAGGCCAATCCAACAATTTTCAGATTAGCTGAAGTCTATTCATCCAACAGCACAGAATCCTCCTGCTGCACTACACATAGCCAGGATCTCTGCCACGCTGCCCCCTCTCTCACTTCTGGATATTGGAGCCTTCACAGTCCTCTTTTGGGGACTAGCCCCCTTCAGCCTCTGCGGTGCATTGGAACCCACACCAGTCAAAGTTCCCTCACTCAATGCACAACCTTTGCATACCTATGAGATGGCCAGCTAACGTGAAATGTTAGGGCTGTCCTTTCTTTCCTTCCTGCCTTCCTTCCTTATTTTTCTTCCTTCATTCTTTTCACTTTTTATTGATTCTTATCACCCCTCTATCCTTTCTTGCTTCCTTTCCTTCCATCTTTTGTGCTTTCTTACATTCTTTACTTCTTGCTTTCTTCTTTTCTTGCTTTTTTCCCCTTCTGTCTCAAAGGCAAGCATTTTACTGCCAATGGCAGATCAATTGGCTTTTTTTTTTAGGTCTGTGTTAGCCAAGACCTTTTGATTTTACCAAAATTATCTGAATTACAGTTATTTATGGAAGGTTTCAGACATATTTCAACCATTTGTCTGGTTTTATTTGGTTCTTTCCTTTTGTCTGGTATTTGTTCTCCCTTGTCCTCTTTCCTTCCTTTAATTTTCTTTCTTTCTTTCTTTCTTTCTTTCTTTCTTTCTTTCTTTCTTTCTTTCTTTCTTTCTTTCTTTCTTTCTTTCTTTTCTTTCTTTCTTTCTTTCTTTCTTTCTTTCTTTCTTTCTTTCTTTCTTTCTTTCTTTCTTTCTTTCTTTCTTTCTTTCTTTCTTTCTTTCTTTCTTTCTTTCTTTTCTTTCTTTCTTTCTTTCTTTCTTTCTTTATTTCTTTCTTTCTTTATTTCTTTCTTTATTTCTTTCTTTTCTTTCTTTCTTTCTTTCTTTCTTTCTTTCTTTCTTTCTTTCTTTCTTTCTTTCTTTCTTTCTTTTCTTCTTTCCCTTTTTTCCATCCTTCCTTTCCTTTCCCTTCTTTCTTTCGTTCTTTCATTAATTTCCCTTCTATTTCTTTCTTGCCTTTTTTCTTTCCTTCTTGCTTTCTTTAATTCTTGGCTTCTTTTTTGCTTTCTCAAAGGCAAGAGGCTGGCTTCCAATGGCAGAACGATTTGCTTTCTTACATCTGCATTAGCCAATGCCTTTTGATTTTACTAAAAGTATGTGTATGAAATAGTTACTCACAGGGGTTTTCAGTCACACTTCCTCCATTTGTCTGTGCTGGTGTCTTTCAAGTTTTTGTCTATAACCTACTCAAGCATGCACCTAGAGGCAATGTGTCAGGCCACTGGAGTCATTGGCTGGCTTCAGTATGAGTTATGGCATGCTGCTGTTTCACAATGAGCACATCCACATACAAACGAATTCCCTTCAGTGCCAGTGAGTACCCAAAAACACTCTAGTTAGCGTTTTTGTTAGATTGTGGAACACGTGGCAATTTCCTACAGAATAAGGTTTTGAAAAAACCATGACAGAAGAAAAATTTCCAAAAGACTGGCGGACAACGCCAGACCTGTTGGCTTTGCCAGTGCTTTTCATGTAGCTTCTTGACAGTTGCACTATCTTCCCCACTGTATGACGTGTCTGCCTTTCTCTGATAAAGCCATTGGCCCAGATCTATCAAGTTTGGCAATAACTTTTTTTCTAGTCTGGTGGCCAATATGTTTGTATATAATTTACCTACTACATTGAGAAGGGCAATGGGCCTGTGGGATGGGCAGCTATGGAAGTCTTTCCCTGAATGTTGTATGAAATGACTTCAGCCACTCACATTTAATGCATAACAGTTTCTGTTCCTGCAAATGTACAAGTTGTACAACCATTGCCCCTGCCAGCGCTGCCAACAACAGTACCAACACAACTACTAACCATTAAACTCTTACAAGTGTGACAATTCAGGATATTCCAGGCCCGAAAATCTATAAGAATGACTAGGGCGACAGCTATTAGTTATTTCTAATGTGTACTGAATAAATAAACAACTGTTGTTGTGCTTATCTCTAAATTAGATAAGCATCGCCATCGTGTGGTTGACTGTCACAAGTGCCGTTATTGACATTTAACAGCTAGTGCCAAGCTCTGTAAACCACCTGCTCAAATTAATCACTCTAGAAATTTAACCTACAACCAAAGGATCTTAGCTAGTCCTTCTCCCTCAATGTAGGCTATTTGGTCTGCTAATGAATGGGTATCAGCTGAGTAAAGAGATTTCCTCCCTCGTCAACTTGTATTGGAAATGATATCCTACACATTCAACCTCTTTAGCTTCTCATACAGCTGTGGTACCAGTTGTGTGCCCACCTCATTGCTGGATTCATAGGAATGGTGCTTAAGATGCCGCATGGAAATCTCTGCCCTGTTATCCATAATTGCTTTCAGTTTACATTTATCTGTGTCTTTATTTAATAATAATAATAATAATAATAATATGAAATTTGTAACGCGCTCAGCTTACCCGGGGGCATCCCAGCGCAAACAGACCAGAAGGAGAGACTGAACTAATCACTACTGTGGAAACAGATAGGTCTTAAGAAGTTTCCTAAATGGTAGGATCTTGGGCTCTGAGCGAATCTTGAGGGGCAAAGAGTTCCAAAGAGTCGCCACCTGCACAGAGAAACGCCTGCCCCCAGAGCGAGCTCTCCTTACTCTCGCTGACTGCAGAAGATGTTTTTGGTCCGAGCGCAAAAGGCGTGGGGGCTTATAAGGACGGGCCATGTTAGCAAGGATGGGGGGACCTTTGCCATGCAGAATTTTGTGGGCCGTGCATAACGCTTTAAATTTCACCCGCTCCTTCACGGGGAGCCAGTGAAGCGTTTTGAGGGCCGGGGCGGCAGACTGCCTTCTGGGAACATCCATAAGGACTCTCGCAGCTGCATTTTGCACCTGTTGGAGGGTTTTAAAGGTCGCTTTGGGAGCACCAAGAAACAGCGCATTCCCATAGTCGAGCCTCGATAGGATTAAACCACGTATCAAAAGCTTCTTTGCTGGATCAGGAAGCAGTGGTAGCACCTTTCGGGCTGACCTCAGCAGACCAAAGCAAACCCCCGCGGTCTTCGCGGTCTTCCTGGCGTGGGTCCTAAAGGACAGATCTTCCTCCAACCAAACTCCCAAGGACTTGATCTCCTTCTTGGGAGATGGTGGATCACCAAGAGACCGGGGCCAACAGCTAGCAATAATGGAGGGACTGGAATTACCCAGGAGCATCAGCTCGGTTTTTCCTCCGTTAAGCTTTAGGGCAGAGTTAGACATCCAACGATAGACATTGGCAAGGCAGTCGTGTAACACCTCAGGTTGTTCCGCCAACTGAGTGAGGCCCACCACCAGCTGAGTATCATCAGCGTAGCTGATGATCTTCACCCCTGAAGGGGCGACCACTCTTTCAAGTGGAGCCATGTATATATTAAATAAGGTAGGGCTCAGCGATGAGCCCTGCGGGACTCCACATTGAAGAGGGAATAGGGCAGACTGCTCTGCTCCTTCCCAGACTTGGTAGAAACGGTTGGAGAGAAAAGATCCCAACCATTTCAGGGCCGTCCCTGAGACACCTACCTCTGACAGACGTTGGAGGAGCACCTGATGACTCACGGTGTCAAAGGCAGCACTCAAGTCCAGGAGGATCACTGCCACTGACCCTCCTGTATCTAGAGTGCTCCTTGCTTCCTCCACTACTGCCAGCAAGGCTGTGTCCGTTCCCTGGCCGGGGCGGAAACCAGTCTGGGAGTCTCCCAACAGGTGGTTGGACTCTAGATGGTAAGAGAGCTGACGGTTAACCAGCTTCTCTGCAACTTTTGAGAACCCAGGCAGAAGTGAAATTGGCCTGAAGTTGGTCAAGTTGGATGGATCCAATCCTGTTTTTTTCAATAAGGCTTTTACCACTGCCTTTTTCCATCTCTGGGGCACTGTGCCATTAGAGAGTGAAAGATTCATGAGGTCGGTCAGCGGGGTTGACAAAGTGTTAGCCACAAGCTTAAGGTATTTTATGGGCACTGGGTCACTCGGAGATCCACTCTTCATCTCTGACAGGACTTTTATGACCTCCTCTTCCGAGAAGGGGCCAAAGGAGGCTAGCTCAGTCGGGCATCTTTTTGGACTAGCAGCCGGCTCAGGGATTTGAGGGATTTACTGACTGAGATTGCTCCCTCAACAGCAATGAATGCATGCACCATGTATAATTGTTCCTTCAGGGAAGGCCACAATTCACTATTAGCAATACAACCATGATCAGATACCAAAAAATGTCTCAGGATAGATTCAAGGGGATGAGGACTTTTCCTATTAGAATATAATTAAACCTAGAATACGCCCTGTGCACATATGAAAAAAATGTATATTCTCCCTCACCTTTTTTATGTTCCCTGGTATGTTTCAGCCCCTCACCTCTTAGAACTAAGGAGTGCAGGGTTTTCTTTAATGTTTTTTTTGGAGAAGGTAGAGCCTGGTCTGCCCACCTCCCCGGCCCATACAGCATTAATACCTGCCAGTAATTATTTCCCCTTACCAAAATCTCAAGCTTGTAGAGGTAGTTTACTAGGAAACTGCATAGCAGGAAGCCAGGAACCATTAAGTATCTAACTTATTTACTTAGTTTGTTAGATTATTTAATATGAATCCTTCAAAATCCAACAATGTTGTGAATTGTGTTGTTTATTTCTGAGGTTTATTTTCAATATTTTGCATTCTTTTCTTTAGTGTTTAGATAATTTTGTATTTCCGTTTTATTTTTATAAATTACATTTTTTATGTTTGTTATATATGTTCTTCATGTCTTTGAATTGTAATGTGTAATTATTGTTAATATTATTATTGTATTTTTTAACTGTTTAAATATTGTTCTTTTATTTTTACCTAGACATTTGTATATGCATCTATATTATTGTGTATATTTAGATGACAGTATTACTTAAAACTGTTTAGTTTATACTAATTTTACCATTTAAATTAGGTTACATATATGTTTTGGTGTATGATTGTTAAAATCTCATTTTAAGTTAATATTAAGATTTATAATTTAACGCACTCTACTTTTATAGTGTCTCCTATTTTTTAGTTGCTTTGCTCTATTGAACCAGTCAAAGAGATTGTAGAGGTTTTTTTCCTGTAGCACCTTTTGACTGAAGCACACTTCAAAGCGGATGAATCTCTGATAATGCAACAGATAATAGTATTCTGCGTAAAACACTGCATGCTCAGCATATATGAGGAACTTTAAACTCCAAATCCAATTCAGCAAGCCAGGGAGTTGCCCAATTTCTCATCCCTGTATTGTCCATCAGGAAGCAAGGGGAGAAATAGTGGGACTTAGCTTTCCTATTGTGGTGGTGTGTGGGTTTTTTCTGGATCCTAGGGCAGGTAGTGTTTGCTGAGCTGTATTAGTGGTGGGTACTGTTGTTTACCACTGCCTCTGGGTCACAGTACGGTTGCACCCCAATGATATCCTTCGGGAACTTCACTCTCTGGGGTTGGTAAAGTTGAACCGTTAAGGCTAAATCAAACTCAGTATGACACAGCATATAACCTGCAATAAACTGCATGCCCCACCACATCTTTTTCTTAGAAGTGAAATAGGTAATTATTTAAAGTTTGTTAAAATATCAAAGTAAAACCAAGGACACATACAATTTCAGAAGGCCTTAGGACCTTTAGTGAGCTGAGATATAATCAGTGAATGTCAGATCTTTGTGATTTCTGAAAGTCTCACAATACATTGTAATTTATGATAGTGATTAGTAGCCTGAGTAAAGATGCGAGGGGGTGGTTATTCAAATCCTCCTGTGACACCTCAGAAGCCACTTTGCTGTTGATCCAAGTCTCCAAATGTTGTGGTACTGTTACCTCTGAAGGTCAACATTCCCTGTTCTGGACTGTGGTCTAACTCTCTTGTGCAACCTCAGAGGTTCATAGCTTGTGACACCAGGTTTTGTTTGAATCCAGTGGCACAGTGAGCCCGGGGCTCACGTCTGGTCATACCCGGCGCACTTGGGGTGAGAAAGCAAAAGACGCGCAATTGATGGATGGAATGCAGAAAAAACTAAAACATTCACCCAGTTAAGAGATCTCTGGTAAATCCATCCTGAATAGGACCGGAGTAGGTATCAGAGGCAGACGGACATCCTTGATGAATGTGTGAGCACAGGAGTCCGCCCCCTCCGGGATCTATCATGGCTGCAATTCTCTTCTAGCTCTTATTTCACCATTGACAGTGAAAACGGTAAGTACGGTATCATCACTGCATCACAGCACACCTTAGCGTGTGTGCTGCTATTTACTCTCCTATTCACCAAGTTTAGTCCTGAAGAAAGCCTCAGCAACTCTTTCATTAGGCTGAAACATGTCGACCATATAAGGAGGGTAAAGAAGATCAATCATATCTGCACAATACTCCCCATTTGTTTTCAACGTGCCCTAGAACTCTCTAATGAAGCTGACTGTTGAGTATCTTAGAGGTACTTTTAAAACCACGCCCCAAGCACTTCCCTCTCTTACATAAACCGCCCCCCCCCCAAAAAAAAACGCTCCGCTGTAATTCAGGCGTTGCAGCAGGGTGTGCAGTGTGCATACTGAGCTGAATTATTTCCGTTCAGGCTCTCAAATGTGATGATCATGGAAAAGGAGGTACAGTTAGGGAAAGTAATTGTCCAGTGTCACGTACTTGGTCAAGCTGAGCATCTGGGATTGAAACTCGGTCGGTTGGGTTAGGGCCCCACAACAAGTTTTTGCTCTGGGCTCTACATACGCTTCTGAGTGACATGGCTTCCCTGAGGGCACTGCAACCACCTTAAGCACTGGGGCCAACCACATCGGGATGGACACGCTGCCCCACTGTGTGGCTGTCAGTATGTTTTATTCTGCTCTATGAATGGTGTATTTAGACCACACAGGGGTCACAGTACTACTGTGCAAGGTGTGCTCTTGTCTACTTATACTCAGCATGTTCACAAAAGGGCCCTGTGCATGGGAAGGGATACAGCAAACTGGAAACACTGCACAATACATGAATGAATCCAGATTTAAGTCTTGGGTGACCAGGAACAGCTCATAATGTTGTAGTTGAGTACCTCAAAGAAAGGAGGATGAGCAGGAAATGCCATTAGGTTCATATGCTGTGGAGCAGGCGCCCTTGTAACATCAACCACTGTTTCAAAGTCAAGAGGACAGAGTGATCAGGAAATTCAGAAAATTGCTGTTACTGGTTTTGGAAAAATATAGGTGTGGGCATAACTCACCCAATTGTCTCCAGCGTAATTATACTTAATTACCACAATGTAAGCATAATTACTCGTAATTGCTCATCCAACAATTAGCACTATTTTCTTAGCACAAAATGCAGCCTTGTGTCCAAAATGGACCAGAAGACAATAGCCCTTAATGCGACCGGGTGCAAACAGCAGTAACTGACAGCCATGCGTGCACTCTAAGGGGCCGATTACGATGGTGGGAAGTCCGCCACCGCTGGGCCGGCAGTGAGGACCGCCGGCCCGGCAGTGGCGGACTTTCCACCATCACCCTTAAAATTCCCACCGCCAAATTACGATGGCGGTGGGAAAGGGAAGGTACCTCGGCGGACGGAAAGACCGTCCGCCGCGGTCCCGTAAGGCGGGCCTTTTCCACCCACCTTGTGGGACCAGGTACAATGGTGCTATTGCATTATAATGCCATAGCCCCGCAAAAAGACAGGCAGAAAATGCCTTCGGGGCCTGTTGCGGGCCTCCAGGGGGGTGGGGGGTGGAGTGCGTCCCGTGGGGGGTACCTATGGTACCCCCCTGCATTTGCATGTGCAAGGTGGCAGACACCGCACAGTGCCTGCCACATTGTACATGCATATGCAAAACATGTATTTTTACATTGTGGCGGGTGCTGCCACCTGCCACAATGTAAACATACAGGATGCGCCCGCCAGTGTGGCGAGCGCATCCTAATTCGTTTGGCGGGACCGCCGCACCTATGGCGGGCGGTCCCTTTTCCAGCAGCGATTGTTGGGCGGACTTTGTCCGCCCGCCATCGTAATCGGCCCCTAAGTTTGTTATTCCGGTCCTCCTGTGGTAGGGGTTTTTGTCTCAAATTACTCTTAATTACTCAACTAGGTGTTATATCATAATTTCTGTAACTTTGCATATCAAGAGTAATGCGTAATTAGTAATTACCAACCTCAGTCCAATTATTCTGGCGTAATTAACATTTCTCCCAAGCCTAGAAATGTTACTAAGGTATGAAAGTCTGTCGAGTGTAATATTGTGGGACAGTGGGGAATGTTCTGATCTTCTTTTCATAGAAATATTGTCTAAGCTTCCATTTTGGCAAAAGCTTAATCGGGGTCCTCAAGTTTCCCACTGCCAAGTGTGAGTGCCTCACCCAGTGCATATGTTTCCTTTGCATTGTGGTACTTGTAGACATGTACTTTTATTATAAAAGCACAAGAACATGTGCCAGAAAGCAAAGAAAAAAACCTAGGCAAGAGCAGTTCAGATATGGAAGCTGTAAAATTGAAAGCTCTGGTTATGAGGAACACCTCCTTATGATGATGCTTTCCAAGGCTCTCAAGGGCCAGTAGGGATGAGGAAAAGACCATCACACATCAAACTAGGGCCTCATATGTGACAAATGCTTCCCAACCAGCATTTCAACCACCAGCTTGTCAGCTTGTCTGGCCTTCCATGAAGTGTAGGTGGTATTTGTGGAAAACCTTGCTCTGCACTGGGCGGGGCTCCTGCAATAGGTGTCTTTTACAGGAAGGAGTCACCACACAATCTGGGCCCTCACCTAACAGATTTGAGAGCTGAGGACAATAAGAAGATAGTTCACTGAAAATGAGGATTCCTGGCTGTAAGACTCCTTCAGAGTCCATGGGCTTTAGAGGAAGCCTGCCAAAGGTCCAAGCTCCAAAGTTTGAGACTCTTAAATTATGTGAGGCCATTCAAACTGGCAGAGAGCACAACATCCCAGTGTAAGACTCCATTAAAATCAACGTGGCTGATTTTAGGGTAGGGACACTGGAATTATGCGCCAGCAATGTACCAAATTATGCAGCAAAAAAATACAAATTATGCGGCATAATGCGACACATTTTGTCATAGTAATACTTCATTATTCCTACACAAGTTAATGCTGTCTCTGCAAGGGTTTCACCTCACTGGTACCGGTATAACATCCAAACTCAACAACAGACAACTAAAGGGTGACCAGTGAACCTTCTGTGAAGGGCCTTCTGCTTTGCGTACAAGTGTTATTGAGTTATTAGTAACTTTTGTTCTGTTTGATTTAGAAACAAAATGCTTTTGTTACTACGTGCCCCGCCGCAGACACATCACCCCCACCTGAGAGACATACACTGGCTCCCCGTCGACAAGAGGATCACCTTCAAGCTCCTCACCCACACACACAAAGCACTCCACAACACCGGAACAGCCTACCTTACCAGCAGACTCAGCTTCTACATCCCCACCCGCCAGCTCCGCTCCGCCAGCCTCGTCCTCGCCGCTGTCCCCCGCATCCAATGAACGACCTCCGGCGGCAGATTCTTCTCCTACCCCGCCGCCAAGACCTGGAACACCCTCCCTACCAACCTACGGCAGACCCAAGACCTACTCGCCTTCAGAAGACTCCTCAAGACCTGGCTCTTCGAGCAGTAGCAGCACCCCCTCCCTTCAGCGCCTTGAGACCCTCATGGATAAGTAACGCGCTTTACAAGTACTTTGATTGATTGATTGATTGACTGTCTGCAAATTGTGGGGCAGATGATGGATTATGCATCAAATTGCTGCAAATTCAAATTTATTTGGAATGCATCACATCCGCAGACTTTCATGATTTAAATGGCTCTGTTTTAGGGCAAAGAAATACTATATGGCTGCCTAACATACCACCAGAAGGGGCGCCAAATGGGAATCATGCCCACTTGCCAATGGATGCCATTATGATGCCTAGCGTATAGTGATAAATGCCTTGCACCTAACCAAAAAGGTAGACGCCTTTTAAGCAGGTCAGGAGTTTATCTTATTATAAAACAGGACTACAAACCCCAGAATGCAAGCAACACATATGAACCTAGTACCTAGCCATAGATGGAAATGGAAACTTGACAGCTATGCACCGGTGATGCTGCACTCAAACTTGCACTACATTAGGAAGGCAGGAGGGCCCACTAACTGGCCCAGCCTCTGTCATATCTCATATTGATGCACAGAAGGGAATAACCAGACTTTCCGTTCCCCGACAGAGAGCGATATCTCACTGGCACATTCAGAATGGCGGTTTCCTGAGCCGGTCATAATGTCACTTCCTGTATTGGAAGACAGTTGCTTGACACTGACTTGCATTTTGAGTGCAGCCTCAACAACGATGGTTCCTCTTTTGATGTTTCCTGAAATAATTTATGATGAAATGCTTCTCTAGGGCGGTGCGACCGGTGCAGCTGCACCTGACGCGGACATAGAGGAGGTGCTTTTTAAAAATAACTTATTGCTTAAAAGCACATCCTGCAGAGATCCATGTGTGTCCAGCAATTCTCAGGCAACAAGAAAAATCTCAAGATAACTCCGGGGATTCATGTTCCTGTTGGAGAGGGGTTGTAGTTTTGTCTAGTGGTAGATTTGACCTTCTTTACCGTAGTGCATTGGGTTAATGTGCCTGCTGCAAAGAACGTGAATAATGCAGATCATAGAACTGAGTGTGAGTGAACTATGTAGCACTATAAAACAAATGGAATGCATGTCAGAGAGGAGGCTATGGAGAACTGAGGGCCACTGTGGGAGAGTGGTACTGAGGGAATCCACGGAGAAGGACGTCATTGGTGGGGCACCAAAAAAGATGGTTGTACCGGGCGCCACCAGTGCCTAAGCTGGACCTGGCTACTCAGATCCCTCTATCATACCAGACAGATTTTTTCTTTGACACAGACATCTAAAGAAGGAGCTCACTTGACACAGCATAGCCAATGTGCATGTGTATAGGGTAGAAGGGGAAGCAAGGACAGAGTTGCAGGTCAGAACTGAGGTGCACTGGTAGAGATGCATGAATCAAGGCATTGAAATACAAAGTGGTGGTGCAGGCAGTGTTTAATTTGTGCCGGTGGTTACAAGGTGGTGGCGGAAAACTGCACTCATTTTTGGAGTCAGGGACTTATTTCTCGTACATTAACTTTGACCCGAAGCAAGAAAAAGAAGGAGAAAGGGTTAGGAAAACACTGACAAAGGAGGAAAGCAGGGATGAATGAGACTTCAGAAGTGAGTTAAAAAGACAGAGTGTAGAGTGGTGAAAGAAAGAGTCATGAGATTGAATCAAGACTAGGGGACGATTACAAGTTTGGTGGTCCTTTTGTAGCACTGCCAGGAGGACCGCCAAGCCTGTGGTGCACCTGCCCGCCGGATTCCAAGTTGAATCCAGAGTGGGCGGGCAGTGCTGCAGCGTTCTCATGGCGGTGGCTGTGTTAGGCTCTTAAGAGAGCTGTCACAGCAGACCGCCACTGTGACAGCGCCTACAGCGCATTCTGGCAAGGTGTGACATGCACCATGTCATGCATGCCACACATTGCAGGTACACAGGTGCAATTCCTTGGGGCACAACATATGCCTCCCCGGCATGCACCCCCATGGGCAAATTCCCTCTGGGGCCTTGTTAGGGCCTCCTTGCTTGCATGTCAGCCATTCTTTTCATGGCAGGCTCACCATCACGGCACCACCAGCATATTCCTGTCCATTTCCACACCGCCACTACCGGGGGATCCTGGCTCCTGGTGGAGGTCGGAGGTCTTGTGGCAGTCTGACTGCCACACTCGGTATACAGCGTTTGGACCCGAAGGGGTAGTGGTGGTTGGCGTGCCACCGCAAGAATGGCGATCCCAGGACCGCCATACTCATAATAGCCCCCGTGGTATCCTTTTAATTACACAATATTGGCAACCCAGGCATTGGGCCGTGCTGGCAGGGTGGGCTCCTAAGGAAAACTTTGGGCCCTTGAACCTATTTATTTATTTATTTTGTTTTTACAACCTGAATGCTTGGCTGAAGGCCAAGATTGAGATGGAACGGCAGAACTTATTGAGGGACACTGTGCTAAAAATTTAGAATGCTAAGCTATGTTAGGTTGAGACTCGTAGTTTCAGATACGTTGGACAGTGGCGGAAGAGGGCCAATAGACGGAAATTTGAGGGAGCCCAAAGGACTGGGTCCGACTTATGGACAAAGAGGCATTAACTGCTCATAGATGACTCCCAGGCCTGTTGCCTAGGGATATATTGAACAGTCCCCTCTGCCCATTCATTTGTCAGTTCTCTTCAATGTGCCGCCTCCTAGTACCCTTACTCGTGCAATGGCCGTGGTCCTACCCATGCTTACTTCTTCCCGCAAACCCAAAATGACACATCGACTTGAGCTAGGACAATGCAGGTAGACTTAATACCAAGACAAGGGTCAGCAATAACATATTGCAAATCGTATGTACAGTGCCTGCACCACACCATTGGAACTTTTCTAACTCATATTGTACACGCCACCAGACGCCCTAGGGCCCTCCTGGGTCGCATTATCATGTTTAGCCTATTTTGGCCATTTCTGGCATACCGTAAACTTTATAGAAGGATGATTGTTGCTTGTGACCCGCATTTGTCCCTGGGACTCAGGGCAACACCACCACTGCCCATTCTCTATCCCAGGACAGTCAGTGTATGGAGGACTTGCTGAGAAGTCAGCTTTCAAGCTAGATGTTGAGCGGACAGGCAAAACATTTGCTTTTTAAAATAAGTAATCCTGGGTAGATAGAGAAGAAAGCAAAAAGAACTGGATCCTGTCCTCAACTCAGTGACAATACGATGCAAGCCATGTTGCGTCATGCGCTTCGGCAAAGACTGCAATATCATGTTTTTGTGCAGTAGGTGTTTGCTCGCTTACCAACAGCGCCATGTAATGGAAAATACCATGCTTATAGGTAGCAGGGGTTGAACGTAATAATGCCAGCAGTTGTAAAGCACGCAGCTACTCCTGGAGGGGTGTACTGGCCCTGGGGGCCGTCGGGAAGATTAAGAAGGTTTTTGCCCTCAGTTACATGGTGCTGGGCTAACCTGCCGCCGGCGCCAGGGATCAAACCGTGAACCTGTGGTCCGAAGTCTGGCACCCTGGCCGCTGCGCCACACCTATTCAACGTATGGGATTTGATGCACAATTTAGGGATGTTGTGAGGAGGTACGTTCCTTTCGTCTGCACTGAGGAAGCGACAGTTTTGCGTTTGTGCTTGGGCATGCGTCATATTATTACAAAATAGAGAAGTGAAGTATTGTCATTGACGGTTTCTGAAATACTTAATAAAACACTGCAATTTTCCCATACGTGAAGGTCAAGAAAACTCATATCCTCTGTACCTTCAGCGCCAGAAAAAATAATATTCTGGGTAGAGCTTTTTAAAGCACATCAGTAGTACATGCATACTCTAGAGTCCCAAATACTTAAATGTAACAATAACTCACCAGTAGACAAATACACCAAAATATAAAACACAGTCTTAGAAAAGTAAGTGAGAATGTAAATATTCTAACAAGCAAAAATATCAACAAAAATACCAAAATCTCCAATAAACACACCATAATATTAATGCATCAACCTAACAAATGAAATAATAGACGAGTACACTAAAATATAAACAGACAAACATCCAAATACCAACAGAAAAGTACACCAACATACAAAACCACCAATATACTTAAATACAAACACACCAACAGATCAATACAAAAAATACAGTTCAAATGTACCAGCTTACAATTACATCAACATATAAATACAACAAACAAATACACTATTAGACATCAGACGCACATTGAAACATTCCCACAAGCAAATAAATTAAAACAAACACCAACCTTTAAACACACCTATAAACACGTCAAAATACTAACACAACATCAAATACACCAATAAATACATCCCAAGAGTGAACATCACCAATACACCAACAGATGAAGAACCAAAAGGCACAGCTCAAACATACCAATATACAATCACACCAATATACAAGTACGACAAACAAATATACTAACATTCAAATGTTCCAGCAAATACACTAAAAGGAAAAATACACCACTATTCAGATACACCAATGTACTGTATACCTAGTGCAGAAACTGTCATTGGGATTTGTCATTGTGGTGGCCCCACTGAAATATGCTGAATTTGTCCCGGTGTCATTTGCCAACACCCGGGCTCATTGTGGATCACCAGCTTGCTATTTGCTTTTCACTGGGAGCTGCAACATGCTGGGGATGAAGAGGTTTATAATTTTTCTTCTTGCTGAGGAACACAAAAAGCCTTACTTAAAAGGCCATCACCCTTCCTTTTGATGGAGACTCAGTCTTGCTGGGAGATACATGGGCCTGTAGTATGTTAATATTATTAGCATTTATCTTTAATGTTATGTAGTCTCTTTTGTATATCCCTTTAAATGCTATGTAGCCTTTTGAATGTGTTTATGTTCCATGTTCCAATTGAGAGTTGTAATGGAATGTAGTATGTTCCACAGTATGTCAGTTTCCATCCTAGAGCTGATCTTACCAGACTTGCTCTTTTACTGGAATAAACTTGTTATCTTCAACTTACTTTTGGAATTTATTCAGTCAAGAATGCTACAATCTTTTGGCGACGATTGAGATTTTTTTTTACTATTTCATATTTCTACTATTTACTCTGGAAAATCTTCATTTTTTTCAAACTGGAAATTACTTTGTGACCTCATCAACATTTCTTCAACATGAAAGCTTGTGGATTATACTTTTCAAATGATTAATTACACCATGAACTATTTCTGAAAAACATCGAGCGAACAGTGAGTAGATCGAGCGGTTTTACTTTTAACCAGTCTCTCCCTCACTTCTGTTTTCGTACCTTCATCTGATGGATATCGCGCATTTCAAGTTAATTGAGCGG
The DNA here is from genome assembly GCF_964263255.1 of Lissotriton vulgaris. Classification (NCBI taxonomy): domain Eukaryota; kingdom Metazoa; phylum Chordata; class Amphibia; order Caudata; family Salamandridae; genus Lissotriton; species Lissotriton vulgaris. The sequence continues at coordinate 1,727,929,956 of NC_141695.1, forward strand.
ATTTTGTGAGTAAACAATTTTTTTTCTTATTTCTTTCTTGCTCCTTACTCACCCGTTGTTTATTCTTGAATTCGCGCTCTGGTTGTAACTCCGTTGCCGACTGCGCTGTTTCTCTCGCGCACCCCGCTCGGAGGATCTCTTGTGCATAGCAACGCTTCTATGGATAGCGCTTTCATCAGACTCTCTTCCTCGCATCTGCGCAGTGTTTATTTTTAACATCGTGATTCTTAGGTTACGCAACCTAACTCTACGCAGCGAACGTGCCGCCATTTTAGATTTTTGTTTTTTGTGAATACTTCAACAAATTATTCTTCGAGCACGTTTGGACACTTCAAAACAGTTTTATTGTCACTACTGCTACTACAATATTCCTTATAACTTCATCACAAGTAAGTTGAATTGGAACAGTTTTATTTTTACTTATTCTACTGCAATAATATTTAACTTTACATTCCAAGCAAGTCAAATTTCATACTTTATGTAATACTTACTTTTATATATTATCACCTTGCTTTGGGAATTACTATGAGTAACAATAATTCTACAGATACTTCAGCCTCTACCTTTTCCTCTACTGCTTCAAATTCATCCTCATGTATCAACATCAATTTGAGCATTGGTAAAGAGTTCCCCAGGTGAACCTATCATTAAATGGACTGAATGGAAAGAATATTTTTTAAATTATATAGCTACCTTAAAAGACAATGCTGGTATTCTATCTCCTGAAAGAAAGAAAAGAATGCTTCTACACAGTCTTGGCCCCGAAAGGTTAAGAGTATATAATTAAAATGCAAAAACCGAAGAGGTCAGGCGCTTTTGATATTTTTTTAAGCAGCTGTTTTAAATTTGACTGAACATTATTCGCCTAATGTATGCATAGGAGTTACTAGACGTGCATTTTTCAAAAGGAAACAACTTCAGCACGAAACTGTGGAACAGTATGTTTCCCAATTAAAATTATTAGCTGCACATTGTAAATTTGGAGCACTACACAATGAACTTATTAGGGACCAAGTTGTTGTTTGCACAAGAAACGAGAGCATTCAGGATAGACTTTGGATTGAAGGTGAATCCAGTCTTAAAGATGTCATGACTCTTCTTAAAAAAGTTGAACTTTCAGACAGAAGTTCCAAAGCACTATCTGATCAATCTGAATCTACTCCTACAGTTAACAAAATATCTGATTACAAGAAAAACAAAGTCTTCTAAAAAAAGGAACTAACAAGAATTTTCAAACAAAATCTTTCAATTACAAATCTTTCAACAAGCCTAAGTCTAATCAAAATGATGTACCTACTTTTCCATGCTATTGTTGTGGTGACAAAAATCACAATGCAGGTTTTGAAAAATGTCTGGCTTGATCTACTAAATGTTCAAATTGTGGCGTTTTAGGTCATTTTGCTAAAGTCTGCAAAAGGAAATCTATTCAGCGACCTAAGGTTACTTGTGTTACTGATACTGATTCATCGGACTACGCCTCTGATTTGAACAATTCTGTTCCTAATTTTAATGAAAACAAACAATGAAATATTGTTTTAAAATTTAAATTTTGGTGATAATGAAATAAGCAAACCTTTGTGCATTGTAAAGTTTGGTGAGATTCCTTTACAGGTTGCAGCAGATTCAGCCTCTCCTTTCACTATTGTAGCTAAAAGTGTATGGGGGGAAAAAGAATTGATTAATGATTTGGGACCACATTTAGAGCCTACTAATGTACTCCCAGAAAGTTTGACAGGTGACAAAATTGATATGTTAGGTTATCGCTCATTAGTGTTTGAATTCAAAAAACGCACTGCTGTATGCAAATTGTATGTTGCTTCTGATGGTCCTTCAGTATTAGGTTGGAAAGATCAAAGATCTTTGTATATTATTTTGGATCCCAATAGTCCAGAACAAGTTCTGGTTGCTTGTGAAGGTGAGGACACAACAAATTGGGGCCTTAAAGAATTCCTAAGTGTATTCTGAGGTAAGATTGGTAAATTGAAAGGTTTTTCTCATCGCAAAAGATTAAAAGGTAATGCCATTCCTAAAATACATAAAGTGCGCAATATACCAGTCATTATTAAAGATGAAGTTAAGTGCGAATTGTTAAAATTACAAGAAAATGGCATCATAAAACCAATTGAAGCTGCCGAGTGGATTTCTCCATTGGTTGTAGCTAGACGAGCCAATGGAAAAAGTTGTTTGTGTATTGATTTAAGAAGCCTCAATGACAATATAATTGTTGATGAATATCCTTTACCAAGAATTAATGAAAGGTTGTCATTAACTCGAGGTGCCAAATATTTTTAAACGCTGGATTTATCTTCGGCGTATCCTCAGATCCCCCTTCGTCATTCTAGTCGTGATTTGACAGGTTTTTGCATTCCTTTTTGGTTGTTTGAATTTTCACCGCATGACGTTTGGATTGGCATCTGCGGCTGCAGTATTCCAACGACTTATGTCACAACCTTTTGGAGATATGCAAGGAGTCATCTTCTTCCAGGATGATATCATTGTTATGGTAAAAAATTTGCATCAACATGATTCTAGATTAAGGAAAGTTTTAAGTGTCTTAAATGACAAAGGTCTTACTGCTGAAATTTCATAATGTAAATTCTCAGAGAAAAGTGTAGTGCATTTAGGACATGAGATTAGTGAACAGGGCATAAGACCCAAGACTAAATTAGTAAGAGCTATCTTAGATGCCTCTGCTCCTAAATCCAAAGATGACTTAAGATCATTATTGGGTTTAGCTGTATTTTATTCCAAGTTCGTATCTAATTTTTCAGAAAAGACTCATTCCATGAGGAATCTTTTGAAAAATAAAGTTCCTTTCATTTGGTCAGATGAATGTCAACAAGCCTTTCTTATGATTAAAAAAGCTATTTGTCGTGCTCCTAATCTCCAAGGTTTTGATCCTTGTGCTCATTAGAGGTGGACGGACATCTCCGTTCCACCCACGGAATGTGCAGAGATTTGCCCCTTCCACCTTGCGCAAAGAAGGTGGAGAAACAAGGCAAATCTCCGCACATTCTGGGAGGAATGGAAGTTGGCCGCCCGCCTCCCGCCCACCGTATTAAATGATATTTAAAAGCCTAAAATTAAATCTAAATAAAACTTACCTTATTGCGGACGCATCCTTGCCCCTCGCAGCTTCATCTAGGAACTGCGCATGCGCTGGAGCCCGCGCATGCGCATTCCTCGCCAAGAATGCGCATGTGCAGGCTCCTGAGCATGCGCAGTTCCAAGAAGTGCTCGATGGGCATTGAACAACGACTAACCCATGTTGTTGGATGAGTGCAGACACTGTCTACACACATATAGGGGCTCATTAGGATCGCGGACGGACTTGCGTCCGTCCGCGACCCCAGAGCAGGAGGGAACCTCCGCATGGCATGCGGAGTTCCCTCCTGTGCAATTAGGATGTGACCGCCACCCTGGCGGTCACATCCTCTATTTTTAACAGTGCGGCGGGTGCAGCTTCAAGCTGCACCCGCGGCAATGTTAAAAATGCACGCATTGCATTTGCATGCAGAAAGAGGCAGGCACCGCGCGGTGCCTGCCGCTTTCTGCATGCAAATGCAGGGGGGTACCATAGGTACCCCCCATGTGCTCCCCCCACCCCCCCTTCACCTAGGGGGCCCGCAACGGGCCCCCGCAGTGAAGTTCCGTATGCTTTTCCACGGCGGAAAACCCGCCGCGGAAAAGCATACTTTACTGGCCATCCTAATATGGTGGACGGTGTCTGGAAGACACAGTCACCATATTAGAGCTTTTCCGCCGCGGTTGTAAGCCGACCGCGGCGGAAAAGCTGCGGACGGAAACCAGGACCCACCAGCCATCCTAATGTGGCGGTGGGTCTTTGGTCAGTCCGCTGCGGTTTTTCCGCATCCTCGGGGCCGGCGGTGGCTTCCGCCGGCCCCGAGGATGCGGAAAAACCGCAATCCTAATGACCCCCATAGTACAAAGAACAAAATCAATGTCCTGAGCAACGCTCATATATTAATGTTAACAATAAGTCCACACAGTAGTCTTCTCCAGTGTTCTTCCGGGTAGTTTATTAGAAACTCACCGCAAACAAAAATCTCCATAAGTAGGTAAATTTTAAGTTTCTGTATTTCAGGTGATAAGATGTTGTCCTCAAAGCAAATAGTGCCCTGTAGTAAATTGCAATTTAAACTCACCACTCAAAACTCAAGTCATAAGTGCCCACTCTTATGACTTGAGTTTTGAGTGGTGAGTTTTCTATTTATTGTCAGCTAAATTTGTAATTTATAGCTTGACTTTTTTTTTACAGGCTGGCTATTGCTGAATATGTTGTTTAATTGCAATTTACTACAGGGCACTATTTGCTTTGAGGACAACATCTTATCACCTGAAATAGAGAAACTTTATATTTACCTTCTTATGTAGATTTTTGTTTGCGGTGAGTTTCTCGCTTGGAATACAGTAGCTCAATAAATCTTTGCACAAAACAAATTATGCTCTAAACTCTTTCACTGTTCCCTCTTTAGGAAAAACGCACTTCAGTTGTGGTTCTATTAATAATCAATCAACCTTTAGAGTCTGTGTTCAATTTTTTCTCTCAAATCTGGAACAGCACGTTTTGGGTATATTTCTACTATAACCATTTTTCTTATTAGATTAATTTATTTTATTTTCAATACCACCTTTTTCATTGCAACCATACTGGGACTAAAGTTTGGTCTATTTTGAGGTGGCCCCTTTTTCCCTTTTTTCGTTCTCAATTTACTATCTTTTGGTGACAGTGTTTGTAATTACTGTATATATTACTGCATTGTGTTATATTGGAGCTTTTGATATTTGTTTATTATAGCCCTGATGAAGTCTTGGGTTAATGCCTAAAGATGAAGCACGTGCTGGCTTTGTGGCTATCTGTTGTTGAAAAGAAAAGAAAAATAATTGAAATATACACTGGACAAGATCTGGCATAATAAACCACCAAGACGAACACTGGAGAAGACTACTGTGTGGACTTATTGTTGACATTAATATATGAGCGTTGCTCAGGACATTGATTTTGTTCTTTTCCCTACATTTGATGCTCTCTGCCTCTCTCAAAGACTGACACTTTACCCAATGTGGTTATGACTGGAGTGGGAATATTCAATTGTATCCCACCCCCCAAGTTTAACACTTTTCCCAATATGTTTATGTTTGGAGTGGGAATAGTAAATGCTTCCACCCCAACGTCCCAAAATCCAATGCTTTCCTCAATTTGATTTGATTTGCAGTAGGAGTAGTTCATCTGAACTCTCAAATGCCCAACATGTTCCCCAATGTGGTTAATTTTGAGTGGGAATAGTAAATCAGAACCCCTCAAAGTCAAACACCTTCCTCAATGTGGTATAGTTTGGTGTGGGAGCAATAAATATGAACCCCTCGAAGTCCAACACTTTCCCTGATGAGGTTAAGTTTGCAGTGAAAAGAGGAATTCCAAAAAGTCCAACACTTTCCTCCGTGTTGTTAATTTTGGAGTGGGATTTGGAAATCAGAACACCTTAACGTCCATCTCTTTCTCCCAATATCTAAATATTTATTTTAGTAGGTACCATTTTTACTGTACATTATTTTTCAGTAATGATAACAAGCTTTGGGGTTTGCTTTATTTCAAAGAAAAAATATGTTTTAATTCAGAACAATAGTAAAGACACATGTGATATAATTGTGGTGTACATACATTTTTATTAGCAGCCCGCCATCGCACCGGGAGATGGGACCACCCGTGATGTGTGAGGCGGTCCTGCATTTAGAATTAGGATGCGCCTGCCAAACCGCAATGCAAAAAAGGCATCTGTGCATTTGCATGCACAAAGTGGCAGGCACCCCACGGTGCCTGCCACGTTGTGCATGCAAATGTAGGGGGGTACCATAGGTACCCTCCATGTGCCCCACCCACAACCCCAACATCCTGGGGGCCCCACAACGGGCCCCCAACTGCAAAAACCGCAGGCCTTTCCGTGGCGGCAACACCGCCACGGTAAGGCTGATTCCCGCAGCAATTGTTATATGGATGGCGGTGCCTAGCTGACACTGCCACCATATTCAGTCCTTTTCCGCCTGGTCGACTGATCGACAGGGCGGAAAAGTGGCAGACGGTCTTCCTGTCCGCAGTAGTACCCCCGCCATCATAGTATGGCAGGGGGAGATTATGTCGGGGGGATCGCCACCACCATGCGGGCGGTGGTGATTCGCCTGACATTATAAAACCCCCCCATAATTGTTTAACCATGCTGTACAGTGGTTTTTAAATAGCATGGCGTACTTTACATTATTTTTCTTTCATGTTGTATTTAAAATGTAATAGAAAATAGTTATATGTTTTTATGAGTATTTTCTATAATATATTTATACATAAATTATGTTTTATATTTTCTTTTAGATATAGGAACATACATTTCACATTTGTAATATGTTCTTTGGTATTTATTAAACAGTAATAAATAAAATACATTTTTAACATTCTTTCTTTGGGATTGAGTCTTTATTTATCATTTTTCTGCTAATTATTTCCCCAGTTTAATTGATTTTTTAGTCTTTCTTTTTTCATTTTGGACTGTTTCTGGAGCTTGTTGACGCAGTTTCTCCTAGCTGGTCTCCGGTTCAGATAGGACTATTTTAAACCTATTTTTTAAGGGTTTAGTGTAGTGGTGAGGATTAGTTAGGGCAATGTTCGCAAGTGGATGTTGTTTTAGGGCCTACTTACCATTTGGCTGGCCATAGGACCGCCAAACTCACGGTGGAGGTGCTGTGGCAGTCGAGGACCTGCAGCACCAGTTGTCCAAAAGCCGTATTAGAACTACAGTGGTTGGGCCGATATAGAACCGCCGCAATTGCCAGGGATCCGCGATCCCTGGCGGTGGTGTAGTGGTCTGAGGGCCGCAACATGCTTGCTAAGCCGCTGCGACACCCCCAGGCATATTACAAGTTTCCCCATGCCGCATATTTCATGGCAGTCAGCCCACCATGAAATCTGTGGTGCTTGGGAAACTAAGGGGGTCCTACAGGGCGCCCTATTCCCTCATGGCCTGAGGATGCATGCAGGGGTGGACATGGTAAGCTCCCGTCCTGCATGGCATGGACTGCACAGTACATGCCGTGCAGCAATGGGCTTTGGCGTTTCCATAGCAGTGCCTTTTTGATAGGCAACACCGTGGGAATGCCAAAGGACCGTCTGCCAGACCACGAGAAAACTCATAATCTGCCAGGTGGCCGGCGATGAAGTTTGGCAGTGTGAGAGCCGGACGTTGGCGTGCGGTCCCGCTCGCACACCGCTAAAACTCATAATCATGCCCTTAGTGTATTATTTTAGATTGTGGTATGTTTTCGGTTTTACGGTATTGTGGTAGCCCTTATTGTTTAATGTAATGCTTAAATGTACTTTATATATGTGTTCTATGTATTTAACAGGTGTTAATGATATTTTACTGTACTTTGATTTTTACTAGGGGTGTAAGTATTTTTTCAGTTGGTTTATATGTTTTTTTCCTTTATAGGTTTTTTTGGGATGTCAATCTTTCTTTTTGACCTTGATGCACTTTATAATTTTTTTTTATGGAGAAAGACTTTGTTACTTTTTTGTAAACTAAATTATTGTTTTAATTTTCTCTTGATTCTTGAGGTTTTAATGGACATGTATTTCTAAGTTCTTGTTTTTTTGGTATGGATTCTGTGGATTAAGGAACCCATTGTGGGTGCTCTATTTTGCTATTTATATTTGCATCTTTTTTGCCTCGTTTTTATACATTTTTTGGGTACTGAATTTTTGGGGTCCTTGTTTCAGTTAACAGGACTTTATCTATGAAATCGTAAGTCTTTTGAATTCTATTTATTTATTTATTTATTTATGTTACTGAGTGTGCAATTACATTTTTTTATTTTGTTTCTTTATATATTGTCTATGTATAATTTTTTTTGTAGTGTAGTATATTTTAATGGGGCGTGGAAACGTTTTGTTTAGTTAAAATTCTGTTGGTTGTTTAATTATCATTCTCAATTTTTGACTTTTACACTTTTTTTATTCAGATTGGTGTTTATATTTTATTTGATATTATTTAGAAATAAATATAAATTCTAAAGGTTTATTTTTTAGCGAAGTTAAACTATGTTGTTATGTAGTGTTTTTTTATGTAGGGCTTTTGCTATTAAGCCTAGATATGTTTAGTTTGTCTGTAGACTTTAGCTTTGAGGTAGGTTAGGGATTGTTACATCCGTAGCTACTAGTAGTTTTGCAATTTTTTTAAGTATTTTTAGGAATTGGAAGAGTGAACGGAGGCTTCTAACGTGTTCTTTGGATGTCCTGTATGAAATATAAATCCCATTATATCCTGTGGGGTCTATATTTTGCCGGACAGGATATCGGTCACCGTTGTGACAGAGTAACCCATCAGCCAAGAACAAAATCAGGCCCTTAATTTTTAAAGAAACATGCTTTTCTTTTGATGAAATTGGAAAATTAAAAAAAAATCTTTATTTAAAGGCAATCACAGGCATGGTGATGTGCTCACTCTTGCAGGCCACTATCCCTGTGACTGTTACCAATTAGAGTGAGTCGCAATTTGCAACCTATCTAATGAATAATAATTTAGTATGTTTGGTTGTAACCCACTCAAATTCCCTATTTTTCAAATCGGTCATTTAGTAGATAGGTCGGTTTGCAAAATTCAATACTGATCACAAAAAGACTGGTGAGAAATTGTGCCCACTTTTTGCAATCAGTATCGAAGAAATTTTATATTTTAATATTTGGGGGTGGTGACAACCCCCACAAATAATAATCACAACTCTTGTTTGGGTGAACCCTTAAAATTAATGAAGGAACTTGAGCTCATCCCCCTGGTAGCTCTGCACAGAACAGACAGGCTTAACCTAAGGCAATATAAAAGCATTTAGGCGGCCCAAAACAATAATAAAGTCAGATTGCAACACAACCAACAAAAAAAACCAATAAGAGGAACTGGAGGTATGAATGTGTTTTCACATTTTAAGTAGGAATAGTTCCAAGAAGCATAAAGCGCCAATGATAGTCAATGGTCACGATATGCCGGGACCTAAGAGCAATGTGACACAGCAAAGGAGAGTGGGCCGGATACACTAACCAGGGGCATTCTGGTCGAACATTTTACCTTCTGACTTTTAGGTCTCAATGTACCATAGGAACACACATCTAAAGCCTCCCCAGGACCTCAGTGGAAGCACTTAGAGACTCGCCGGGTATCAGGTTAAGGCCAACAGCAAGGCCCAGTCCAGGTTCTGGTACCACTGGTCAGCTGGGCAGTTGCAGAAAATGCCTAATTGTGTCCCTGTACCTTTAACAGGAGGCCAGCCTTATGACCTTCAAGTCCACCTTTTTGTCCTGAGTTCAAGAAGGAGCAGGCCCAGTCCTTCAAGGCTCCTCTCAGGTCACAGACCGCAGGTCCAGTCGTCTTCTGTACTTCCTCAGGTCCAGGAGTGTTCTGAAGTAGGTACCTTATAAAGAACAAAGGTCCTTAGCTTATTTATGAATCAAAACAATACAGTATAGGAACACAATGGAAAACTATACGAGTTGCGATTTCCAAACCCAGCCGGGAAAGGAGTTTATTTTCTGGAGGCAATGTCCAATCTTTCAATACAAACGAGATAACATGACACAAGCCTGTGCCGTACAAAAAAGAGGGAAAGGAAAGATAGAATTAGGGTGAAAGGGGTGTCTTTCAGGCAAAGGAAGAGAGCAAGGACAGGGCACTGTGAACAAATCAAAGATTAATAACAGTGTCGCCTGGAGTGGAGTGTACACAATCTCATTTAACAATATTCGAGGTCCGTTTCCAACTGCATATAATGGCAGCACTTACTCCACTCGAAATGAGAGCGGGGAGTAGCTTTATTGGTGTAGGCAACAATGGCCGTACACGTGGATTGCCAACAGTGTGGCGTTTCAGACGCAAGTCTAAGTGAGGACACGTCTCTCCTGGGGCTGCTCGGTCAATGCCGGATGCAACGCTCTCATTTCGAGTGGAGTAAGTGCTGCCATTATATGCAGTTGGAAACGGACCTCGAATTGCATCCGCATTTTTATAAAAAGCAATTTCTTTTGGACCCCCATAAAGACCTCCCTGACGTTTAATTACGTGCATCATCGTTGCATTCTGAAGTGAAGGACACCTCCCATGTGAGGATTTTCACCTTGATTTACTGAGGCTCTATCTCATTCAGGCATGTTTTGTTCATTATAAAAGTCCTGATGATGATCCCATTTATCTAGTTGAGCAATAGGGATCGAAATGTCGACACCTATGAGTGGGTTTACACTTATAATATTGTTAAATGAGATTGTGTACACTCCACTCCAGGCGACACTGTTATTAATCTTTGATTTGTTCACAGTGCCCTGTCCTTGCTCTCTTCCTTTGCCTGAAAGACACCCCTTTCACCCTAATTCTATCTTTCCTTTCCCTCTTTTTTGTACGGCACAGGCTTGTGTCATGTTATCTCGTTTGTATTGAAAGATTGGACATTGCCTCCAGAAAATAAACTCCTTTCCCGGCTGGGTTTGGAAATCGCAACTCGTATAGTTTTCCATTGTGTTCCTATACTGTATTGTTTTGATTCATAAATAAGCTAAGGACCTTTGTTCTTTATAACGTAGTTATACCCATGGTACTTAGCTATCCGTTGGGTCCCCCTTGTATCTTAATAAGCTGAAGTAGGTACCTAGCACGAGCTAGTGGGTGGGAATTGCTCCTGGGCATTACCTAATCAATGTGGTAATCAATGGGGCCAACCCTACCCACGTTGGGCATTTCCAAGAGCAAAAATCTTCAACAACACTATACCTGCGCTCTGAGGGCGGGGGGTGTTGGGAGTGTATTTGATAACTGTGGTGTTCTCCAAATTTAAAACTACAATCCAATTTGATGAAGAAACAGTATCTCCAATAAACTCTGAGACAAGAGTCTGGTAGAACAAAGCAGAGTTTTTCCAGCAACCAGGCAGTAGATACACAAGAATTGTGTTGGTAATGGATGTTTCCCTTTCTTTAAAGTGTGCCCCAAAATGTTATATTGAAAGCCAGTAGGCCTGATAAGCAGCATTTAAAACTCAAGCAGAATTTGACACTGTAATGTCAAAACTAATGCTCATATCCCCGCCCTGCATATTCTGTGAGGATGAGAGGAGTCTTCTCTGTCCACTTGGGTCAGCTTATAATTTGCTTCTGGGAAGCATCTCACATCTTTTTCACACCTAATCAAATGCAAATTAATAACTTGTAGAACTGGGCGAGCAAATGCAAATTTAGGGGCCGATTAGGATGGCGGACGGATCGCCACTGCCATGCAGGCGGTGGCGATCCGTCCGCCATTCTTGCCCGTCCGCCACCTATTTCCCCCCCGCAACATTACAATGGCGGGGGGACCGTGGCGTACAGGAAGACCGTCCGCCGCTTTTCCACCGCGGTCGCAAGGCGACTGCGGCGGAAAAGGTCTAATATGGTGGCGGTGTCTAGCAGACACATCCAGCCATATTAGGATGGGCTGAGGTGAATGCCTTTCTGTGGTGGCAATGCCGCCGCGAAAAGGCATACGGTTCTTGCTTTGTGTGAAGGGGGAGTAGGGGTGCACATGGGGGGTACCTATGGTACCCCCCTGCGTTTCACAGTACAACATGGCAGGCACCGCACGGTTGTTATAAATGTTATAAATGCGCAATGTTATAAATGTGGGATGCACCCGCCACTGTGGCGGGTGTATCCTAATTGGGGGCACGGTACCTCCGCCCTTGTGGCGGACGGTCCCTGCCCCAGACCCGGTAGCAGACAGACTTTGTCCGTCCACCATCCTAATCGACCCCTAAGTCTCCAAGAACCTCACACGGGAAAAAAAGAATTTCTAAAAAATCGTTGTTCCTTAGTATTTATTTCAAATTTGAATTCCCCATTCAATTGGAATTTTTAAAACTATAGAAAATAATTGTTGTTCTTCTAGCTAGCACCATTCCCAAGGTACAGTGTCACAATTTTTAATCAGTAATCTGCACTTCTACATAAGACAGCTAGGCCACCCACAATGAAAAATAGATGTTGTGTGCTAGTCACTGTAAGGGCATCTTAACTTTACATTTCTACATGTGGTACTTTTAAAAACCATACACCTTGGCTTGTGGGCTCTTAGGCCTACATAGAGGGGTCTCATTAATATTTTAAAGGGAGGATTTGACCCATAAAGGGGTTATTTTGACAGATGAAATTTCATTTTTAATATTGCTGCTGTCAGGCCACATTGGTAGGCCTGGATACAGGTTTGCACTGCCACTGCATTTAACTTCTGGCCCAATGATACACTTCGTACCATATACAAGGGACTTATAGGCAAGCCAATTGGCAGTATGCCAATTCAACTATGTTTATAAAGGGGGCACAGGCACTCTACTACTGGTTAGTAGGGGTAACCGCACAGCGTTCTAAAGCCAGAAACCATATAGTGTCAAACAAAAGGGAAACATGTGGGGTGACCATGCAGAAAAGGCTGAGTATATTTTTCTGGCCCTTGCATCCTAGATTCACTCCTAGGCATCATCCTATGCACAATGTAATGTAACAGAGTCGCACACCTGGAAATTAAAAGGTTTCAGTTGTAATAAATCTCACACATAAGGGCTCTTTAGCCTCCAGATGACTATGGATGTTGTTAGGGCTTCGAAGAGGTTGATGGCCAGAGACTGTTCTAGCTTACAACCTACTCTTTTGCGGTCATGTGTAAAAAAAAATGTAATTCTTATATGGAGTCCGGCCCTAGTTTACCACCTTTAGCACTACTACTTAGTGATGTTTGTCTCCATACTGCTAAACAATTGTGGTTTTCAAGAGCACCATTATATTCTTTTGAAACAAAGACATTTATTTGCATAATATTTTCATTTCAAGAGCAAAAACTCATTGTTCATACGATCACGTTTATGTTTATGTTTAGGGAATTTATTAAGTGCACGTATACCAAAAGGTCTCTTGGCACTAAAGGAGGGGGAGAAACTTCCTGTGAGCTACTAACAGTAGGCTAGAGTGAACAGCCATGTTTTCAGTTTTTTCCTGAAGTTGGTATATTCAGGAGTAAGTCTGATGTCCATTGGCAGGGAATTCCATAGAGCGGGCCAAGGACAGAGAAACGGAAGCCACCCGTTCTCGAGCGCTTGAATCTTGGGATCGTCAGCATAGACATCGAGGCCGATCTGAGATGGAGTTTGGGGAGATACCTACAGATCTTAGCAGAGATGAATTCATGGCACTTCTCACAGAGGGCGTTAAAGATCATGCAACCTGTCTTAAACATGGACCTCTGAGTCACCAGAAGCCAATGCAATTGCGTCAGGAGAGGTTTAATGTGGCAGTGTCTTGGTTGCTGAAGGACGAGCCTGGCTGCTTGGTTTTGTATTATATGCAGCCTATGGGTCTGATAAGCAGGGAGCCCTAGATAGATGGCATTAGCATAATCTAGCCTGGACATGATCAGGGCAAGCATGACCGAAGTACTTGCTTCCCTGGTAAAGAATTTCCTAATTTTCTTAAATGTCCTCAGGTAGTAAATGCAAGAGGAAGTAACCAGGTAGATCTGTTCGTGCATAGATAGCTTGACATACATTTTAATTCCTAAACTTTTAACTGAATTTCTCGGGGTAGGTGGAAGCCCAGTGCAGCTGGCCAGTGTGCTGGCGTCCACTGATCGAGTCTATTATTAGAAATGACTATCTCAGTTTTATCAGAGTTTAATTTGAGATATTTATGACTCATCCAGTCTTTAATGAAGAGCATTGTAAGTTGGAAGAAGTCTTTAGACTCCTCCGTCTCGTCAATTGGAAAGATCAGCCGCATGTCATCAGCGTAGGTGTATACCTTCACTCCCTTGGATTGCAGGGCATGATTAATTAGATTTATTCTGTTTATAGATAAAACTTCTAAAGACTTAATGTTATGTTGTACATCCATTCCACCCATGTCCTTGCCTACAAATGCTCCGGTACAAATTCTGTGTTTTAAGGCAATGCAATACTTTGATAATTTAATGTTTTCTGGAATGATACCTGCTCCATAGTTGTTTTTTCTTTTCTGGACTTGCCTAGAAAAACCACAAAGAGGTTATCATGTCAGAAATGAAATAAAAATGATTTCTAAAAACACTAAACAAATTATGATACTGTATTGAAACATTAACTTCATGAGATAATATAAACCCAAAATTAGGAAAGAATTATGTATGAAATATTTTATTGAGCATAGGCAAAAAACAAATGCACCTCAGGTACTTCTGCAAGGGCCGCCACCATTCTAAGGAGGCCGAGGTCAGCGACCCCGCGGGTACCCATCACAGGGCCAGCGGGTACAGTATCTTATTAACACAGCAAGCCGCCTACAACCCATTGGGCCGGCCGCGTCTTAAGAGGTGCTACTACGGTGCAAGCTGGTCAGTGCTAGTGCATTGCGAGAAAACACGAGAAACAAAGAACTGTGAACAACCCCACCACCCACCCCACCCCAGCCCTCCCTTCTCCTTGTCCATGTCCGGGATCCAGCTCTAGGTCGCGAGTCACTTTCAACAGTCAGCGGACGCCACTCGCGTGGGGTCCGTGCGTTTGCGGGTATGTGTTTTGGGATCCGGGAGAGGTGTTTCGGCTAAGCGTAGCAGACGCAGGTAGCGCGGGCAGCTCACCTCCCGAAACTCCCCGGTGAGCAAGGCGAGGAATGGGCGCCAGAGTTCCGCAAAGTCCGCCCCCCTCCCTGACGCTGCCAGCGATAGCTTCTCCATCCCCAGGATCGCCCACAGTCTGTGAAGCCACCCCAATTGTTGCGGAGCTTGGGTCGCCCTCCAGTGTGCCACAATGTTTTGGACCGCAGCGCCAAGCGCAAGTGCAATCAGGCGCCCGCGCCAGGATTTCAGAGGATACATGAGTGCGTTTGGGAGGCCTAGCAGGATGTACGCTGGGAAGCGCGGCAGTTGTGTGTCTAGATGCGTATCTATAAGATCCAGGATAGGGTCCCAGTAGGGGCGCAGCGCCTTACAGCTCCACAGCAGGTGTTCCAGCGTCCCTAGTTCCCCACATCCCCTCCAGCATCTGTCACTGACCCGGGCATCCCAGTGGTGTAGTCTCTCAGGGGTGTGGTACCAGTATGTTGCTACCTTAGTTAAAGTCTCGGTAAGGCCGGTGTGGTGCGCTGAGTGTCTGGCTCTATGATACACCCCCTCCCATTCCTTCCTAGTGAGCTGCCTCCCCAGGTCCCTCTCCCACCGGACCTGGCCCGCATTGTAGGTGTGTGCTTGCGTGAGGAGCAGCTGCTGATAGAGGTCCGATATCAACTTCTTATCCGAGGTGCGTGTCAGCAGCCATCGTTCGTAAGGTGTGAGGGGCCGTTGGGCTCCGGGTTGGATCGAGGGGTGGAGCACCCAGTGGCGCACCTGTAGGTACTGCAGGCGTTCCGATTCGGCCACGCCGTAATCTGTTTTGACCTGCCGGAACGGCAGAATGCCCTTGGTGTCGAACATGTGTCCTGCCGCGCGACAGGGTGTCGTCCGCCACGTCGTGAACGCGCTGGTGTCCAAGCCCGGTGTGAAGTCTGGGTTCTCAAAGATGGGGGTCATGGGTGAGGGGAAGGTGGTCAGCCCCTTGGCCACGGCTACCCTGTCCCACACTCGCAGGGCGGTGCTGGTGATTTCAGAGGCATACAGGTTAGGGGGACGGTGTCGGCGCGGAATGAAGGGCACGCCTTGGAGGGTGCGGCCGGCCACTGCCTGGTCCAGGAAGAGCCAGTGCTTACCGGACTCCAGCTGGAACCACTCCACAAAGGTGCGTAGCTGTGCTGCCTGGAAGTACAGCGTAAGGTCAGGCACGCCGACGCCCCCGTTCGCGGGGGGTAGGGTGGCGAGAGTATGCTTGAATCTGGGTCGTCGGCCGTTCCAGATGAACCGTGACAGTTCCGACTGAGTTTGTTGGAGCCAACCCGCCGGGGGGTTCAGAGGAAGCGTCTGGAACAGGTACAGAATCTGCGGTAGCAGTGTCATTTTGACTGCGGCAATTCTGCCCAACCACGATAGCGTAAGTGGCTTCCAACGCCGGAGTTGCTCCCGGAGTTTGCGGGTGAGGGCCTCATAGTTGGCTCGTGCAGTGCCACGGACAGTAGGAGCTAGGCGAACGCCCAGATAAGGGACGGTAGCGTCCGACCATTGGAATTGGAATTCCGATTTAATCTCGTCCACCACCTCCGGGCTTAGTGAGATGTTCAAGGCCTCAGATTTGGCTTCGTTGATTTTGAAGCCCGAGGCCAGGGCGAAGGTGTGTAACTCCACAAAGAGAGCGCGCAGGGATCGCATCGGGTCAGTGAGGGACAACAGGACGTCATCGGCGTATAGGCTGATTGTGTGCGTGTCGGCCCCAAATTTAATAGCGGAAATGAGAGCGTGTTGCCGCACCCTCTGAGCCATCGGCTCCATGTACAATGCGAACAAGAGTGGTGACAGCGGGCAGCCCTGGCGTGTGCCTCTGCCAATGTCGAACCTCGGGGAGGTGTGACCGTTCACTCGTACCGCGGCGTTGGGCCGGCGATAGCAGTTGAAGATGCGGTGGCGAAGTTTCTCCCCAAAGCCGAAGTGGCGGAGGACCTGATCAAGGTACGGCCAGTGCACTCTGTCGAAGGCTTTCTCCGCATCGATGGTGAGCAGCATGCAGCCGGGTTTAGTGCGTGATCCGGCCTCAATGAGGTGTAGCACCCGCTTGGTGTTATCGCTGGTCTGCCGTTGGGGGATAAAGCCCGCTTGGTCGGGGTCTATCAGTTGTTGCATATAGGGGGCGATGCGGCTCGCGAGTATGCCAGTGTAGAGTTTCAGGTCTATGTTCAGTAGCGATATGGGTCTGTAGGAGCCGCAGAGTGCCGGGTCACGACCCGGTTTGGGAATGACAGAGATAGACGCCTCCAGCAGATCCGGATGTATGGCGCCAGGTGTGTCAAATGTGTTGAATAGGTCACGCAGGAGGGGGGCAAGTCGCTGGCAAAAGGTCTTGTAGAACGCCGCGGTATAGCCGTCGGGTCCCGGGGATTTCCCGACTTTTAGGCGGGCGATGGCCGAAATGACCTCTTCCAGGCCTATGGGCCGCTCCAGGAAGTCCGCCTGGGCTTGGGTAAGGGCGGGGAGGTCCGCGCCTCGCAAATAGGCTGGACCGGTGTCAGGGTCCAGGTGATCCGCGTCGTAGAGCGCCGCATAGTAATCGCCAAACGCCGTCGCAATCGCTGCGTTCTCTGTGACCAGGTCGCCACTGGGCAACCGGAGAGAGCTCACTTGTTGCCGCTGGGTCTGCGCCCGAAGTCTACTCGCCAGCAGTTTCCCGCAACGGTCGCCACCGGTATAGTAAACGTGTTTGAGGCGCATCGCGGCGTATTCCGCCACATCTTGGTCCAAGGCCACCAGCATTTTCCGCTCGGCGCACAGTTGACGCCATGCCCTGGACGCCCCCGTGCGCTGGTGCATCTGTTCTAATTCCGCCACGCGTTGGGAGAGCTCGGCTCGTTTCAGCTCCCTCTCCTTGTTGTTGGCCGTGGCAATGGAAATAATTTCCCCGCGCAGGACCGCTTTAAGGGCCGCCCACTGGGTCGCCTTGGAGGTGTCGTCATTGGCGTTGTGCTCCAGAAAGCGGTCAATCGCCAATGTGAGCCGGGTCTGGGTGTCAGGCAGCTGTAAGAGACCGTCCCGCAGTCTCCAGTGCCGTTGAGGTGCCGGCATGGCACCCACCCGAAGCGTCGCCACCACCGGGCAGTGGTCTGAGAGCGAGGCCGGTAGTATCTCCACGCCCTCGACATGTAGCGCTAGCTGCGAAGAGCCCAGGAAATAGTCTAGCCTCGCATACGTCTTATGAGCGGCCGAGTAGTACGTGTAGGCGGTGGTTTGGGGGTGCGCGTGTCGCCAGAGGTCGATGAGGCCCAGGTCCGCCAGGTGTGCGTGACCTGCCGCTGTGAGCGCCCCTACTTGACCCGATCTCTGTCCCGAGCGATCCGCCGTGTTATGAAAGACTAGGTTGAGGTCCCCCCCTAGCAGCAAGTGAGTGTGTGTGGTGGCTGTGATAGTCTCCAGGGCTGTGTGCAGGAACTTTTCTTGGCCCTCATTCGGACCATAAACTGAGCCCACGAGCAGGGTGTGACCCGCGAGTTGGAAGCTATAGAGTAGGAGCCGCCCTCTAACTTCGGCTTCTTTTTGGAGGACTTTCCCCTCAAAGGACTTAGCCACTAGGATCGCCACCCCCGCAGACTTCTTCGGGGAAGAGGAAAAGAACTGCCACGGGAACGCGCGGGATTTGAGTCTATGCTGGTCGCTGCGCACAAGGTGTGTTTCCTGGAGGAGGCAGATGTCCGCCTTGGAGCGCTCGAGATAGGATAAGATCGCCCTGCGTTTGTTCGGGCTGTTGAGACCCCGCACGTTAAGCGTAAGCACTATAAGGTGTCGTGGCATATCTGGGATCGTACGAGTAAAGCCAAGCCTGCCCGGTGGCCGTGAGTGTGGGCCCACGGGTCGTGGAAGACGCTGCGCTAGGGGCCGCGGTGGGGCAACCCTCGGCGACCGAACCTTCTGGACAAGGAGAACCCTCCCACCCCTCCCCCCTCACTCCCCAGGACCCCCCCAACCCAAACTGTCCCCCCTGGTCCCCGCTCAACCGGAGCAATTGGAGTAACCCCCCCACCTGGAACCCCTCCTCACGTAGTGCAAACAGTTCCCACCCAACTCCCCGTACCCACCCCCCTACCCCAACCACCTCCCCAACTGGTAAAGAAACATGGTCCAATATTGTCCCAGGTCCAGTCTCATGGCCACTGGACCCGTGGTAAGGTAAGTCCGTAGAGTGGGGGCCGTGGCGGCGTCGCGAGCAGGTCGGCCAGCTCGAAGCACTCCGCCACAGACGAAAAGACAAAGTCACCATCAGGGAAGACCCAGGAGCGCTCTGCACGCGCCCCCGCCGCCGGACTAGTTTAGCCCGAACCCATCATGGCTTGTGGAACCGGTGTGTCGCTCTCCCAGCGCTCAGTTATTGTTCGACGGTGCCAGGCCCTGCGCCACCGTCTCCACCGCGGCCCTCTGGCCCTCCTCTATCTCGGTCGCCGCGGGGCGTTTCGGCCTGCGTCTGCGTCGTTGCTGCTGCCAGCGGCCCGGGCCAGTCTCAGTAGAAGCCTTTCCTCCCGGCGACCCATCGTCGACCACCGGTTCCTCCAGGCCCAGCACGCGGCAAGCGTCCCTGAGGGTGCGTGGCTGATGAAGGATATTGCCGAGCCGAAAGACTAAGCGGAAGGGGTGCCCCCAACTGTAGGAAATGTTGCGCCGTCTCAGTTCCGCCGTCACTGGCCGAAAAATGCGCCGTTTCTCGAGGGTAAGTGCGGCCAGATCCTGGTAGAGCGCCGGTGCATGGTCGCCGAAGATGATCCTGTCCATGTGGCGTGCCTTGTTCAGGATCTCCTCCTTCGTCCTGAAGTCCTGCACGCACACCAAGATGTCCGGGGGGTGCGTTGCGTCGGCTCTCGGCGGGCCCGTTCGGTGGGCTCTATCCAGCCGCAGGGGGGCATCCGCCTGTCGGCCCAAGATGTGGTTGAAGAGGCCCTGCGTGAACCGAAAGAGGTCCTCCGTGTCCGGGGCCATTTCCACTCCTCGGATCCTGATATTATGCCGCCGGGAGCGGTTCTCCAAATCTTCGGCATGAGTCTGGAGATCCACCTGCTGGTCATGGATGCGGGCCAACTCCTGCCTTAGGGCCTCTATTTCGGCGTCCCGGGTGTCGCTCTTCGTTTCCAGGTCTGCCACTCTCTCCCCTATGGCGTCGGTGTCGCGGCGGACCTCCTTGATCTCATCCTGGAGCTCCTTCTTTAGGGCGTGGATGTCTTCCCTCAGCCCCGTGAACAGGGACTCCAGAAAGGACCGCGTGACTGGAGCCTCGGGATCTGCCCCCCCAGGGGGTGGTGGGTCCACCGTCTGCTTGTCCGTGTCTCCTCGGGGGTTTGACCCCCCGGGGCCATTCCGCTTCCCCACGGTGGGGGGGGTGAAGAGATCCTTGATGGTGCGATCTTTTCTGGGCCTTCCGCCTGACATGCCGTCCCCGAGACCCCAGCCGCGTCCGCCGGTATCACCTTCAGCTGGCCGCAGACCGTCCTTCAATCTTGGTGGGCACCGCTCCGGCCCCGGGACAACCAGCGCCGCGTGAGTGGCTCCCCTGTGATCCTCTCAGCCTTCCACCACTCCGGGGGAGCAGTGCGACGCGGCCTCTCCACAAGTCCGTGGCCGGGTCAGGGGGGGCCGCGGGACGCTCCACAAGGCTGTAGCCAGGTATAGGGGGGCCGCGTGAGGGCAGGACGGAGAGTGCCGGACGGGCCGGGTGGGAGGCCGCCCAAGATGGCGTCCGCGGCACACCACGATGCACTGTCCTGGGGGCGAGAGCCCAGAGTGGTTGTTGAGGCCTCCTCGCGGCGAGGGGGGTCCGCTCACCTCCATGGGGGTCGTGGCCGGGGGGGGCTTGGCTGCACGTGTGGGCGTCTTCAATGCCCGCTCAGGATGAGGGCCCTCGCGCTGTCCCACCACGTGCGCGGCTCCTATGGCTCCTCTCCGCACCCCCCGCACCGACCTGCCACCACCTCCCCCGACGAAGGCCCAGGTGCGCAGATGCCGCTAGGGACCGGGTAGTGCCGCAGGCAGGGATGGGCGACTGCTGGGGGCCGTGCCAACCGACCCCGTGCCGGCTGAGTGTGTTTTTTAGTGTCCCGGCCTGCCGACGTGTCCCGCTGCCAGCGGACAGGACCGTGGGGGTGTCTGCCGGTCCCCGCCGACTCCCGGTGATCCCACGTGGAAGGGGGTCTGCTGGGCTGGGGGGTGGGGGCCTCCCTCACCGCTTCTCCTCACCTCCGTGTTTAGGGTCATCCACTCGACCCAGGCCGAGTCCGTCGCCAGGCGCCACCCGCCAGGCACTCCGGGTAGCAGTGGGTCCGCGTGGCGAGCCCGCAGAAGCCCCCGGCAGATGGTCACGGGGGCCTCGCGCTCGGTCGCGCGGGCCGGGCTCACCGATGCAGCAGCCGGGCACAGACGCCCGTGACTCGGCCCGCAGGCTCCGCCCCTCGCGGCCTCGCTGTCGTTCCGCGCTCCCCTCAGGCCGTCCGTGCCGCCAGACCACCGGGCCGGGCCCCGCCGGGGTTCTGCACCAGGAATCGCCCACACAGCTGTCCAGCAGTCCCCCGCAGCAATGCCGGCCTCAGCCCGCCGGGGAAGTGCTCGGGTCCGGGCTTTTGCTGAAAGAAACGCTGTGGATAACGGCCGGCGGCGGGAGCTCCGACAAAGCACGTCTGCTCACGCCGCCATCTTGGCCACGCCAAAATTAGGAAAGAATTAAAAGACTTTGAAAAGAGGCAGGTGTTGCTAAACATGTGTTGAAGGAATGGAGTGTAATATGAAACTAAGGGCCTGTTGTAGAGTTTGATGGATAGGTACTCTGTCACAAACTTGACAGTCTCACAATTTCAGAATTGAAACATTTTCAATATTAATTATTTACAACAAAATCATTGTTGTTACTCATTTGTTTTAAACAGCCAACAGCCAGTGACAATGCCAACAGTCCTGGCTGGCTTTAGGTGTATGTCAGTTGTTGTGTTATATATCTCGGTGCAATAGCAAATCTCAGAGAGGACCCAAAAAACACAATCAGGTGCCACACTTTAAATCACAGAAATATAGTTTGTGTTTAAGCCACACCCTTAATTACATAGGCCACACCCCTTTTAAAGACACTCCACTTTTTTAAATCCCACTTAAAGCGCTGCGAAGCACACACTTCATACAGCAGCCAGCTGGATACTTTGCAGTTTACTAAGTTGTGAAAATATTCAAGGAGTAACTACGAAGGGGGATGTTTCCAGGAGACAAGACGCTCAAGTAAAAATGTTCCTGTGTGTGGTTATGATATTCTCAAACAGCAAATTTAGATGGAATGCTGCAATGCCAAGGGTGGCACCTGGTGTAGCCCTTGGCAGCTGCACCCATGGCTAATGTGCTGAAACAGGGCTGCATTCCTCTTAGGGCTGTCAAGGTGGAGAAAGGAGCCAAGCATTGGCAGCAGGTCAAGGGCCTCTGGTTAGTCCCGGAAAGGTCAGCTGCGTAGGTTGCCACCTATTTTTAGAAAAAAATACCAGACATTTGCTTACATTTTGATGTTCTGGAACAACTAAGAGCTTGTGAAACACATTTTGTGAAAGAATCAGAGCTGTTGAAAGTCAGCATGAAGAATACAAAGGCTGTGTGATCTTGATTCCATCTCATTCCTCTTTTTTCATCCACCACCAGACACTCCATGCCACTTTATCTCACTCATGCAGGATTCTGCTTTCTCCCTTTGTCTTGGTTTTTCCTTCTTTCTATTTAGTCTTTTTTCATCCTCATGTGTTTTTCCTCTCTTGCTGTGTAACAAAGTCTGTTGAAGAAAAATAAACGCTGGTCGCCAAAAATAAGTGTTGGTGGGCCCCACCGGCAACCACATCTCAAATTAAGCACTGAATAGAAGACACTTTGAAAAGTCCTTGGGGCCTCATTTATGAGGCCTTGCGTCAGTTTTGCGCTGCGGATGCGTCACTTTTTGTGACGCATTGGCGGCGTAAAACATGCGCCTTGTTGCGCCATATTTAAAAAGTGACGCATCTAGGTAGATGCGTCACTTTTTAAACCCCTGCGCCACATTATGCCTGCGTCAGGTATAATGTATGCAGAGGGGGCGTTCCCCTGCAAAAAGCCTCGTAATAGTGACGCAGTGAAATCTATGAGATTTCACTGTGTCACTTTTAGGATGCGGTTGCGTCAAAATCTTGCGCCTGACTCACAGCAGGCGTAAGACTGACGCAGGCCCTTTCACATGGGGCTTTCCCCATGTGAAAGGACGCATTGCTGGAGTTGCGTCACTTTTGTGACACACTCCAGCAATGCGTCACTTTTGCGCTTACAGATGCGTCAGAAATACTGACGTATCTGTAAGTCCTTGCGACATGATGCGTCATACATTAAACGCATCATTGGTGTCGCAAGGAGTGCGCAGTGAAAAGTGACGCATCGCTGTTTTCAAGCAGCGATGCGTCACTTTTCCTAAATGAGGCCCTTGATGTTGGATTCACATCTCTACATTGGATAGGATGGACTGTGAACCACAATCTTTTCCAGGCTGCAGCGAGTATGGCCCAGGCCAGGGTGTTGCTTTTATAGATCAGACCAAGAAAGGAAGGATTATGGAGAAGACGTTCGTCTTCTCTTCACTCCTCTGGACTGGGTAGCAACGAGTGTGGACCGATGATGAGTGGCCTTTCACGCATCTGTCCTAGATAGCACGGACTTGCGACTAGGTTCAGTGTTCCTTTCATACATTCAATTAAATGGACTGTGGATCATGGCTGATTGTGTGTTGAGGTAAAAAGTATTTTTATTAGAGCAGGTTTTCCTCAAATATGCTTGATAGACACACAATATGATGGGTCATCTTTTAACAATATCAGACAATATGTGTGGAGTCCACCAAAGCAAACATATCTAGATAGAGTAGATATTGGGGGTTTTATGGCAGAAAGTATTAAACCAACTGAAGACATTAGAGAAGTCATAACCAGAATGAAAGAACGATGGGTGCAAGAAGTAGGTTGCAATTAGGAAAATACTGAAGGAAATGTCTTGTTATTTCATAATAATGTGTTAAAGCGAGGCCTGCCCACAGAGGTACAAGCAGGCCTAGATGGAGTAGTGGGACTAGAAGCTTAACCATGGCCAGAATACAAGCTCACATGATACATTATTTCAAGAAAAAGAAAGAAAGGGACAGAACAAGCAGAAAGAGATACAGCTAAACTGGTGCAACAAAAGCTTAAAAAGTCCAGTACAGAAGGGGCACTCTTAGCAGCACCATAGATGGCTGTTACCGTGCCAATGCAGATGCAGGCCTAGGCACCAGGAGGGCAACCAGTAAACAACATAGGAAAGAAACAAGGAAGTTTTCCTGGAGGTCAGGGGTCAGCAAGAGGGAAAAACAAGGAGTATCTAGAGCAGGAGTACAATGTTATTATTGCCATAATATAGGTCACATTGCAAAAGAGTGCTGAGCGAGAAAAAGAAAAAAGGATGAGCAAGCGCAAGGATGGGTCATTCCTCAAAGACATATGGGGCCACAGCAGGGGCAGTGGAGCCCCCCTACAGCAAGTTATACAGGGACCCTAACAGCAAGCCCCTCAGGTTCAGTGGATGGCACACCAAGGGCAGGTGTTGCAGCCGGCACCTGAAGTTATTAGGAATACAGCACACAGATGCAGGTAGGAGGAGGAGAAGTGAAGGTACAAAGGGGTAATCCCTTTAATGTCCAGAGAAATGTCAACCTGTCGTTATCCACAATGAGAGAGCCCACAAACAACCAGTGCGTGTCCGATACTATTGGTGACCCACAGATCAGATGAGGAACCCGCTGTTACGGTAGCCATAGAAGTTTGCCGCTATAGCTTTCTAATTGGCACTGGGGCCACAAACTCTTGCATAAAGGAAGGAGCACTACCACTTTCTAACAAGACAATGGACACACAAGGGTTTTCTGGGGCTGTCAGGAGGGTTTCGTTTCACTGAGTCAATGAGCATGGCAGTGGGAGACACAAATTAAAGGAACCATTATTATTCTCCCCTGAGGCTCCAGTTAATATTCTTGGAAGAGACCTGATGAGTAAGTTGAATATGACAATCTCTTTTTTGGAAGATGGGTCAATGGAATTTTACACGCCAGGTATCACACCAGGTAGGATGTTGTCACTTCTAGCTCATGGGGATTCTGGACAGCAAGTTAGAGCAATTCCAGTAGACACAGAGGCTTTTGTAGCGTGGCATATATGCTTTGATAGCGCATACACCAGCACTATTCGGGAAAAAAGTGCAGATACCTGAGGAATTATTGTTCAGACCTGAAAGGCCTATAGATCCTATAGAAAAACCTAACATGGTGTTTGAAATAATGGCCCTTGAAACAAAACCACAATATGCTTCACTGATAGCATTTGAGAGGAAACAGGTGATGAAGGCACCATTGGTGTTTACCGATCCAGGAGTCAGGTTAAGAGATATATCTGATGAAGAGATGGTGGATGACAGTCCATCACTTCAGACAGCGGTACTTCAAATTGATACTCCTATTAGAGTGCATTTACAATACAGAACAGTGCAACTCTGAACAAGAAATGGCTGTGCTGCTTACCACTGGCTTTCTATGCTTTTGGAAATCATCCAGGAAGTGATAATCGTCTAACACCACACCAAATAGTGACAGGACACCCAATGCCTACCCCTTTGTCAATAACAAGGCAAAAGACAGATGCCCAAAAAACAGCTGAAGTTTTAGGAGATGAAATGAACTGTTATTTGTCTGAGTTACTGAAGTCTGCTAAGTTCTTCTCTAAACAGGTATTGCGAACAGTAAAGTCCACCCCAGCCCCGCAGACTAGCCCGATCCTTATTGGCCAAGAGCTATACATCCATACCTTCACCCGGAAATGGAAGGATCCTCGCTAAGATGGACCCTTCTCGGTGACGATGAGGACTCCAACTGCCCTGAAAGTAGATGGTCAGAAATCATGGATTAATCGAAGCCATGTGCACCTGAACCTCACGTCACCACAGACACCCCTGCAAACCCAAGCAGACCAAGAGGCACAGACAAAAGTGCAAGAATGACCAAGTACCTTTCAAAGCACAAGTGCCGACTCTACTCATGGATAGTTATGTATTGTTATTTAGATTTTCTTCCGATGCATTACTTGTTAGCAGCAGCACTACTGCTGTATTATACCCGTGTATGGGTGTGTGTAAAAGTATCAGATGCTTGCAAAGAGAAATACATGAGCAAAACAATGTATTCCATAGTATTCGTGTAGATAATTTATGGTAAAGGCTTATGACAGAAATAGGTATGCAAACTTCAGTTTTTTCTTGTTTTTGTCTGTTCTTTGATTCCACATGCTACTGATTCAGATAGGATACACTCAGATATAGAGGTGCCCCCAGATGTTACTATGTGTCTGTTACACCTTTTTCTTTGTAGAATGCGAGCACAGATGCAACCACTGCGGATTAGACAGGCTGCATATTTAGTAAACACTACACGTGATGAAGAAGAGGCAGCAGATGTAATGGATGGTATAACAGATCATAAAAGGATATTAGTGAAGCTAGATGAGATGAGGAAGAGGAAACAGCCATTACAACGTGGCTGTTTTCCTGCATACCATAACAACGCAAGCGTTACCACGCATGCGTTGTAACAACGAATTTCGTTGTAAAGGTATGTGTGTTAAAAGCACATACGTTGTAAAAAAATATAGGCGATCAACATCGTTGTCAGGAAACAGAGGCTCTTCCTTTTCCTCACAACGAC
Organism: Lissotriton vulgaris; assembly: GCF_964263255.1. Lineage (NCBI taxonomy): Eukaryota > Metazoa > Chordata > Amphibia > Caudata > Salamandridae > Lissotriton > Lissotriton vulgaris. The sequence goes on from NC_141695.1 coordinate 1,727,956,380, forward strand.
GTGCAGCGCCCCTCACACAACCAGAGCGAACCAGGAACCATGAGGAGAGAGAGGAACCACGAGGAGGGAGAGGTAAGGGGGATTGGGTCTGAGTTTGGGGTTACTTTTTTAGGGTAAAAGGGGGTCAGGTGGGGATGTTTGTCATGCAGGGTACTGTTTTAGGGTTTAGGATAGGGTTGGGTGTTGTACAGGGTAGTATTTTGGGGTAGAGTTGTGCAGAGTATTGTTTTAGGGTAGGAAGAGGGCTGGGGTCGGAGGGTGTTGTGCAGGGTAGTGTTTTAGGGTATGGTCGGGGGTCATGCAGTGTAGTGTTTTAGGGCAGGAAGAGGACTGGGGGTCGGGGGAGGGTAGTGCTGGGAGTAGTGTTTTAGGGTTTAAGGTAGGGTTGAGTGTCATGCAGGGTAGTGTTTTAGGGTAGGGAGAGGACTGGGGGCCGAGGAGTGTCGTGCAGGGTAGTGTTCCAGGGTTCAGGGTAAGGTTTGGGGGTTGTGCAGCATGGTGTTTTAGTGTAAGCAGAGGCTTGGGGGTTGGGGAAGGCCGTGCAGTGTAGTGTTTTAGGATATGGAGAGGACTGGGGTCAGGGGTTGTCGTGCAGGGTAGTGTTTTAGGGTAGCGAGAGGACTGGGGTAGGGTTGGGGTCATACAGGGGTGGTGTTTTAGGGAAGGGAAAGGATTAGGGGTTGGGGGTCATGCAGGGGTAGTGATTTAGGATTTAGGGTAGGGAAAGGATTGGGGCTCGAGGGTCATGAAGGGGTACTAAATTAGGGTTTAGGGTAGGGCAGGGTAGTGTAACCTACCGTAGATATTTTTACCAAGAGTATACCTTTACCACGCATGCCTTTGCGTACCGTTTGAGTATACCTTTACCACGCATGCCTTTGCATTATAATGGCATGCGTGGTAAAGGCATATACGCGGTAAAAGTATGCGTTGTAATGGTAGGTCCTGGTGAATGACTACGCGTAGTAATACCTGTGTTGTAATGTGTCATATTCATGAGGAATAATACACAGCTCCCTCCAGTTGGAGGAAGACTCTCCGGTGCTCTGCATACAAATGACAATAAAGTCTAAAAGTTCAAACAAGTTCATGAAAAAGTTAAATCCACAAGTTGAAAAGGTTGCTCCAGTTTTTTAATCCGTACTCATTATATTCATGAGTGCTGAAAGATTGCTTGAAAAACAAATTCAATGGGCATAATCCATGAAAAGTATCATTCAACGTTAACACTCCCAATCCCAATGCATTTCGGGCTGCTGTATAGCCCTTCCTCAGGGGAATGCTCTACAAACATAAAAAAGAACAACATGTCATCACTAATAGGTTCATACATATCAATAAGCAACTAAACAATTACTGACCATGTGCCATGCGGTGCACTGATATAAACTCAAGTATCGTGATGTTACCGAAACCTTGCCCCATGAAAAAAGCCTAAAAGTGATGTCTTGGTTTAACAAAGTGAAGTGAATCTAGGACGTGCCGAACTGTGCCTGAACAGCATGCATTGTGACATGAAAATAGGACTCGCTAAAGCCAATGCATGGAAAGAAAACATGTCAAACGTGACACTGTACGAAATAAATAAACGTGCCCAAACATAAAATAAACGGAGAGCGGTGACCCGCGACGCTTGCAACTATAATCACATCAAAGTGCCTAATAGATAAACCGGCAGTGGACCCAGAATAGTGTAAATGACCCACTCGGTCAAAGAGTGAAAACGCGAAGCGCGTGAAAAACGGTCCTTAATAGAGGTACTTACTTCAGAAGGTGCACAGGAGCTTTCTATACGCGACCTGCTCAGAGTCTGTAGACCCGGCGGTGTAAAATGACGAGTGAACGCGCGGCAAGTGAGATAAAAATAAACAACGGACTGTAAACAGTGAGGGACGCGAGCGCCATGTTAAAAGGGAGAAATGAAGATGCACATGCAAACAGTGAACAAAAAACTAAGCGCCCTCATATGTAACTGCCTTGAACCAGTGTGTGTGATCAGAAGCGAGTGATTATGGTAAAAAAGGGCTCAACCATAAATATTAACTTATACAAAATGTAGAACGGGTGCCAGAGAATGATGTGTGATATAAGATGCACAGCAAATGTCCAAAATAACAAAGTTTATAAGTAGCAAAGGAATTCCATTCTATCATTTAATCCTTGTGGCTACATCGTCGCCATGAAGCGGATCCAGAAGTTCTCTCTCTTTAATAACGTATTTTTATTGTTGTGTGTGGGTGTCACTTGCTCCAATATGAGATATTTTAATTGGGCTACTGTATGTTTTTGTTCCAAGAAATGTGCCGCTACTGTAGATTTTGTATTCCCAGTTCTTATATTGCTTTTAGGTTCCAACAGTCTCACTCTTATTTTTCTTTCTGTGTGACCAATGTAACACTTCCCGCAGGGACATTTCAGCATATAGATTACATTGGCGGAATTGCATGTAGCGTTAACTCTCAATTTGATTGGTTGACCCTTCATGGGATGGTTGGTAACATTACCTAAGATGCAATTATTGCAATTACTGCAATTATAACAGGGTCGAAGACCTTTGAATGTTTCTGACTCATGTCGTTCCTTGGGTTTGGACAACATTTCTTTCAAATTGCGTCCCCTTGTGTATGCAAACAACGGTGGTTCTGCAAAGGCTCCCTGAAAGTCAGGTTCCAGACTGAGTAAAGACCAGTGTTTGGAAATGATGGTTCTGAAAAGATTGCTCATCACAGTATATTTGGACACCACAACCATCCTAGAGTTTTCAGTTTTTGGTCTGACTTGTAACAGCTCATCACGTTTCATGTTACCACATCGGTTAGCTGCCTTTTCCAAAGTCTGTTGAGGATATCCTCGTGATCTGAATCTTTCCACCATGTGGGATATTTCTTCTTGGCATACATTGTCAGATGAAACGATGCGTTTGACACGCATCAGCTGTTAAAGGGGTAAATTCTGTTTCAACCCAGGTCGATGGAAACTCTGGTAGTGTAAAATTGAATTGCGATCGGTGGGTTTACGGAATATGGTGGTTGTCATTTTTCCAGTTTGTCGTTGAATCTTCACATCCAAGAAATGTATGCACTCCCTGTCAAGGGTCCATGTAAACTGCACTCGATCATTAACTACATTCCATGATCTCAAAAAATCCAAAATTGCATTCTCTGTTCCAGCCCATAACAGAAAAATATCATCGATGAATCTTGGATAAAGTTTCCCATGTTTTTGCCATGCAGGTTGAATCAAGATATGAGATTCTTCGAAGGATTTCATAAATAAATTAGCGTACGACGGTGCCGCACAATTTCCCATGGCGGTACCGCATAACTGGTGGAACCATTTATCGAACACAGTAAAGTAACTATGGTATAAGGTGAATACCATTAGTTCCATCAGTAGTACCTGCAAGTCAGAATCAAGATCCGAATTGGATAGTTCATTTTCCACAGCTATAATCCCAAGGTCATGTGGTATAGATGTATACAATGAACAAACGTCCACTGTACACATTACCAGTTCTTGATCTTCCAACAAATCGGAAACCTGTTTCAATTTGATCAAAAAATCAGTGGTGTCACGGACATGTGACCTCGTCTGTAAAACAAAAGGTTGAAAATATCTATCCAAAACTTGCCAATCGTTTTATGGATGCTTCCTTTTGTTGAGACGATGGGTCTTAGTGGCGGTCTCGTAGGGTGCTTGTGCACTTTCGGCAACATATACAACACAGGTGGTTTAGGGTTGGAAGGTGTTAAGTAGCGTCTTACTCGATCAGTGATCGTTCCATTGTCGAAGGCCTGTGTGATGATTTTAAGCAAGATGGTAGCGAATTCATTAGTAGGATCAGAAGGTAATGAAGCATAAGTGTTAGAATCCAATGTGTGTGCTAGTACTTGTTCTTGATAATAGGTGGAATCCATAATGACGAGGGCACCCCCCTTGTCAGCGGTTTGGCACACTATCGATGGATTATTCGCAATTTGTTGTAAAATGTTCTTTTCTTTTTTGGTCAGATTGTCCTGCTTGCTCCTAGATTGAAAAGGCAGGGTGGCAATGTCACGTTTTACCAAATTTTCAAACCTGTCTACGATCTTATGGCTCACAGGAGCCATAAATGTACTACGGGGCCGGAGACCTCGTAACATATTGTCTTCTTCCATCGGTGTAGTTATGACGTTTTGAAAATAATGTCGTAATCGAATGTTGCGGACAAGTTTGAAGGTGCTGACTTCCAGTTCAAGAGTGTTGGTTCTGGTGGTTGGTACAAAAGACTGACCTTTTTGCAAAACACGGATTTGTTCATTATTCAACTGAGTCTTAGATATATTGATCACCAAATTATCCTGACCAACTATTTCCGTTGCGGGATGGCAAGGTATCTGCTTCCTGGCAACTGTGCACACACCGTCCTTGGTGATTCCAGGGGTAGCCATTTTGCAATTGCATGCATTTCCTATTGGCTTTCTAACAACATTGCTAAATCATCTTCGAAGGAAGAGAACCGCTGAGTATTATGGCACAACAGCCCGGGAAGATGTTACACAAGAATACAGTCTTTTCAGTGATGCTCAGATACTGTTTGGGAGCATCCTCCCATTTATACAAGCTAAAGCGACGGCACGTTGGTTGCAGATTACCCGCTTTGAACAAATGCGAGCTATCAATGTAACGGAGGATGGTTTTAATGCTTTCAAGGACGAGTTGCGGGCGGTGAGAGTGATGCTTATCCAGCACTGCTATGTCCTCGACTTAATGATGGCTTTGGAAGGAAGAGTCTGTGCCAATATCCATACGGCCTGCTGCATGTATGATAACGGAACTCTGACAGAGGCCATACAAGCTCTGCATACCTTACACAAGAAGATGGTGGATGAAGGGGGTGCCCCCTGCAAATGGTACACTGATGGTTTATTTGGGTACCTTCCTGGATGTCAGTACTATATAAGGCCTTGTTGCCCATTGTGGTGATCTTGCTGTTGATCTTTTGTGTCCTCCAGGTAGTGATAGGATGTTGCAAGATGGTTAGTCAGAATATAGGAGGGATGCTCACTTATAGAGTAGTCAATTAAATGCAGGATGTTGAGGAGAATGTATACAGTGTGATGATCCCAAAGGAAGGTGAGGAAGTAGTTGAAAATTCAACTAAAGGGAGGAGAAATGTAAATAATGGAGAAAGTGTGTATGTTTCAATGGAAGCCTCAGCTGAAAAACGTGTACAAATGTATCTAGTGAAAGACCAATACAGGCCTAGCCTTGCTACAATGGCAGGATGAAAAACAGCACCAACAGGGTTAAGATTTGAAGGGAGAAAAGTAAATGCATGTTTCGTAGACTAGATAAATATATATTTAGGCAGCTACTGTAGCCAGAAAGCCACAGGCCTTTGTAGGGAACATGTGTTTAACCCCTTCCACGTGGGGCTAATTCCCCTGCGGTGCAGTGGGGGGAGGTGCCGCGCGCGGCACCACGGTGCTCGGGACGAGCCCAGCTCGTCATGCTGCACAGTGGAGCAGTGGTCATGACAAGCTGGGCTCGTCACGACTCCGCCCACTTCTTTAGAACGCCAGCACAGGCAAGGAGTTAGCCCCGCGTGGGACGTCCGCAGCAGTAATGACGAGCTCAGCTCGTCATGAGTACAGCTCCACTGTGCCCCATGACGAGCTGATCTCGTCATAAGCAGGCAAGGGGTTAATAACATATGTTGATAAGAGTAGAATAGCCGTGTAAGGCAGCTAGGATGTTAGGCTTTATAGAACCCCAGGCATGTAGGAGTAGTGCCTCGCGCTTCAGAACCAGACAAGCCAGGACACCAAGCGAATGTAAAAATGTATCAGAACCCAGGTGCAGACTTTTATAATCGGGTGGGTGACAAGTTATTTTTGTAGAGCAGTATTGTCTTTTGTTAATAGCGAGACGTTTGCTGGAAGTTTCTATCAATAATTATGCATGTGACGTGATCACCTTTGAAATGAAACAGTATATATTTCACTGCGTGCTCATGTTCCACGGGAGGTTTCAGGTCACAGGTAAGCAGAGGTGTATAGTCTTCCCCCTTGATCGAGTAAATAAACTCTGTGCTTTGCTTCCAAAATTAAAGTCATGTTTTTATTTTCTTTCATCTTGAGAACATTTGGTCAGGAGAGTTTTTCTGGACTTGCAATGATAAATATTTCACAATCAATTTATCCTGCCACAGAAATAATCTGTGAACTGGCTAAAGGGTGTTATTTTGAGATTACTTTGCGAAAACTTGTTTTATGTGCTTCGGATTAAAATCGGTACAAACTGTTTTTAGTTGTCAATGCACTCGGCTGTGACTAGCCTAGGAATAGTGCCAAATTTAAAAAAACATGTATATTATAATATCAGGTTTGTCCAATTTGTTTAAATTGCACAGTTGTTCACTTCTTTACCTCATATCGGCTGTCAGGATAGCTCCGACCCCTTTTCTGGAAATGCTTGTCCAACCCCATTGGCAGAAGTACTTTTGTTACACCACTGCATGTTCCTTTTCCTCCCTGGGACAGCAGACGCGGTGGAGTAGAGCTGTGTGTACGTGCTCCCTTTCCTCCCTGGGACAGCAGACGCTGTGGAGCAGAGCTGTGTGTCTGTGTTCTCTTTCCTCCCTGGAATAGCAGGCGCTGTGGAGAAGAGCTGTGTGTCCATGTACCCTCTCCTCCCTGGGACAGCAGGGGCTGTGGAGTAGAGCTGTGTGTCCATGAACTCTATCCTCCCTGGAATAGCAGGCGCTGTGGAGTAGAGCTGTGTGTCCATGAACCCTATCCTCCCTGGAATAGCAGGCGCGGTGGAGTAGAGCTGTGTGTCCATGAACCCTATCCTCCCTGGAATAGCAGGCGCTGTGGAGAAGAGCTGTGTGTCTGTGTTCTCTTTCCTCCCTGGAATAGCAGGCGCTGTGGAGTAGAGCTGTGTGTCCGTGCTCCCTTTCCTCCCTGTGACAGCAGGGGCTGTGGAGAAGAGCTGTGTGTCCATGTACCCTCTCCTCCCTGGGACAGCAGGGGCTGTGGAGTAGAGCTGTGTGTCCATGAACTCTATCCTCCCTGGAATAGCAGGCGCTGTGGAGTAGAGCTGTGTGTCCATGAACCCTATCCTCCCTGGAATAGCAGGCGCGGTGGAGTAGAGCTGTGTGTACGTGCTCCCTTTCCTCCCTGGGACAGCAGGGGCTATGGAGTAGAGCTGTGTGTCTGTGTTCTCTTTCCTCCCTGGAATAGCAGGCGCTGTGGAGAAGAGCTGTGTGTCCATGATCCCTTTCCTCCCTGGAATATCAGAGGCTGTGGAGAAGAGCTGTGTGTCTGTGTTCTCTTTCCTCCCTGGAATAGCAGGCGCTGTGGAGAAGAGCTGTGTGTCCATGCTCCCTTTCCTCCCTGGGACAGGAAGGGCTGTGGAGAAGAGCTGTGTGTCCATGTTCCCTCTCCTCCCTGGAATATCAGGGGCTGTGGAGAAGAGCTGTGTGTCTGTGTTTCCTTTCCTCCCTGGAATAGCAGGCACTGTGGAGTAGAGCAGCTGTGTGTCCATGTACCCTCTCCTCCCTGGAATAGCAGGCGCGGTGGAGTAGAGCTGTGTGTACGTGCTCCCTTTCCTCCCTGGGACAGCAGACGCTGTGGAGCAGAGCTGTGTGTCTGTGTTCTCTTTCCTCCCTGGAATAGCAGGCGCTGTGGAGAAGAGCTGTGTGTCCATGAACCCTATCCTCCCTGGAATAGCAGGCGCGGTGGAGTAGAGCTGTGTGTACGTGCTCCCTTTCCTCCCTGGGACAGCAGGGGCTGTGGAGTAGAGCTGTGTGTCTGTGTTCTCTTTCCTCCATGGAATAGCAGGCGCTGTGGAGAAGAGCTGTGTGTCCATGATCCCTTTCCTCCCTGGAATATCAGAGGCTGTGGAGAAGAGCTGTGTGTCTGTGTTCTCTTTCCTCCCTGGAATAGCAGGCGCTGTGGAGAAGAGCTGTGTGTCCATGCTCCCTTTCCTCCCTGGGACAGGAAGGGCTGTAGAGAAGAGCTGTGTGTCCATGTTCCCTCTCCTCCCTGGAATATCAGGGGCTGTGGAGAAGAGCTGTGTGTCTGTGTTTCCTTTCCTCCCTGGAATAGCAGGCACTGTGGAGTAGAGCAGCTGTGTGTCCATGTACCCTCTCCTCCATGGAATAGCAGGCGCGGTGGAGTAGAGGTGTGTGTACGTACTCCCTTTCCTCCCTGGGACAGCAGACGCTGTGGAGCAGAGCTGTGTGTCTGTGTTCTCTTTCCTCCCTGGAATAGCAGGCACTGTGGAGAAGAGCTGTGTGTCCATGATCCCTTTCCTCCCTGGAATATCAGAGGCTGTGGAGAAGAGCTGTGTGTCTGTGTTCTCTTTCCTCCCTGGAATAGCAGGCGCTGTGGAAAAGAGCTGTGTGTCTCTGTTCCCTCTCCTCCCTGGAATAGCTGGGGCTGTGGAGATGGACAGAGCGTCAATACTGGTAAAAATGTCTCCTAGGGCAGATCACAGAAGGGTTTGTAGTGAAAGGGAATCATTAAATGTGGCTTATTCAGCCAAACAACTAAACATGAAGTAACCCCTGAGCACAGTTAGGCCTTATAAATTATATCCGAACTCTATCCCGGAAACAAGCATTCTTTGAACACTCCAGGGGGCATATTACCAAGGGGGGCGATAGGCAATTATCGCTGGTTTAGCGGCCGTTTTGGGCCGCTAAGCGGCGATAATTCTATCACTTTATTATCAAACTGTCGCTAACAGCAGTTAGCGGCAGCTTTTAGGCGATAGCGAGCGGTTTGCGGCCCGCTTTGCATGTCAGCGATATTTATCGCTAATGACATGCAAAGTGGGCGTACCCAACCTGTTAGCGACTGAAAGCAGTCGCTAACGTCGCTATTGCCTATTAGCAAGGCGGGCGTAGCGATGGAAATATTCCCGCTATCGCCAGAAAATAACGCCTGCTCAGACCAGTTCTTAGCCATGTTATCCAATGGGAGGTGGATAACATGGCTAAGAGCATTTTGTCGCTAATGCGTGAATATCGCTGTATTCTCAGCGATATTCACGCTATCGCCGGAAAAATTATCGTTTAGGAGATAAACGTTGCTAATAGCAAGTTATCTCAGCGATAATTTCCGGCGATGCTTAGCGATAAGAAAATCGTTGCAAAGCCTAGTTAGCGATAAATATCGCTACTCGTTGGAAATATGCCCCAGGAGTTCAGAGAAGGAAGCCCCCCTCCTTCCTTTGACCTTCTCTGTCCTCAGTCCCAGTGCCCCCGGGGCTGAGGCATCGCTCTGCATTCAAAGACCCCCTGTCTAATTGCCCTTCGAGGGTTCTGTCACTGGGGTGGTCCAGCAGCTGGGTAGGTTGCTAAGGCAGCAACGGTGGTCCAGCAGCCAGATCGGTTGCTATGGCAACGTCGACGTGACGCGATGGAGAGCAGAGTGCTTGTCCACGCGGGGGAGGTTTGGTGGCGGTGAGGGGTCATGGTGAGCAGCTGAATATACGCCTTGCGTAGTCCCCGCCCACTTCCACCCGGGACGCACATGGGTCACGTTCCCCACGTACCGCCGCTTCAGAGAGCAGCCGAGCCATCCACTACCTTTTTGAGATGTGATTCCTTGCTTTCTTGCGTGGTGGTATTCCCTACAGCGCCATGAAGCCGCATCAGCTATGTGAAGGCGCTAATAGAAACCTTTAACACAGTCCACCATGTCCCCGTCAAACCCCGACTCTGCCAGTGACTGCGTTCTCATAAAAGGAACCAGACGAAATAAGAACAAAAAGAAATATAGGGGGGATGGGGCGGGGGAGAGAGAGAGAGAGAGATAGAAAGAAAGAGAGAGAGAGAAATATAGGGGGAGGGGGGAGAGAGAGAAAGAGAGAGAGAGAGGGAGAGAGATGGGTGGGTAAAGAGTGGAAAGCGATTAAACGGGTGTTATGGAAGACACAGAGGGTGCAAGAGGTGAGACAGAGCGATTGTGTGTGAGACAGATCACAAGAGAAAAGATGAAGCGAGTGTCTGTACTGGAGAAATAGAGGGGGAGAGACTGGGTGTGTAAGAAAGAGAGAAGGCAAATAATGGAGCAACAGATGTATGTTATGACTTATGAGGGAGAGAATGAGAAGAAATGGTGAGTGCAGGGGGGGGGGGGTAAGAGTACATTAGAAAGGAACATTGAGCGAGGGCCAGAGAGGGAGGAGATGTAGAGAGTGCAGGAGGAGGTAAGTGATGGAGACAACGCGTGTGTGAGAGGTGTGGGGGGAGATAAGAGTGTGTGTGTACTTATGTACTGTGTAAAGGTAGGTGAGAGCGCCAAGATGTCCAGGGTGGGCTCACACAATAATATTCTGAGCGAGGTGCCCCACTCCCCTCCCCTCAGCATGAAGAAATGCTGTGTGTAACAGACAAACAGTTGCCCCGCCCTGAAAAGCTGCCCCAGCGCATGGCGTCTAAGTCAAGCTCAGGGAAGGAAGTGAGTGTAACAGAAGAGAGAGTGAACACACACACACTGAGGGGTGTGGGTGGGGGGGAGAGGGAGGGTCATCTGAGGGTGGGTGGAGAGCGAGGCAGACATGGGGGACGGGGGTGTTTGGAGAGGCAGGAAGGCTGCCCTGCTCTGGAGCTGCTCGTGGATAGGACGCTTTGGAGGCTTGGCTCTCTGATGTCAGTTCCCCTATCGCCCTACGCCGCCCCCATCCTGCTGGTACATAGGAGAGCAGGAACCTGGTGCAAACCCAGAGCAGCACACACCAACGGCGCGAGAGCGACCTCAGGAAGCTGGGGTGAACCACGCCCAACAGGACCACACAACCTTCCAGCCAACTCTCACCTGGAACCATGGCAAGGCAACACAAACTCTGTAACTAGCCAAAACTCAACTTGCATCACCAAGACACAAGATGATCCGGCCAACACTCATCTAGCAGCAACCAACAATCACCAGGCACCAACTCAGACGCTGCTGGCACCAATCAGTGCACAACACACAACTGGGGAATAACAACATACATCCCGGAAGTAGTGAACATTCACCTGGACCCAACCAAGACACAAGTGGCACAAATCCGCACCCAACATCCATTTCTGGACCAATTAAAAATCTTTTGACCTTCAACTGGAATAGATCAACAGCCAACTGGGTCAATCCAGACGCAAGATGTTCTGGCCAACATTGAACATCCAACATCTGTCAATCATCTTGGACCTGACAAGACATAACTGCTACTAATCAGCACACAACATTCAATTCTGGATCAATCAAAAGCCAACTGAGATCAACCAATACACAACTGTGACTGGCCAACACTTGAGTGGGGTCAAGCAAAACACAAGCAACCACAACGCCCCGAGGGCGAAAGAGAAGCGAAACCCACTAACAGCTCGGAGATTGACAGGCAGCCAACACTGGCAGGCAAAGCGGATTTATCCAACCGACAAGGCCAGTAGGGCGACCATGAGATAGCGGGATTCAAGCCAGGGACAGCTGAGAAGGAAAGGTGACCAGGACACCTGAACTAGCTTCGAGGCTTCGGTCATTTAGCCTTAGATTAATAACTAATACCAAAAACAGAAGGACCAATCAGAGGATCCGAAGCTTCTCTAGCCTTCCTGGACACACCAGTGGCCCACCTGCACCGAGTCTGACAAAAGGATTTCACCAGGCGCCTGAAGGAGGGGGTGAGCGCCATGGAGTCCAACAAGGTAGGATTGTTGGGGTGCAGTTGTCTGCTGAGGGCCCGGTGACCCCGTCTCTCCCTCAGCAGTCCCTGCGCTTCCTGCTCCTTTCAGCCCTCCCTTCACCATTCCCTGCTCTCCATCCTTCTTCAAACCTCCTCTCGGTCTTTGCCCTGGCCCTACCCCTCTCCTCAGGGCACCTGCCCTTCCCCTGCCCATCTACTCCTCTCTCTCATTAGCAGTTACTTTTCTCTCCAAACTCCTTACCTCTCTCATCAGGAGCACTTGTACTCTCTCTATCTTTACTTCTCTCTCCACCCCCACCTTTCATCAGCATTTACCTCTCCTCTCTTCCTCCCTCTGGGCCTTCTCTCTCTCCCATCAGCTGTTCATATTGTCTCCCTCCTCTTCCTCTCTCTGGGTCTCAGCAGCAGTGCCTGCGAACTGGTCCATCCACACTTCGGCTCTTTCGCTCCTCAGTTGTGCCTGCTCTTCCCTCCCGTCTCCTACTCCGACTGGTCTCTCTCTCTCTCTCTCTCCAACAGTCCATGTTCCCTTCTACCCTCCAGCCCCTCTCTCCTCGGCAGTGCCTCTTTCCTCTCCTCTTGGCAGTGCCTGTTTCCTCTCCTCTTCCTTCCATTGGCCTCTCTCCTCAGCAGTGCCTGTTTCCTCTCCTCTTCCTTCCACTGGCCTCTTTCTCCTCGGCAGTGCCTGTTTCCTCTCCCCTCGGAAGTGTCTGTTTCCTCTCCCCTTCCTTCCGCTGGCCTCTCTCTCAGCAGTGCCTGTTTCCTCTCCTCTTCCTTCCATTGGCCTCTCTCCTCAGCAGTGCCTGTTTCCTCTCCCCTCGGCAGTGCCTGTTTCCTCTCCTCTTCCTTCCATTGGCCTCTCTCTACTCAGCAGTGCCTATTTCCTATCCTCTTCCTTTAATTGGCCTGTCTCTCCTCGTCAGTGCCTGTTTCCTCTCCCCTTCCTTCCGCTGACCTCTCTCTCAGCAGTGCATGTTTCCCTCCACTGGTCTCTCTCTCATCAGCAGTGCCTATTAGTCTTCCATTCCATCCGCTGGCCTCTCTCAACTCAGCAGCACCAGCTCTTCTCCCCCCTCTCTTACTCCGAGTGGTCGCTCTCTCTTCAGCAGTCCATGCCCTCTTCTTTCCTCCAGCCCCTCTCTCTCAGCAGTGGCTGTTTCTTCTCCCCTTCCTTCCGATGACCTCTCTCTCCTCAGCAGTGTCTGCGCCCCCACCCTCCCCTTCTCCCGAGCGGTCACTGTTCTCCCCTTTGCTCTGCTCTTTCTTCACCCCCGGAACACTGTCCCTCATACCTTTTCCTTCCTCTTCCTCTCGCCCCTTTCACCCCAGCAGTGCCTGCACTCTCGCCCCTTCACCCCAGCAGTGCATGCACTCTCGCCCCTTCACCACAGCAGTGCCTGCAATCTCGCCCCTTCACCCCAGCAGTGCCTGCACCCTCGCCCCTTCACCCCAGCAGTGCCTGCACTCTCGCCCCTTCACCTCAGCAGTGCCTGCAATCTCGCCCTTCACCCCAGCAGTGCCTGCACTCTCGCCCCTTCACCCCAGCAGTGCCTGCAATCTCGCCCCTTCACCTCAGCAGTGCCTGCAATCTCCCCCCTTTCACCCCAGCAGTGCCTGCACTCTCGCCCCTTCACCCCAGCAGTGCCTGCACTCTCGCCCCTTCACCCCAGCAGTGCCTGCACTCTCGCCCCTTCACCCCAGCAGTGCCTGCACTCTCGCCCTTCACCCCAGCAGTGCCTGCACTCTCGCCCCTTCACCCCAGCAGTGCCTGCACTCTCGCCCCTTCACCCCAGCAGTGCCTGCACTCTCGCCCCTTCACCTCAGCAGTGCCTGCAATCTCGCCCCTTCACCCCAGCAGTGCCTGCACTCTCCCCCCTTTCACCCCAGCAGTGCCTGCACTCTCGCCCCTTCACCCCAGCAGTGCCTGCACTCTCGCCCCTTCACCCCAGCAGTGCCTGCACTCTCGCCCCTTCACCTCAGCAGTGCCTGCACTCTCGCCCCTTCACCCCAGCAGTGCCTGCACTCTCGCCCCTTCACCCCAGCAGTGCCTGCACTCTCGCCCCTTCACCCCAGCAGTGCCTGCACTCTCGCCCCTTTCACCCCAGCAGTGCCTGCACTCTCTCCCCTTTCACCCCAGCAGTGCCTGCACTCTCGCCCCTTCACCCCAGCAGTGCCTGCACTCTCGCCCCTTCACCCCAGCAGTGCCTGCACTCTCGCCCCTTCACCTCAGCAGTGCCTGCAATCTCGCCCCTTCACCCCAGCAGTGCCTGCACTCTCGCCCCTTCACCCCAGCAGTGCCTGCACTCTCGCCCCTTCACCCCAGCAGTGCCTGCACTCTCGCCCCTTTCACCCCAGCAGTGCCTGCACTCTCGCCCCTTCACCCCAGCAGTGCCTGCACTCTCGCCCCTTCACCCCAGCAGTGCCTGCACTCTCGCCCCTTCACCTCAGCAGTGCCTGCAATCTCGCCCCTTCACCCCAGCAGTGCCTGCACTCTCGCCCCTTCACCTCAGCAGTGCCTGCACTCTCGCCCCTTCACCCCAGCAGTGCCTGCACTCTCGCCCCTTCACCTCAGCAGTGCCTGCACTCTCGCCCCTTCACCTCAGCAGTGCCTGCACTCTCGCCCCTTTCCTCTACCAGCTCTTTCCTCCGCCGTTCTTTCTTTTTCTCTTCTTCCGACTCTCTCCTCCGAAGCCCCTGCTCTCACCCCTTCCCTCTCTCTGGCTTATCTCTCCTCAGCGGTGCCTGCACTTTCTCTCAGCCCCCCTCCCTCCCCCCACCACTGGCTGCCCCCTCCTCTTGAAGTGGGCGTTCCCCCGTGAGTCTGACCACGGGGCACGGCGCCAGCCTCTTCCTGTATTCTGCTGTAGGGGGTAGGAGGGTTTGCAGAAGATCACACGGATCAATGAATATGTAAGAGATGAATTGATAATTCATATTTAAATTTTTGTAGTGGTCACATTTCCAGCACTGTTGTCCTACTTAAAACTGTTTCTTCTACACTCTGTGCTCCCTGATACCCACGCGAGGGCCACGCCATGTTTGCTCCCGGCCTGTGACGTTTATTACATTTTTAGCACAATTGAAATGTGTTATTTTTTTGTAGTCCTTTTTAAGTGCAACATCTATTTAAACTGGAGCGTCTGAGTAACGAAGACCCAAACCACAGCTCAGTGTGTGTTGTGCAAATGATATTCAGAGTCAATAATAAATACAGTACATAAGACTTTCTGGAGGAGTCTGTGCCGCAGGGTTCAGTGTTTTGGGCTAAAGGGAGCTGGGATCCGTAGAGCTCCTGCGAGTCTCTGCCTCGGGTGAAACCTCAGCCAGCCCTGGCTTTAAGTAGCCAACAGCATTGGCAAGCTGGGACTCTCCTCTTTCACCCTTTACACACTATGTCAATAAAAATCACGGCGCCGGGCCCCATAATGCATCATTCTGTTGAATAACAACGCCAGAACCAGCTGCAGGTGCCACACTTGAAATGACAACTCTTGGTAGGCGCTAGGAAGGGGCGTGAGGAGCTAGTTCGATTATCAGGGTGCAGAAATGGGCCCTTCTGAGACAAACCAACAGAAATGGCCCTTCAGGGCCCTGATCAGCAACTGGGAGGGACCCTTGCCAGGCCCCCGTCTCAACGTCTGCAAGGAAAAGCTGTGGCACTTTGAACTCTACGGCACTTTGAACTCTACAGGGCATACCTATGAGAGGTTTGTGCCATGCTTCCACCACTGAAGGCGGTGCGTGCCACGCACACGGGGGGCTTGGAATGGCTTCAAAAATCTGTAGTAAGGCAAGGCAGCGCCAATTGCTGCGTTGCATTTCTCTCTGCCAAGGGCCGCGTTCCAAGCAACTCCCATGGTT